>NC_071638.1:3600000-3900000 GCF_014839835.1 Dryobates pubescens | reverse complement strand
AAACAACAAGTGTTACTGGTGCTGCAACAACAACAAAACCAGCATCTACATTTACTTCACATGGTGTTGGTTATTTTCACTTGTAGATGACAGTGTGACATGCTTTTGCTCCTATTTGCTATTAGGCACAAACTGTCACATAATAGTTACACATTGTTCTGCAGCAATTTTCCTAATACAGCAATAGCCACTTCCCATCAACTCAGCACACTTTTCCTTCAATGCTTGAAAGAAAGTGGGTTAGAGTCTTTTGCCAGTAATACAAAAGGCACACCACAGTTCAAATAACAATAATACAAAAAATATTCATCCAATTGTTCCTGCATCTCAGCAAAAAGCCACAGTTCACGGTTGAAAACTATTATGCTACTCATCACAATGCTGCTTTTAAATGCAACAAGCAATCAAAAATGTGCCCAAAGATGGTTTGTTTGTTTTTTTTTTAACAGAAATTATAACCAAAAATCAAAGCAAATGGAAATTTGTCACATGTAAGGCAGCAAAGCACTGCTCTCAACTTACAGAAAACCCTCCTTGCGTTACAAGATCCTAAGCTGATAGCCAGATCTAACTCATCGCCATAGAATGGCTTGGATTGGCAGGGACCTTAGAGATCCAACCTCCCTGCCATGGGCAGGGAACACCTCTCAACTAGACTCAGCTGCTCAATGCTTCATTCAGCCTGGCCTTCCAGGCACAGTCCATCTACCCTTGTGCTAGTGCCAGTATTTGCAGTGAGCACTTTACCAAGCACCACTCAGTGCAGGCAACAGCAGATATTAGTCATTTACCAGACCTACTCAGCACTGTGTGAAAAAAAGTATTTTATAATATTTTTCTTCTCTAATTACATTCCTAGGAGTACCAGCAGCATTAGACATGCTGCACAGGTATGCAGACACTAAACTATGCATTTCTTTTAAGCAGAGTGTCTACCTATTAACTACGAAACAATTACAGGTTAATTCTTAGAGCATTCTTGGAGCTGATGAAGCTACTGAGAAAGAACAGCTAAAATAATATGTATAATTGGGGGTTGGACTAGATGACATTTGAAGGTCCCTTGCAACCCAGACCATTCTGTGATTCTGGGAAAAAACAATCAATTTCAATATTCCCTCCACACGAAAAACAAATTGATTTCCATATTGCCTCCATTTCTTGCCCACTGTTCACTTTGCTGGCAGCCTTTTATTTTGTGTATCCATAAGCCACTACATATCCAGCAAGATGATCACACTGGAGCCTTCCAGCTACAATTAAGCATTTTTTTGACAAATGCTCAATGACAGTTGGGGAAACAGAAGAACAAGAGGCCCAAAAGATTAATAGCTATTCTCTTTCTAATGGTAACTGTGTGCTTAGCCAGCGTCTGGTTCAGTTACTGTAAACTAGAAATTTTAAGAGGGGGAAGGAGAAGAAAAGATATTTCATGCTGTGCTTTCTTCTTTTGGCTGATATTTGTACAGACATTCAAGGAAAAGGAAGTGTAGGGAATCATAGACTCAAAATTGGCATTCTCAGCTGTTTAGCACCGATTCAAGTTTCTCAGCACAAATTTGAATCTACAGACTTCCCCAAAGTCAACAGCAAAGAATGGATTCCAACTGAGCAGTGCAGGCTCAGCCATAACTGAATCAAGCCATCAGCAGGGCAGTCAAGGGCAATACTTCCACAGTTCCTGAACCCACAATTCACAGCATACAAGCCATGCTCAGCTAAACCTTCAGAGTAGCAATCAACTTTATATTTTCAAGTATTTAGAATAGAATAGTAATAACCAGGATGGAAGAGACCTTTGAGATCATGGAGTCCAACCTATCATCTAACACAATCTAATCAACTAAAACACGGAACCAAGCACGCCATCCAGTCTCTTCTTAAACACTTCCAGTGATGGTGACTCCACCACCTCCCTGGACAGCACATTCCAATGTCAAATCTCTCTTTCTATGAAGAACTTCATTCTAACATCCAACCTAAACCTCCCCTGGTGCAAATTGAGACAGTGTCTTCTTGTTCTGGTGCTGGTTGCCTGGGAGAAGAGACCAGCCCCACAAAAGCTTCTTTCCAGAGCTGAAAAAATTAGGTGTGTGGCACAGAGCACAGAGCCTCATCCTGTACAAATTTCAACTGATAGTGATGCATGGTGAAACTGCATTCAAGGAGACAAACTGGAGGGCAATTTTTCAATTCTGCAGTTGGAACTATGAATTTTAATCTTAATTTTCATGATTAACATTGCTTTGTGGAAACCTTCTTGCCTATTTGCCTTATGATCAATAATTATCACAGAAAGAACTAATGCTACTAGGTGTACATTAGAAATTGCTATTTCAGAGGGAGCTGGGGTTGCTTAGCCTGGAGAAGAGGAGGCTCAGGGCAGACCTTATTGCTGTCTACAACTACCTGAAAGAAGGTTGGACCCAGGTGGGGGTTGGTCCTTTCTCCCAGGCAACCACCAACAGAACAAGAGGACACAGTCTCAAGCTGCACCAGGGGAGGTTTAGGCTGGATGTTAGGAAGTTCTTCACAGAAAGAGAGACTGGCCATTGGAATGGGCTGCCCAGGGAGGTGGTGGAGTCACCATCACTGGAGGTGTTCGATTGGATGTGGCACTTAGTGCCATGGTTTAGTTGATTAGATAGCGTTGGATTATAGGTTGGAGTTGATGATCTTTGAGGTCTCTTCCAACCTGGTTAATTCTATTCTATTCTATTCAACTGTCCATAAATTGCAAACATGTTGCATTTTTCATTGGTTTAATGAAAGTGAAGTAGCACATTCTCCTTGCAGGCATTACTCAACTGTATCTACACAATTTCAATTATTTATTCCTCCCCCACCCCCGCCAGCCCTTACAACAGAGCCTATAATCATCTGATTGCTCCTTTAAAGAGCAATACACCGATCAGTTTCTGCTCTCGGCTATAGATGGACTTGGCACTTGAAGCCAGGGTTTAGTAGTCATGAGGTGTTGGGTGACAGGTTGGACTTGATGATCTTTGAGGTCTTTTCCAACCTTATTGATTCTATGACCTGCATTTCAGTCGTTACTTGGGTCTACACTCTTGCGTTTATTCACATGCATCTTTCACATGCTGTGGACTACACTTTACTGCTGGAGGAGCTTACAGCATTTCAGAATAACGTTTCTGCTTACGAAGGAGCACAGACTGCCACAGATGTTTCTTACCTTCGAAATTCCATAACACCTCAGAAATGTTTGCTTCTGTTTTTAAGTTTTCCTTTTCCCTTTTCCACTTCCTGCAGTACTGTATCATTCGGAACAGAGCGCTAGCATATTTCACAAGGGAATCATCAAGAGGTGACACAAGAATTAGTAGTGGAGTAAGACACCTTTGCTCTTTCTATGGTGCTCAGAAATTTTGGTACTAATAAAGCAAGGATGCAACAAATGAAGTTGTTTAGCCTGCAGAAGAGGAAGCTCAGGGGAGACCTCATTGCTCTCTACAACTACCTGAAGGGAGGTTGTAGCCAGGAGGGGGTTGGTCTCTTCTCCCAGGCAACCAGCACCAGAACAAGAGGACACAGTCTCAAGCTGTGCCAGCAGAAGATTAGGCTGGAGGTGAGGAGAACGTTCTTCACTGAGAGAGTTGTTAGCCATTGGAATGTGCTGCCCAGGGAGGTGGTGGAGTCACCCTCCCTGGAAGTGTTCAAGAGGGTATTGGATGTGGCACTTGGTGCCATGGTTTAGTCATGAGGTCTGTGGTGACAGGTTGGACTCGATGATCATTGAGGTCTCTTCCAACCTTGGTGATTCCGTGAAATCTAGTGTCTGTAGTGCTTGGTTCTTCTGTTTTTCATTTTGGACAGGAGAGAAGAAGAGAAAAAGTAAGGCCATCCACAACTCTAAAATAAAAGATACTCAGTTTTGGGTTACTGACTGAATATGGCATTTCGGATGCACACAAAAAGCTTTGGTAGGAGATTTAAGCTCTCTTTGGGGGCCAAGAGCAGAACCACTGGGATAAACTGAGGACCACTGTAATTTAGTGAAGGAAATGGTGAAAATTGTTCTGCAGGCGTAACACAGTAACAAATGAACAGTGTTAAATATGCCAATTTTCTTGACTTGAAAAATTGTTTGGCTGAAATCCTAACAAAAAAAAAAATCAAGTGCTTACATGGCAGATAAATACAGGAGAAGATGTTCAGTTCAAAGACTTTGCAATAGCACAAGGGCTGCATTATACCAAATTGAACTTGAGAAGCAGCCAAGACGAAATGGTATAAGCTACATTTGTGCTCAGTGTATTCCAAATGACCACTAAGCTTGCTCCAATCAAAGCTGGGTGTAAGCAATCAACTTTATCATCCAATGTCATGCTCTACATTAAGTTGATTTGATCCCATTAGCAAGTTTAGAGAACAGTGTCCTCGGTCTCAGAAGATGAGGAAGAAAACTCCCACACATGTTTTGGAATAAAGAAGAGAGAGACATGGCAATTTTCTATTTGATCAGCAAACTTCTCTTCTGATCTCAAAACCAAAAGCATTTTCATCATCCTACAGTAACGCCACCCCATCCAAAATAGTTAGTAAGAACAAAACAGCTATTTCTACTCTAGTTAAACGAACAAATGCAACAAATCATTCACATTTTGAAGAGAAAAAACAAAAAAAAAGGAAGAACATTTACATGGGTAATGTTTCAAAGGCATGTTACCAGCTTTTTTAGATGCTAAAGAATCAGTATGCTTCATGAGGACCAGAATATATTTTAGAAGCAGATGGGGTTTTGTGACCCTGCGCAAGAATGCAAGCAGCCCATCAAAACTATTTAAAAATAGCAGTTACAAGCATAAATTGTTCAATAACAAACGCAACATGAGCTATTACAAAGCCCTCTGGAAACTAGGTAATTCATCCCACTCAAACACTAGCACTTCTCTCCCACAGCAACGATAAGGAAGCACATTTCCATATTTAAGACTCAACCCAAAGTATCACGCATCACAATAACCCTCTTCTGAGCAGAAATCAAACACAAAAGTGAACATCCTTCCATTTTCAAAAGGCATTATCCATAATGAGGATCCATCCTCCTTACAGGTCATGCTACTGTCCTTCAAGTCAACTCTCAGGTCTAGAAGACCAAGTTAGAATAGCATAGAATAGCACAGAATAGCACAGACCAGACCGGGTTGGAAGAGACCTTCGAGATCATCGCGTCCAACCTACCACCCAACTCCATCTAATCAACTAAGCCATGGCACCAAGCATCCCATCAAGTCTCCTCCTAAACACCTCCAGTGACAGTGACTCCACCACGTCCCCGGGCAGCCCATTCCAATGGGCTCTCTGTGAAGAATTTCTTCCTAACATCCAGTCAAAATCTCCCCTGGCACAGCTTCAGACTGTGTCTTCTTGATCTGGTGCTGGTTGCCTGGGAGAAGAGACCAGCCCCCTCCTCGCTACAACCTCCATTCAGGTAGTCGTAGACAGCAATAAGGTCTTCCCTGAGCCTCCTCTTCTCCAGGCTAAGCAACCCCAGCTCCCTCAGCCACTCCTCATAGGGCTTGTGCTCCAAACCTCTCACCAGCATTTTTGCCCTTCTCTGGACATGTTCCAGCAACTCAACATCTTTCCTAAACTGAGGGGCCCAGAACTCGACACAGCACTCAAGGTGTGGCCTAACCAGTGTGGTGTACAGGGTGATAATGAACTCCCTGCTCCTGCTGGCCACACTGTTCCTGGTACAGGCAGGACTATCTGCAATATTTCTCTGATTCAGAAAACACTCCCATTCCTTTTGATAGCTACATCTGAAAGGCAGTAAAGAGAGACTTATTTTTACTTATGTGCAAACTTGGAATAGGTTTTTTATTTCCTGAAGAGCTACCAACAAAAAACTGGAAGATGGTTAGCCATAGAATAAGGTCCTACTTCCTCCTCTCCATGAAATATACAAGAAGAATGAGGTGACAACATAAACAAACATGTGAAGTTGGGATTTAGAACAATGAGGAGATCTGTGCCAATACACTGCTACTGCAAACAAAAAGTAGAAGCTAGTCAGATCTCCACAATTAAGGAAACTTTTACAATTGTCAGTACAACTTAAAACCACAGCTGAACTTGGAACCTGCAATGAAACTCCAACTTTCCTGGAATTAGAAATAAGAACTATTTTCTGGGTAGTAGAAGAAGAGGGTGGGGGACACCCTAAACTGTCAGAGATAATAGACAGAGTTGTCAGCCCAAAAGGGAGAGAAATAAAAGGGGGGGGGGGGAGGGGGGGGAAGGGTAGTGGAGGGGGAAATGTTACATTTTCTGTTTTCTCCACCACATGCATGCCAATTAAGCAACAAGCACTCTACTGAGGAGTTTCATCTTTGCCTTTTAAATCCATGCCCACAGGCAAGACTCCTTGCCACAGGAACACTGATTTCTGTCCACTCTTCTTTCCATAAGAAATGACAAAATAACCAAAGGCAAAAAATGGGGAGTGGGAGCCCCCACATCCTAATCTTTACAGTCATCATTGAGCTGTGGTTTCCAAAAGAGAAAGTCAGTGTTCAGAAAAATCTTACTTTCAATGCCAAACAGCTGACCACACGCTTAATATCGCTTTCCTGAAAGCCAAAAGGCCTATTACGCCTCTCATTTTAAAATGGAGAGGTTTTGTCCTTGCTCTTCAGGAATCAAAAATACAACCTGTTTTTTCTTGCCATAGTAGCTACACTGCCCCAATGCACACCCTTGGAAAAACTGATGACACAAGCTATGCTCTCATCTAATGGAATAACCAAAGTATTTCTAAAATAAACAGCTTTTAGAACACACATCGGTCTCGGTTAGGATAAATTACAATGTAATTTTGTACTGCTTTTTCCTAATTATTTTACAAAACACACATGTTTGCAGGTTCAATGTTCTAAAATAGATCTCGTGGCGTTCTGTGTTGGTTTCTCTTCTAAATACAGTAGCTTCTAAACTGTGTGACATGCTTTTCTGCTGCTGATTAATACAAGCCTGAGAGGGAGCGGATGTGTGGGGAAACACTGAGGCAATGACTTTAGTTTAAAGGTGCCACAATTTCCCAGTGCCTAAGGCATAGCTTCCTGCATGTTTTAAGAAAAATATTTTTCTGGAGGAAATTTGATTAATTAATTAATGGCAGTGCGTGGCAAGCCTCTCAGCATACTACACAAGGGACAAGGGGGACTGCTTATGAATAGAATAGTATGGAATAGGAAAGAAGGTTGGAAGAGACCTCCGAGATCATTGCGTCCAACCTATCATCCAACACCATCCAATCAACTAAACCATGGCACCAAGCACCCCATCGAGTCCCCTCCTAAACACCTCCAGTGATGGTGACTGCACCACCTCCCCGGGCAGCGCATTTCAATGGCAAATCACTCTCTCTATGAAGAATTTCTTCCTAACATCCAGCCTAAACCTCTGCTGGCACAGCTTGGGACTGTGTCCTCTTGTTCTGTCACAAGTTGCCTGGGAGAAGAGACCAGCCCCCACCTGTCTATATTCTTCCCATGGAACTATAAGGGAGCTTGTCAGACAGGTCTCTTCAAACCATGATAGTAACCATATAGAATCATAGAATCAACAAGGTTGGAAAAAACCTCAAAGATCATCAAGTCCAACCTGTCACCCAAGATGTCATGCCTACTAGACCATGGCACAAAGTGCCACATCCAATCCCCTCTTGAACACCTACAAACAGATTTACTGGGATATATTTTTTAGTTCCTGAAGAGTGTACTTCAGCACTTTCTCCTAAAGGAAGAATACATCCAGCTACCTGATAGCATCCTTTGGCAGGCAGCAGCTGCTGAAAGAGAGCAGTGCCAGAAAAAGAGAATTAGCTTAGGAATTAAGTATATTTGCTTATATGGTCAAGATACCACAGAATTGTAGAATCAGTAAGGTTGGAAAAGACCTCAAAGATCATCAAGTCCAACCTGTCACCCAACATCTCATGACTACTAGACCATGGCACCAAGTGTCACGTCCAATCCCCTGTTGAACACCTCCAGGGACAGTGACTCCACCACCTCCCTGGGCAGCACATTCCAAAGTCTAACAACTCTCTCTGTGCAGAATTTTCTCCTCACCTCCAGCCTAAACTTCCCCTGGCACAGCATGAGACTGTGTCCTCTTGTTCTGGTGCTGCATGTTGCAAAGAACATGATTTCTAGAGGAAAACTGAACTCTTAAGGAGATAGGATCATTTAATTAGTGTACAGCATAAATCAAGGCTTCACAGGCTTTGAAGTGTGCTCTGAAATACCACATGCCTGCAACTTTGTGAGTGCAGCAAGCTCTGGGCACTCGGCAAGCCCAACTACAGATCCAGGCATTCAGGACAAGACAGGTAAGTTTCAATGGCTTTCAGTGCTGAAAACTGCCAGTTTCTTCTTGTTCTAACATTTTAGCCAAAAGCTACAAAACAAAGGGGCATACAGCCAGTCAGGCAATGTTTTGAAGAACCTCAGTTGGAGATACACAATCTGTCTCTTCAGATAATTGCTCTTGGAAGTCAGACTAGCAAGCAGCAAACTCAGAATAGGTCCTAGTATTCAAGATTACAGGATTGCTAGCCTGAAACAAGTTCAGGAGCTGTGTTGACTAGAATTTTAGATGCTGTTTAAAAATGCATTGTCTAATATATGTTAATTAATACTATTTTAAAATGCCATTCAGCATCTAGTATTGCAAATGGCAAAAGCAGCAACATTCAAAAAAATATGGGAGTCATTTAGAAGATCAAGCTTCTAGAACATAAAGAGGAGGATGTATCAGTATTTAAATCAAGGGAATATTTATTAAACACATGAATTGCATTCTGCAACTTCACAGAATTCAGAGACAGAAATATTTCTGATGCTTACAAGTAACAACAAGCTAAAACAAACGAGCCTTGAAAGTACCTGGTCTGGGTAAACAGGTATGAGCATACAAGGATTGAATACAAAATTTGACCTGGGCAATCCTTATAGAACTGACTTCCTTTTTCAATGGATTAGCTGTGTCTTAGCTCATAGCATGCCCCATGCTAACATGACAGGAAAATTCCAGAAAGCTATGTTCTGTTGAAGATGCTTCCTCCACAGCCTGTAACTGAGAGAGGAGCTTGTGGCAGACACAAGAGCAACCGCAAAAAGGTCCTCTACTAACAGCTGCATCTAAAAAAGGAGCTCTGAGGAATGCTCAGAATAATTTCAAATTTCATGATCAAATCTCCCTACAGAACTGCTGTGAGACAGGAGGGAGAAGCTGAAGGTGTCACACTTAGAAAGAGGTTCCTCCTGAACTACCCCTAGGACTTCTTCAGCCTCAAGACAGAAAACTGGACTATGAACACTCACGTGAGATCTTGAACAGGGGAGGAATTACCAATTCACTGGAAAAGGATTTTAAAGAAGTGCTTGCCCTTCTGTGATGGGTGAAAAGTGGAAAACCCAACATGTGCAACATGACTAGAATACTGAGGACACTGTGGGAGGGTCTACACTTCAGCCAATGTCCTCTCTCTGTCCTAAATGTTCAGGGCAGCAACTGCAAAAATAACTTCAGCATCATAATTGTTTATTCATGGAATTCACTGGATACTAACCCAGAGGAACAGTAAGTCGTAAATTTCAGTGGGCAGTAAAAGAAAAGGGAATAAAACAGTGAGTAACATTTTTGTTTATCAGCAAAACTCACCTGGTAACTCAAGGAAAGACTCTCAGTATCTAAACCCAGCATTTGATAGCAAGAAATCCCAGCCAAGAGGAACAAACACATGTAGCATTTTCTTTTTAGTCAGTGTAATATGAAACCAGATACTGCAGCTGAGAGACAAGAAGGCAGGCAAGAAGCAAGTAACATTTTCAAAAGGAAGAATATCTTAATTTCAGCAATTTATAAGTTTAGCAGTGAGCATAAGCTTCTGGAAGAAATACAGTTTGTACTTCAGCTCAGGCATACAAAGTCCTAACAGCTGGTTTAGCATGGTTGCTGTGCACTTCGTTAGCTGTGGCACAAGGGATGCAAATCTTTATAGCAGAGTACTGGCTCTGGTGCAAACATCAAGGCTATGTAAACCCATTCAAGCAATCCTAGCGACATGTACTCCAGTGAGAGCTGAATACAGCTCCAAATTTGCAATGAGTTACTGACAAAGTGTTTTCTCTGCAATCCAGCCAGAAAGGCATCCAAAGCATAGCTTGGACTTCATAAGAAAACAGACAGAAATCTTTTCACGCATTTCCATCTGACTACATTTCACACATACATTCCCTATCAGAAAGAAGAGGGAAAAAGGGTGCTTCAGTAATGAACCAAGAATTAGTGCAAACCAGGAAGATAACAGAATCAGAGAATATATCTGGTTGGAAGAGATCTCAAAGATCATCCAAGTCCAACCCTCGGCACAGCACTGAAGGGTCAGCACTAAACCATGGCCCCAAGCACAAGGTCCACACGCTGCTTGAATACTCCCAGGGTCAACCACTGCCCCAGGCAGACAATTTCAGTTTGAGAACCTTTTTAGTGAAGAATTATTTCCTAATATCCAGCCTGAGCCTCCCCTGACACAGCTTGAAACCATTTCATCTAGTTCTGTCACTTGTCTCCAAGGAGAAGAGGCTGCCCCCTCCTTGCTCCTGCCTACCTTCAGTTTGCTGTAGAGAGCAATGAGGTCTTCTCTCAGCCTCCTCTTCTCCAGATTGAACAACCCCAGATCCCTCAGACACTTCTCATATGCCATGTGCTCCAGGCCTTTCACCAGCCTTGCTGGCCTTCACTGGACACACTAACTAGCTCCTCAATGCCCTTCCTGCAGTGTGTATATATATATATATATATATAGATACAAAATATGCAATGGCAAAAGTGGACATCGAAGCAAGAGCAGCAATACACCAGAATCCAAATTTGTTCTCTGTAATTGAAGCTAAACTAAGACCAACTTGTTGCCTATAGAATGTACACTTCACTAATTCTGCTGAGATAACAAGAAGGAAAATAAAAAATCTTGATGATTTGATAAAAGGCACAACAAAGCAACTACATTGCCAGGCTTTACAATGACTGCTCTACTTGTAACAAGGCCACTAACTATGCAGGCCCTTCCTAATATCTAACTACACAAAAATGCATCAAGAAGGCTCATGACATGACTGTATGGTCTAAGATAAAAGTTTTACATTAGTGTAATACACTGACCTATGGCTAACTGGAAGAGGGGAGAAAAAGAAAGGGGAAAAAAGGACAGAAAAATCATAACCAAACCAGAAAGAAAACCAAAAAATACCCTCCAAAACCCCCAAAACCCAAACAACTTCATTTGAATCAGTTTGTGATGGGTTATGCCCATCCTGAAAGCAGGAAGGGGGAGGACCTGTGAGAGCCTTGCTCTCCCTGGAGGGCATTTCCCCCCTGGGGAACTGAGTCAGTCTGTTCCACTCAACCTTCCTGTCCAGCAAGCCTATACAAAGGAGGACACTGCAGCCATTGCTCTCTTTTTACTTCTGCCTTGCAGGGACAAAAGACAGTTGCTGCTGGCTTCCTGCTTCTCTACCACATGGTCAGGCCTGGTCCTCTCCCTGCTGCATCCAAGCCTCTTCAAAGGACTGGTTTTGTATTCATATTTTCCCCATCCATCCTTGTTCCTTACCCTTGTGAACCCTTCCTGTTATTGTTTTATATATATACATACACTGTTTAAAGATAAATATATATATATATATAAATATATTGTTTAAAGAAATTTTTTTTCCTCTCTACTTCCAAACCAACTCCAAAATTATTTCTCAGTGGACTTGCCCCCTTCCCTATTTTTTTTCCCCTCTATTGGGAGTCAGGGAGAACGGGGGAGGGATTCTCAGTCTTGCCCCCCATCTGAGCTCTTAAATCCCAGTTAAGGCTCAAAGCACCACACTGTTGCATAAGCAGTGGTGCACACTAACAGAATTCCACTGAAAATATGAAAAATAAACCTCTTGTACCAAATTGTTTTTGTAAAAATAAAAGAGGTTGTAAAAATGTTAATTTCTTATCTCCCATTCTGCACCAAGCAGACCACAGATACTACATGTACTATAATATATAAATAACAGGTTCCTTCATTCCATAGCATGGAAATAACTTTTTTTTTAAGAAGGGAAATCTAACATGAAGAAATAATGTATTTTGCTATTTAAACAACCCTCAGCCATGACAAGAGTCTCAATGTCCTTCTTAAATTGAGGAGCCCAGAACTGGACACAGGACTCAAGGTGTGGCCTAACCAGTGCTGAGTACAGGGGCAGAATTACTTCCCTGCTCCTACTGGCCACACTATTCCTGATGCAGGCCAGTATGCCATTGGCCTTCTTGGCCACCTGGGCACACTGCTGGCTCATGTTCAGCTGGCTGTCAACCAGTACCCCCAGGTCCCTTTCTGCCTGGCTGCTCTCCAACCACTCTGTCCCGAGCCTATAGCACTACATGGGGTGGTTGTGATCGAAGTGCAGCACCCAGCACTTACTAATGGTGGACTTAACCCCTTGTCATCAATAAATATATTGAACAGGACAGGACCCAGCACTGATCCCTGGGGCACACCACTAGTAACTGGTTGCCAGCTGGATGTGGCACCATTCACCACCACACTCTGGGCTCAGCCCTCCATCCAGTTCCTAACCCAGCACAGAGTGCACCTGTCCAAGCCACGGGCGGACAGCTTGGCCAGGAGTTTGCTATGGAGTTTCCTTTCTGAATGTAGTAGGTTGAAATTATTCCCCAACTAATTTGAGAGAATTACCCCCCAAAATAAAATTGCCAGACTTAGCTCAGTTTGGATAGAAGTAAATGAAGCTGTATTTACAGGCAAAATACAATCTAGAAATATGAAATGCTATGAAAATGGCTCATGTTCAGCTGGCTGTCAACCAGTTCCCCCAGGTCCCTCACTGCCTGGCTGCTCTCCAGCCACTCTGACCCCAGCCTGTAGCACTGCATAGGGTTGCTGTGGCCAATGTGCAGAACCCGGCACTTCAATCTCATGCCCTTGGACTCTGCCCATCTGTCCAGCCTGTCAAGGTCCCTCTGCAGAGCCTCTCTACCATCCAGCAGATCAACTCCTGCCCCCAGCTTGGTGTCATCTGCAAATCTGGTGATGATGGATTCAATGCCCTGATCCAGATCATCAATAAAGATATTAAAGAGCATGGGGCCCAGCACTGATCCCTGGGGCACACCACTAGTGCCTGGCTGCCAGCTGGATGTGGCACCATTCACCACCACTCTCTGGGCTCGGCCCTCCAGCCAGTTCCTAACCCAACGCAGTGTGCTCCTGTCCAAGCCATGGGCTGACAGTTTGCTATGGAGTTTCCTTTCTGAATGTTGTAGGTTGAAATTATCCCCCAACTAATTTGAGAGAATGACCCCCCAAAATAAAATTGCCAGACTTAGCTCAGTTTGGGATGGAAGTAAATGAAGCTGTATTTACAGGCAAAATACAATCTAGAAATATGAAATGCTATGAAAATGTACAAAATAGACTCTCTCTATATACACACAATATTTATCTCTCTCTCTCTATATATATACACACACACAATTTATAAACAAAACAGAAGCTCCTCATAATCCCCATGGACAGATCCAGAGGACCCATTCACCTCCTCCCCTCCTCCCTCCCGGTTACCTCACACAGCAGTCAAAACAGAGGTACCCTGGCAAGGCCGAAGGAGAGAGAGAGGCAAGTTGCAAGCAGAAGTGACAGGAATAAGAAAAGAGAGAAAGAACTGTTTATGCCTTTTCTCTATAAACCCATTTTCAATCCAATGAATTATATAGACCTTGTTATTTTTCTTTTTGTATCCAATGGTAATTTATTTTACTTTCAGTCTTTGCAGTCAAGGACTAGGCTGAAGTCCCCCCTTCAAACTGCAACTTGGTTCAGGACAATTATATAAAATGCTAAGCAGCTTAAACTTCAAAATCATTGCTTTTCTTTCAGCTGGAAAAACTGATAATGGGCTTTGAGCCTTAACTAGTCAAAGTACAATGCAAGAAAACTAGACCTGGGAAAAGGATACCTCAACCTTTATTTTGATGCTGCTTTTTTCCTGCTATTACCTTCAAAATACAAAATTTAACATCACAACAATCTCTTCCAACCCTTTCTGGTTTTCATATCTCAGCCAAAATTTCAGTGCAGCTTCAATACATAATGAAAATGAAGGCTAATCAAGATAATTACCCAAACAGTAATCTTTCACATTTTTATATTGAGAGATGACAAAACTAAAGGCTTCGTTTGTCACTTTTGAAATGGAACTCTGCTTGCCTGACCCTAAAACTTTCAAATTTGCTGTCTCAAAACTACTTCTGTCCTCAGCAAAATGATGTGGTTATGAAAAAAGCTCAGACACAAACAAATTAATTTTTTCAATACAGTAGCAAGGTATGAAATGACATTTGCTTTGCATTCAATCATCTTCACTCTGTTTAGAGACCTTCCAAATAACTGGGAAAACCCTGAGAATTTTTCCTCATTAAATTTGGCATTTAAACATGACTTTCAAAAGAATGCTACAAAAACATACAAACCATCCTTTTGTTTGTTTGTTTTTCCTGAGAATGCACCATATAACAATTAACTGTATCGTACCCTTGCTGACGAGGGCAGAACACTTCTTAAATCCATAACTGACCACAATATTTACAAGAATGACCATTAGCTAAAAAGATGAAAGCTCAATGAAACAGAATAGAAGAGAATTAACCAGGTTGGAAGAGACCTTTGAGATCATCGAGTCCAACCTATCATCCAACACTATCTAATCAACTAAACCATGGCATCAAGCACCCCATCAAGTCTCTTCCTAAACACCTCCAGGGATGGTGACTCCACCACCTCGCCAGGCAGCCCATTCCAATGGGCAATCTCTCCTTCTATGAAGAACTTCTTCCTAACATCCAGCCTGAACCTCCCCTGGTGCAGCTTGAGACTGTGTCCTCTTGTTCTGGTGCTGGTTGCCCAGGAGAAGAGACCAACCTCCGTCTGTCCACAACCTCCCTTAAGGTAGTTGTAGAAAGCAATAAGGTCACCCCTGAGTCTCCTCTTCTCCAGGCTAAGCAACCCCAGCTCCCTCAGCCTCTCCTCACAGGGCTGTGCTCCAAACCCCTCCCCAGCTTTGTTGCCCTTCTCTGGACACATTCCAGAAAAACTGCATGATGGGAGACGTGGCAAATAAAACTACTGATATGGTGAGTTTGAAGTCTGCAATGTGCAGGATTCACAAACAAAACATCTGGTCTTTTGGTATAAAAATGATTGCATGTTGCACTAGACAACAGATCTATTACCAAAAAAACCCAAACCAGCAACAAAAACAACAATAAAAACCTCCTCACTTTTCATGTAGTACCTAGAAGCATTACTCACACAAGTCTTTGTTGCATGATCCATTAACCAAAGTCTGCAAAAGTATTCTGCATTAAATTTAGTTTTAAATTTCTCAAAAAAAACCAAACCCCAAAACCCAAACCCCAATAGTACACAGGGATAAATTATTTTGCATTCTAGATACCTGTATCATTCTAAAAAAACATGATTTTTAAATTCCTGTCTAAATTCTCCACAAAAATCTCATTTCCTTCTAGCAGCAATCAAAACAGCCTATGAAAGTGTCATGAAAATTATCTTCATACTGAATTAGGTACTTCTAATGGGATTGGCATTTAGTACTTAGCTTTGTCACACATACAGACATTTTAATACAGAGATTTACCCTTGAAAAGAACGTAATAGGGGGTGGGGGAAAGGAATCTAAAGATACATACGACCACTCAGACTCCAACTGCTCTTTGTAGACTTTCAGCACATGAACAGCCACGGTCAAGTTCTCAGGATCCAGTAATTCTCTCACTTTCTCTGAATTAAGGCAGGTGAACAGGACCATACAACAATAGGCAATAACCTTCTCATCACTGTACGTTAAGCATGTCCTTCAAGAGAAAACAAAGAGTTAAGAGAGTAAGTTAAAACTGGTTCCAGAAAAACAGAGTAGTGGCTAATTCACCTCATTGAATTGTTCATCTTTGCTTGCTTTCAAGAGAATCATGAGCTTGTCACTAAAGGAGATAGATACGACTTGAAACGAAAACCATCCAGTTCCTAGATGAATGTCAAACTTAGCAGGCAATTTATGAAACTAATAGAATACATAGAATACACAGAATAAACCAGGTTGGAAGAGACCTTCAAGATCATCACGTCCAACCCATCAACCAATCCAACACCACCTAAACAACTAACCCATGGCACCAAGCACCCCATCAAGTCTTCTCCTGAACACCTCCAATGATGGCGACTCCACCACCTCCCCAGGCAGCCCATTCCAATGTGCAATCACTCTCTCTGTATAGAACTTTTTCCTAACATCCAGCCTGAACCTCCCCTGGCGCAGCCTGAGACTGTGTCCTCTTGTTGTGGTGCTGGCTGCCTGGGAGAAGAGACCAACATTTGTCTGTCTACAACCTCCCTTCAGGTAGGTGTAGAGAGTAATAAGGTCACCCCTGAGTCTCCTTTTCTCCAGGCTAAGCAACCCCAGCTCCCTCAGTCTCTCCTCACAGGGCTGTGCTCCAAACCCCTCCCCAGCTTTGTTGCTCTTCTCTGGACTCGTTCCAGCAAGTCAACCTCCTTCCTAAACTGAGGGGCCCAGAACTGGACACAGTACTTGAGGTGCAGCCTAACCAGTGCAGTGTACAGGGGCAGAATGACCTCCCTGCTAAATGGAGGTCTAGAAGTTGGGTGAAACCATAATAATAACCTTCTTCTATTATCACAAGGTCTTTCCAGAGGACTTTTCAGGAGGTTTTTTTAAGGTCTTTTTAGAGGACACAGTCTCAAGCAGCACTAGGGGAAGTTTAAGCTGGAGGTAAGGAGAAAGTTCTTCACAGAGAGAGTCATTAGCTGTTGGAACGGTCTGCCCAGGGAGGTGGTGGAGTCACCGTCCCTGGAGGTGTTCAAGAGGGGACTGGATGTGGCCCTTGGTGCCATGGTTTAGTAGTCATGAGGTCTTGGGTGACAGGTTGGACTTGATGATCTTTGAAATCTCTTCCAACCTTATTGATTCTATGATTCTACATCTAGTGCTCTCAAGAAGACTCCAAAACCACACCTGGAACGATTATCAAATTGACTGAACGTGTCTTTGTTACAAAGTTCATTATGAAATCACACCAATGATATTGTTTGTGCAATACTTCATTACACAGGGGCCATCAAACCTCCAGGAAGATATGCTGGTGAGGTTAGGAGGGGGACAAAAGGACTGGGAAGTCACGAAGACTAAGTCACTTTTGTATCCACAAATACTGACAGGTCTGCACAGCAGCAAAGTTTTCTTCCAGTTTCTATTAAATTAAATCAATTTTCAGTTAGTTTAGAACAAGCAGGTTTTTAAAGGTCCTGACCTGTGTGGCTGACTGACAAAGAAAACAAACACATCTACTGGATATGGTCTCCACTGTCCTGTTCTCACCAAAGGCACAACTACAACATATAAATGATTTGAACACAGCCACAGAAATTACATTAGAAGAAAAACTCTCATCCATTCTTACAAGAAGAGATCTGGGAAAGCACACTTCCAAATGCTGTTCTGGGAATCTACATTTCCTGCTGCAATGTTTCCAAGAAACTGGAGACTGCAACGAAGAGCTGTGGGGGAAAAAAACAAACCAGAAAATATTAACAAGAATTCAAAGAAACACTAACAAACTTCAACACTGCAGGTATAGACTACAGATTCTATCCTGACTAGATATACTGGACATTGATATTTGCATTTTCTCTTCTGACACAATTAATTTCATAAAGTATTCTAGAGTTATGCCCAAAACAAATCACTTTTTCCCCCTCAGACTTAAATTATATGAAATATTGTACATTAGCAATTAGAAAGATTTAAGACTGGTTGAAAGAATAGAATAGAATAGAATAGAATAGAATAGAATAGAATAGAATAGAATAGAATAGAATAGAATAGAATAGAATAGAATAGAATAGAAGGACCAGACCAGGTTGGAAGAGACCTTCAAGATCATTGTGTCCAACCTATCATCCAACATCACCTAATCAACTAAACCATGGCAACCAAGCACCCTATCAAGTCTCCTCCTAAACATCTCCGGTGATGGCGACTCCACCACCTCCTCGGGCAGCACATTCCAATGGGCAATCACTCTGTCCGTGTAACACTTCTTCCTAACCTCCAGCCTAAACCTCCCCTGGTGCAGCCTGAGACTGTGTCCTCTTGTTCTGGTGCTGGTTGCCTGGGAGAAGACACCAACCCTCACCTGGCTACAACCTCCCTTCAGGGAGTTCTGGTTGCAACATCAGCATTCCCTAACTGCATAACTATTAAGGGATAGCAGTCAGAGGGCTGCACCAGACTAGGCAGCCTTTGGGTAACATCTCTAACCTTAGCTCCTGGGAGGCAACAAACTTCCCTGTGAGTAGGGTCTGGCCAACATATGGGGCCCTCTGTTCCCCTCAGGAGGGAATCACCAATAACAATTGCCCTCTTCTTTTTTTTAAGGGAGCAAGTCCTGATGCCAGGGGAAGGCTGTTAACCTTGGGCTGTTTAACCTTAGGCTGTTTTGCCTCAGGGAAAACCCCAGATGGTGTGTCCTTCGGCATCAGAATCACCTCACCCTCGACCTCCAATGCCCTGTACTTGTTTTCCAAGGGCAGTAGGGAAGGTGATGGGAGGCAAGGAGGTTTAACCTTGTGTCTTTTGAGAGGAACCTGCATCCATTCCCCTCTGCTTTTTGGATAACCAGCCTCAGCTGGGGGAGCCTGCAGAGCCTGGTTACTCAGGTTCATCTCCCTTCTACAATCCCTTACATCTCTAAGTCTAGCAACCTCATCCTTCAGTCTGGCCACCAGGTTAGGCAGATAGTCGATCTGCTCACACCTACTGCAGGAGTTGTCCCTACTACCCTGCATCTCAAGTGCCAGGCTCCAGCACTCTCTGCAGCCAGATGCCTGGACACCTACTACTTGCTTATGACACCTACCTACCTGCTTGTGTTCCACCCCAATGTGAGTCGACACTGATTTTTTGGTACATGGATAATGTTTGGTAAACATCAGGTTTTAAACCTTAAACACTTGGATTTGTATCAGTGGATACAAACTCGAACACAGCTTTCAGCTCAGCATGAGGAGAAACTTCTTTACAGTGAGGGTGACAGAGCACTGGAACAGGCTGCCCCAGGGGGTTGTGTCTCCTTCTCTGGAGACTTTCAAAACCTGCCTGAATGTATTGCTGTGTGGACTACCCTAGGTGATCCTGCTCTGGCTAGGGGGTTGGACTCGATGATCTCTGGAGGTCCCTTCCAACCTCTAACATTCTGTGATTCTGTGTAACTCCTTTTCCCTACCAAAAAAAGAAAAAATAATTACATATAACCTGTTTCAGAGTAGAATAGAATAGACCAGACCAGACCAGGTTGGAAAAGACCTCACAGATCATCAAGTCCAACCTATCACCCAACACCATCTAATCAACTCAACCAGTACTTAGTGTGATGCCAGATCAATGACCTGTGTCAGATATGGTTCATGTTCTGTAGTGTGAATACTTCTGTTATGGCTTCTATGATCATGGATCTACGTCTAAGAAGCCAGGTCTGCTGGGAGCTGATAAGACTCACTTGAATGAGTGGAACAAGAGGGTCTTCACCAAAATGTTGGACCTATATGGTTAAGACCCCACCTTAAGTATTGCATCCAGATCTGGGTTCCCCAGTACAAGACTGATACTGACCTCTTAGAGTGAATCCAGAGGGGGAAGAGGGCAAAGGGAGGAAAGGGGGGAGGGGAAGAGGGGCAGGGAAGAGAATTAACCAGGTTGGAAGAGAACTTTTGAGATTATCGAGTCCAACCTATCACCCAACACCATCTAATCAACTAAACCATGGCACCAAGCACCCCATCCAGTCTCTTCCTAAACACCTCCAGTAATGGTGACTCCACCACCTCCCTGGGCAGCCCATTCCAATGGCCAATCACTCTTTCTATGAAGAACTTTTTCCTAACATCCAGCTTAAACTGGACTGGAACACCTTTCCTATGAAGAAAGGCTGAGGTAGGGCTGTTCAGCCTTGAGAGGCTTCTCAAGAGACAACATTGTGGCCTTCAATATATTAATGGGGCCTAAGAAAATGATGGAGGGAGACATTTTACCAGGGCCTGTGATAAGAACAAGGGGCAACAGTTTTAAACTGCAATAGGGTAGGTTTATATACAAGGAAGACATTTTTATGATGAGGGTGCTGAGATACTCAAAGAAGCAGTAGATGCCCATCATTAGAAGTGTTCAGGGTCAGGTTGGATGGGGTTTTGTGCAGCTTGGTGTAGTGGAAGATGTCCCTGCTCATGGCAGGCAAGTTGGACCAGGTGATCTTTAAAGGCCCCTTCCAACTCAGACCACAGGTGGGCTTGTAATATGCAAATGTCTCATATACAGTGCTTCTCTCCAAAGCTGATTCCAGATAAAATGTACAAACTCAGCACCAAGCTACCACGAGACAGTGAACTTTGGTATGAGCATTGGACATCTATGCTTTTGGTATTCACGCTTTAGCAAAGAAACCACCAAAAAGTCCAACTGGAGTTGTGAATTCACAGCAAGGTATGCATGTGTAAGTAATGCAAATGCTGCAATAAAAGTGAAGTGTTGCATTCCAAACTGTGGAAATCTCCTTTTAGCATTCAATGTTTCACTTTTTTTGCTCTACCTCTACAGGGCTTGACTGCCGCAACATAGCGTGCTCAGGTATGCTCAGTAACCCATTTGACATGGATACTGCTTTTCCCCTCTCCAGCAATTTCATCATCCTTATGTAGAAGGACATTTGGTTGCACCAGAGGTGGCTGGGCAACCAGCTAAAAAGGGACTTACGTCTCAAACAGTGTTTTGGGAGGTTTCCTGTTTTGCACCAGAGTGCTGCTGAAAGATGCCTTGTGGCTGAGCAGCCACCTAAGGCAGGTCTTGCAGTTTTAGTAGTGCCTATTCAGCAGGAGTAAGGGTGCTGGGTCATTGACCTTGAGGAGGGCCTTGTGTGATGTGACCCCCAGAATAGCATTCTTGGCACATTGAGCTTGTGACAAATCAGACTGTGCCTACCATCACCTGACAACAAGCCAACTGTGCCTATGCACTGGTTAGGCGACACCTTTAGTCCTGTGTCTAGTTCTGGGCTCTTCAGTTTAGGAAAGATGTTAACTTGCTGGAACATGTCCAGAGAAGGGCAACAAAGCTGGGGAGGGGTTTGGAGCACAGCCCTGTGAGGAGAGGCTGAGGGAGCTGGGGTTACTTAGCCTGGAGAAAAGGAGGCTCAGGGCAGACCTTATTGGTCTCTACAACTACCTGAAGGGTGGTTGTAGCCAGGTGGGGGTTGGTCTCTTCTCCTGGGCAACCAGCACCAGAACAAGAGGACACAGTCTCAAGCTGTGCCAGGGGAAGTTTAGGTTGGATGTTAGGAAGAAATTCTTCATAGAAAGAGAGATTGGCCATTGAAATGGGCTGCCCAGGGAGGTGGTGGAGTCACCATCCCTGGAGGTGTTTAGGAAGAGACTGGATGGGGTGCTTGGTGCCATGGTTTAGTAGATTAGATGGTGTTGGATGATAGGTTGGACTCTGTGATCAAAACAGTCTTCTCCAACCTTTTTAATTCTATTCTATTCTATTTTAGCAGTGACCTTGGTGTCCATAGGAACAAGAATAAGCAAGAACCCCTTTGTACACCAATCCTTGGTACTGACTAGAAACATTTTGCATTATCACAGTTAGAAGCAAACACTGCCTGCAAAAATAGGCCATTAAGTCCAGAAACTGAAGTCACTTAGAAGAGACTGAGCTGAAAAGTAAAATCTCTGAACTGAATCAGTTCTGTTCTAGCTTACACTGGGACATTATCTCTTCCATAGGACTGAGTTATTTACCATCATTAGTCCAGCCCTTAGCTGCTGCTTACTCTAAGCACTGACTTTCATCAGTAATTCTGTAGCTAATGGCACTGCTGAATCTTAATTTAAAAAACTTGTTCTGCTGTGTGTGGTCAACAATACTATTTTTAACCTGATGGTCAACCACTGTGAAATTATATGTACTAAGATGTAACTTCTGATACACAGATCGACTCCAGTGCTTGAGAATTTCTTCCCCCGCTGAGATTTCAATGGTTTCCATAAAGCAGGATGTTCTTCAGCAAATGCAAACACTCAGATTACATGTTGCTATCACAATCAGCCTGCAATGGATTACTGAGAACTTTCTAGGTTCTACAAAAACAACCTATTTAAACAACTGGGTGAATTGTACAAGAGGAAACACTTTTCCTAATGAATTTTGGTACTTAAATGTCTGCCTATACTTAAACTGATCTTTCAGAGTCCTTCAATGCCATCTATACACAAGGTGAAGTAGCTGATACTTCATGGCCCAGCATGAGGATGGCTTAAATGCCCTTCATCAGTTTGGTACCTTCAAGACAACATTTCCATTTGTTCCCTTCAGTCTCTTATGATCACACACTAACTGAACAGAGCTCCAGCATAAACTTTTACTTTAACAACTACTGAATTACAGAATCACCAAGGATGGAAGAAACTCCAAAGATCATCAAGTCCAAACCTGCCACCATAGACCTCATGACTAAACCATGGCACCAAGTGCCACAGACTCCACCGCTTCCCTCAGCAGCCCATTCCAATGGCTAACAACTCTCTCTGTGAAGAACTTTCTCCTCACCTTGAGCCTAAACTTCCCCTGGTGCAGCTTGAGACTGTGTCCTCTTGTTCTGGTGCTGATTGCCTGGGAGAAGAGACCAACCCCCTCCTGGCTACAACCACCCTTCAGGTAGTTGTAAAGAGCAGTAAGGTCTCCCCTGAGCCTCCTCTTCTCCAGGCTAAACAACCCCAGCTCCCTCAGCCTCTCCTCATAGGGCTTGTGCTCGAGGCTTCTCCCCAGCCTCGTTGCCCTTCTCTGGACACGTTCAAGTGTCTCAATGTCCTTCTTAAACTGAGGGGCCCAGAACTGGACACAGGACTCAAGGTGTGGCCTAACCAGTGCTGAGTACAGGGGCACAATGACTTCCTTGCTCCTGCTGGCCACACTCTTCTTGATGCAGGCCACTCTTCTTGATTGGCCTTCTTGGCCACCTGGGCACACTGCTGGCTCATGTTTAGGTGGCTGTCAATCAGCACCCCCAGGTCCCTTTCTGTTTGGCAGCTCTGCAGTACTGCAGTACAACCTGTATGGTCTGGAGGACACACCTGAACCTTTCACAGGTCCGGCACTGTGTCATACAGCTCAGAAACATAACTTCACAGAGGTTTTGGTAGAGTCAGCTGGAGGTTTAGTTTAAAACTTGAACCCTCGAATTTATTAGGACAAAGATTTTAGGCATTATGATTTAAAAGTACAATACCTGTTTCCTTCTGCTCCATATGATTATGTGATAATATTTCCACAAACCATTTCAGTACTGAAGTCAGAAGAGTTTATTGATGGTAAGCCCTTATCAACAAGATTAACTGCCATTTCTCTCCCCTCTCCAGGTATCTTTCCTAATTAGATTGCTGTACTCAACCATTACATTATCACACCACATATTTTGTTGTGGTGCATACTATCAAAATGTTTAGATTCATACACATTTTTACATCTTCCTTACAAAGCATGAGTTCTTTCTCAGTGAATAATCAGACTTACTCCTACCACAATTTCTCTAGTCAAGAACAGGAGCCAGTGAAATTGCTCACCAATCACTTTGAAAAACCTTCACCTCATCTGCAGAGGCTTGCAACAGTGAGAAGAGATTCCCATTTTTTGTACTTGGAGCAGACAGTAAAAAGATAGTTGTAAGCACAATCCTCTTCCTTTACACAAATTACTTAGAGATATAAAATAAATCGAATCAAAGCACGTATGAAGCTGTGCAACATCCCTTGTCAGACAAGAAACACAAGGCCAGCAAAACTGCTACCTTTAATGTTTTGCTAACCATTCATTATGCATGAAAGGTAGAGCTGGTGTGTCCTCTTTACACTGGGGGCACGTACAGAGGCTTACAAGCACTTGCACCTAATCAGTTTTCTGACAGCCTGGACACCTTTCAAATGATCCTGTGAGCTTCCGAGTAAGCTTGTGAGCTTTGCAAATCTAACCTGTGGACTGCAAGCCATTACACAGACCACCTTTAGCTGTTTGTAAACAATGGCAGAATGTTTTGTGATACATTGCCACCCCTGGATGGCAATAAAACCTGCAACTCAGCATAAGGTGTAGACCTCTATTACTATAAAATGCTACTTTCCACCACTATCATCCGGTCATTGACTTGTTTCCTTGTGGCTGCAAGTTAAAGCAACTTCCAGTCATAAAAAGAGTTATTTGCCTCTTCACCACCATGAATCATACAGCAAATACTGATGAAAGTGTATTTTCCTTGGAAAACAGTCTGTCTAGACTACTCAAATTGAATGTACAATACATATATGGGCTCTGTCATTTGCAGTTATTAAAACAGTGCTTAGCGTTTTATTTCTGTAAATAAAATGAACGTCGAGCTACCGACTTTATTTCTGCCTTCACACTGCACTTGCAGCAGTGCAGGCCAGTAACCCACATTTACCACTTGTGGAATACTGGGACTGTTGTGTTTAATAACTTTCTGTTCCCACTTCTCATCTCCACCTCCGGAAGAAAGTAGCAGCCTTAATTATTTTTACCTTTCCCTTCGGAAATGCCAATTCTAATATTAACAGAACATTATGGGCACTGACTGGACAAGCATTCTGTTCTTGGAGGATAAACACCAACACTTTGTTCTCACAAAAGAAAAAAAAGAGAATTTGACTTGAAGGTAAATAAAAAAAAATACATCAAGAAAAAAAATAAATCCCCAACCATGCTACCATACTCAGCCCCACAGTTAAGGAAAGATGTTGAGTTGCTGGAATGTGTCCAGAGAAGGGCAACAAAGCTGGGGAGGGGTTTGGAGCACAGCCCTGTGAGGAGAGGCTGAGGGAGCTGAGGTTGCTTAGCCTGGAGAAGAGAAGGCTCAGGGGAGACCTGATTGCTCTCTACAACTACCTGAGGGAGGTTGTAGCCAGGTGGGACTTGGTCTCTTTTCCCAGGCAACCAGCACCAGAACAAGAGGACACAGTCTCAAGCTGTACCAGGGAAGGTTTAGGCTGGGTGTTAGAAGGAAGTTCTTCACAGAGAATGTGCTGCCCAGGGAGGTGGTGGAGTCACCATCACTGGAGGTGTTTAGGAAGAGACTGGATGGGGCGCTTGGTGCCATGGTTTAGTTGATTAGATGGTGTTGGATGACAGGTTGAACTCGAACTCAAAGGTCTTTTCCAACCTGGTTAATTCTATTCTATTCTTGTTCAGTATCACAGTATAACTAAGGTTGGAAGAGACCCCAAGGATCATTGAGTCCAACCTGTTTCCTCATGACTAGACCATGGCACCAAGTGCCACGTCCAATCTCCTCTTGAACACCTCCAGGGACGTTGACTCCACCACCTCCCTGGGCAGCACATTCCAATGACGAACGACTCTCTCCTCACTTCAAGTCTAAACCTCCCCTGGCGCAGCTTGAGACTGTGTCCCCTTGTTCTGGTGCTGGTTGCCTGGGAGAAGAGACCAACCCCTTCCTGGCTACAACCACCCTTCAGGTAGTTGTAGAGAGCAATGAGGTCACCCCTGAGCCTTCTCTTCTCCAGGCTAAACAATCCCAGCTCCCTCAGCCTCTCCTCACAGGGCCGTGCTCAAGGCCTCTCCCCAGCCTTGTTGCCCTTCTCTGGACACGTTCAAGAGTCTCAATGTCCTTCTTAAACTGAGGAGCCCAGAACTGGACACAGGACTCAAGGTGTGGCCTAACCAGTGCTGAGTACAGGGGCACAATGACTTCCCTGCTCCTGCTGGCCACACTACTCCTAATGCAGGCCAGGATGCCATTGGCCCTCTTGGCCACCTGGGCACACTGCTGGCTCATGTTTAGGCAGCTGTCAATCAGCACCCCCAGGTCCTTCTCTGTTTGGCAGCTCTCCAGCCACTCTGACCCCAGCCTGTAGCTCTGCATGGGGTTGCCGTGGCCAAAGTACTTTTTCATGTTTTTGTTTTACTCTCTTAAAATATTGCATTCTCCTTTCACTGCTTTTTTATAATTCTTTAATCACATTTTAGTGAGTGATTTAATTTCCAAATTATTACTGGTGTTTCCTGTATAAAAAAAAAAATTTAAAATGTGCCTGGGAAGTGGGATGGAGCAGTAAGATTTTACTAGACAGATGTGGAGTCACCATCACTGGAAGTGCTTATGAAAAGACTGGATAAGGCACTTAGTGCCATCTTTACTTGATTAGATGCTGTTGGGTGATGGGTTGGACTTGATGATCTCAAAGGTCTTTTCCAGCCTGGTTAATTCTATTCTATTAAAAATATGGAGTTACAAGTCAATGAGAAAGGAGCTGGAAGAAACCATCAGACTACTCATCAAATTAGCCTTTGATGCAAATGATGTTCCAATGAGCTCTTGTAATAGCAGATTAAAATACATAACTCAATTATTCCTGTGTTTACTGGGAAAAGAGTCAGTGTGATAGCTTAATACCCGAGATCAGCTTCATACTGGATCAAATTCATTTGGCACTAGTAATGCTTATTAAATACCATAACGAAACCATTTTGTCTTCTGTTTTGCTTGTATTGCTTTATTTTTAGAAAGTAAATATAAGTGTGTCCAGAGAAGGACAACGAGGCTGGGGAGAGGCCTCAAGCACAAGCCCTGTGAGGACAGGCTGAGGGAGCTGGGGTTGTATAGCCTGGAGAAGAGGAGGCTCAGGGGAGACCTTATTGCTGTCTACAACTACCTGAAGGGTGGTTGTTGCCAGGAGGAGGATGGTGGTTTCCCAGGCAACCAGCACCAGTACAAGAGGACACAGTCTCAAGCTGTGCCAGAGGAAGTTTAGGCTGGAGGTGAGGAGAAAGTTCTTCACTGACAGAGTCATTAGCCATTGGAATGGGCTGCCCAGGGAGGTGGTGGAGTCACCATCCCTGGAGGTGTTCAAGAGGGGATTGGACATAGCACTTGGTGCCATGGTCTAGTCATGAGGTCTGTGGTGACAGGTTGGCCTTGATGATCTTTGAGGTCTCTTCCTTGGTGATTCTGTGATTCTGTGTTCATTTCCTTCATACATTACCTATTAAACTCTAAAGGCATAATAAATAGGACCCCTGTTACATCCCCACAAGTAGCAAAAACACACGCCTGAGATCACTGTCCTCTGTGAAGTAAAACACATGTAAGTGCTTGCAGACTTGGGAACTGCATTTATATGCTTCTTGCATCCATTAGGATGTAATTTTTTTTCTTTCTTTCTTTTCTTGAATTAACCAAAAAGTCCATCCTAAATCTATCAGACAGTGTCTCTTTAAAGACCCTGCTCTAGCAAAATCAGCAAATTTGAAGTACTGGGGAGTCTCAATCTGGACTTAAACCATGCCTGGAAACCAAGAAAAACAACAAAAAGGACTGGCCACCCACTTGGGTTATTCATGGTGTCTAACCATATGACACACTACTACATGACACACCTTGTACAGGTCTCAAGGGGAAAAAAATGAATATGTAAAATGCTAACAAGTATTAGGAGCAAATTTCCCCAATTATTTGTGATGGCATACTACAGATGTCATTTAATTTAAGCCACAATTTCCACTCAGATGCTTGTGTTTTCCCCTAGAAAAACTGCATGGTCTTTTTCTGTCAGTCTTTTGTTTTGTTTTTTTTTTTCCCCTCCACTTGGACTATTTATATTCTGCATCTGGCTAATAAATGGAAGCTGTGCCATGACAATGATAATCAAAGTGTCAAGAGAATGCCATGGTGAACTTCCACATAATTGTAACTACTTGGATTTTTATTCAAACAGGCAAAAATCTACCATAAGACAAGCCGATGTCTCACATGGCTCTTTTAGCCTGGATCTTCCTCCAGCTCCTTTCCATTCCCCCTTCCATCTTCACTTTCCTTGAAGGAAAACCTGTAGAACTCTCGGGCCTCTGTACAAGACAGTTTAGTTAAGGGCACTTCCTCTCAGTACATGTGAAAACAGTTAAGGTTCTTCTCTCTACATTATATTCGGGATGCTCTGTCTTTTGGAAGATCCCTGCATGAATAGGTTGCTTTGTCTCATTCTTCCCACCTTGACTTTATGGACCCCAATGTCCCCGCTGGGAAAAGCAAAACCAGCCTAGATTTGTCACAACCTTTAAGAACATCTTTACAACAAACATATCCTTTTTACCTTCTCCCAGCCATAAGATAGGGGCAAAAGACCTGCACTATGCTCATCATTGCCAATAACCACAGGATTTATTTGGGACATTATATAAATTAGCCATCTCTATTGATGCCTGCCCTTTTCTAGACAAACTCCATCAAACATTCTATGAGGTGAAGACTGGTTCCTCTTCCAGCCTTTGATGTAGAGGGAAGCTAGAAACAGTAACTGAACAGCTGCTGCAAGGTAGGATCATCAGCAATATAATGACCCTGCTCACACCAGTGCTGCCCTGTGTGGCTGCCAATTAAGCATACACTGTCAGGGTAAAGCAAAACCACCACAGCCTTTTCAGTAAAAGAAAAAAGGTAGGGAATGAATCTTCTGGGCCCCTCAGTTTAGGAAGGAGGTTGACTTGCTGGAGCATGTCCAGAGAAGGGCAACAAAGTTGGTGAGGGGTTTGGAACACAAACCCTATGAGGAGAGACTGAGGGAGCTGGGGTTGCCTAGCCTGGAGAAAAGGAGACTCAGGGGTGACCTTATTGCTGTCTACAACTACCTGAAGGGAGGTTGTAGACAGGCGGAGGTTGGTCTCTTCTCCCAGGCAGCCAGCACCAGAACAAGAGGACACAGTCTCAGGCTGCACCAGGGGAGGTTTAGGCTGGAGGTTAGGAAGAAGTTCTATACAGAGAGAGTGATTGCACATTGGAATGGGCTGCCTGGGGAGGTGGTGGAGTCACCATCATTGGAGGTGTTCAGGAAGAGACTTGATAGGGTGCTTGGTGACATGGTTTAGTTGATTAGGTGGGTTGGATTGGTTGATAGGTTGGACACAATGATCTTGAAGGTCTCTTCCAACCTGGTCTATTCTATTCCATCCACAATAAAACAGTAATTTTATTTTCCCCCATGCCTTTACAGTCAACTAATGGTGATCATCTTAAATCTACAGATATCTCTAGAAGTTTTGATTCACATACATTTATGTAGATGTGAAGCCTGCCTCATTATGAATCTTGTTGAGATTATTTGCTGGTAGGGAACAGCAAAGAGCAAGGAAGGAAGTAAGGAAGGAAAGAGCTTACAGAACACTGTATTTAAAAGTCCACAGAAATACAGGCATTACTGTTCATATAAAGCCTCAACCAAAGTAACCAGAAACCATTCCAATTAGACATCAGCAAACTCCTATTTCCTTTGTGCTCCAACTGGATATCAGTCCACATTACAAAACCACTATGCATGTGTCATAAATCAGCAACACATAGGCAGCCTGTACTAGAAAGTCTCCCCACTGCAAAAGCAAGCTTAAAAAGAGCAAAACAACTATACACACTGCCTAAAGGCAGTATCTGCAAAAAGAAAAGGGAAACCTACAAGGCAGGCTACTGACATACTCATTGTTTTAACCTAAGCATATTAACTCCGTTTAGCGTCTCTCCCAGAAGGCACAAAATGATTTACACTGGCTCTGAGGCAGTCACCACCTGTCTCCCAGTATAGCAATCAACATTTTTTTCCATGAGTACCTTGGAAGGGACAGTTTTGATGATCATTGCAACTAATATTGAACTGTTTGTGGCAGAAAAACTTTCTGTTTCAAAGCCTGCTACCAATGTCATCCATGTCACCAGAATGTGACAGGCAACATTCATTGGGCTGGATCTGGTCTGTAGTTGAAACTGTACCTGCTGCTGCAATAATACACTTTTACACTCACAGTCCACAGTAAATAAAGTAATTCAGCTCAGCACAGCTTAGATCAGTCAGTCACTGAAGAAGCAACAGGACTCAAGTGGAGAATCAAGCCCAAGTCAGGGAAAAAAAACAACATGCACTGTCAAGAATCACTAGATCCAAACTCAGTATGACACTGAGACCTAGGAAAAGATTCTAAAATAGCATAGAATAGAACAAACCAGGTTGGAAAAGACCTTTGAGATCATTGAGTCCAACCTATCATCCAACACCATCTAATCAACTAAACCATGGCACCAAGCACCCCATCCAGTCTCTTCCTAAACACCTCCAGGGATGGCGACTCCACCACCTCCCTGGGCAGCACATTCCAATAGCCAATCTCTCTTTCTATGAAAAGCTTCTTCCTAACCTCCAGCCTAAACCTCCCCTGGCACAGCTTCAGACTGTGTCCTCTTGTTCTGGTGCTGGTTGCCTGGGAGAAGAGACCAACCCCCTCCTGGCTACAACCTCCCTTCAGGTAGTTGTAGACACCAATAAGGTCTCCTCTGAGCCTCCTCTTCTCCAGGCTAAACAACTCCAGCTCCCTCAGCCTCTCCTCACAGGGCTGTGCTCCAAACCCCTCCCCAGCTTTGTTGCCCTTCTCTGGACACATTCCAGCAACTCAGCATCTTTCCTAGACTGAGGGGCCCAGAACTGGACACAGAACTCAAGGTGAAGCCTAACCAGTGCTGAGTACAGGGGCACAATGGCCTCCCTGCTCCTGCTGGCCGCACTGTTCCTAATACAGTTCAGAATGCCCTTCTTCATAGCCACCTGGGCACACTGCTGGCTCATGTTCAGCCTACTACCTACTAGCACCCCCTGGGGCCCTTTCTGCCTGGCCGCTCTCCAGCCACTCTGACCCCAGCCTGTAGCACTGCTTGGGGTTGTTGTGGCCAATGTGTAGAACCCAGCACTTAGATATGAGGAGATATTTTCACAGGACTAATACAGGATAAACACAGCAAGCTGCAGCTTACTATATTGAAACACAAGACCCTACACAACTACAGTTGCCTGTAGTATCAAGCATCTAATAATGATCCAGGCCCTGTTGGAAACTCCACTCCCTTCTCTGTTTTACCCCCCCCCCCGTTAAGATAAAAAAGGTTGTATTTAGGTAGTATCCCTGGTCCTAAAGATGCCCTTCTTCAATGGATCTGAATTTGCTTTCCTCAAACCTCACTCCTTTCCAGGTGTTGTGAGAAAAAGAAAGGAAGGCATGTGTAAAGTTTCCATATTAATGCCAGAAGTCACAGCCAAGCCATGTGCATGAACACCGAGGTGTCAGGATGAAAACAACAGTGATACTGGCATTTAGACAAAGTGGTAGTTAATGCTGTATCCCATAAATATTTTACTGTACTAACCTTGCAGGGCACAGTTAGTTTTGCCTGTATACACTGCACAAGATTCAAAGTGTGGGGCTCTCAGTGCAAGAGTTCAGTCTGGGGCAATACTACAACACACAAGAGCTGAAGAAAACACAGTGCTTGCTAATTCAGGACAATTGATATGTTTGACTCATCTCAGTCCAGGTTTGGCTCTTTTCCTTCTGCAGACAGCTGACAGAGGTGTAAGAATTTGGCGTGCTTGAGGTTTCTGAAAAAAGGTAAAAGAACAAAGACCTGGAACAATGACCTGAACCAAGACCCACAAAAATCATAGTCATTCCACAGCTCTTAATGGATTCTGGACTAAGAGAACCAAGAGGACCTTGCCCACTACAGGCAGAATCAAATTGACATGATTAGGAAGGGTGAAACTTGCACAGCTGTAATCCTTGCTGCAGGTATTCTAGAGACAGTTCATTAAAAATCTACAGCAATATTCACCAAAGACACACTACAGACAGAGCAGTTGTAAAGTTAAAATTGCAGTATAGGGCAGGACTGAAGCACCTTTGCATCTGCTAACTTAGCACCACCCAGTAGTGAGAATGCCTAAGGCCTGTTGTGGTAGGTTGAGAGAGGGCCTAGCTCTCTCTCCTCCACAGAGTAAGAAACCACAACTAGCCCAGTCAAAGGAGCAAAGCTATATATTGACAAGCATATATGGAAAGCAGGTTATATATAACACAATATATACAGGTATTTACAATATATACACAGAAATATACAGCAAAGAGAAATAACACAACAAAAATCCCTCCCCAGGGAGGGATCCCCTCCCTTTAACCCCCTCTCTCCCCCCCTACCTCCCTTTTCCCCCAAAAAGGGGTTAGAGAGAAAGAAAGGCAAGTTATTAAGGAAGAGAGTTGTTAGTAAGCTTCAAAAGCCCATGCAGGATTAGTTTTTGCTTATCTGAAGGCCAACTCCAGCTAGTTCACGAAGAACCAGGCAGGGAGAACAGGCTGAAACCCAAACTCCCCAACTCCCAAACCAAACTGAACTGAGAGAAAAAAAAAATTCCAACTGCTCTACAATTTAAAGTTGCATTTTATCCATCCACCAATGAAATTCGTTTAGAATATCAGAATGTTTTGGTTCTAGTACCAAAAACATTTAGCCAGAGTGTCCCAACACTGTTTGTTCTTAAAGGCACAGCCTCAAACAATCACACCTGTGTGTACCAGTAACTAGCAAAGAAGCAACTGTCTACTGTTAAACCTCATGCTTGTTTCCCAGCACTGTTACTGGGAGATGGCCACAATCACTTCTCAAAAGCACTGAGACACACTTTCAACTTAATAACTAAATAAATATTAAATATATATATATAAAAATGAGCAAACAAAAAGCCAACCTGAACAACCCCAAATGGTTCCAAGAGAGCAAACAATTACTTTAAATTGTCCTGTTTGGTAATAACTAAGCTATAATAATTAGGGTTTGATAAAACTCAAGAAAACACAGGATTTTCTTAAGCTATGGAAACATGAAGCCAAAATCCCAACACAAGTGCAAATAACAGTTTACTTCTACCAGACAGTGTATCAACTGATTGTTAGGGCACCCACTCTGCAAATGCTACAAAGACCATAAAGATCCCAATATTATTTTTACAGATTGGAAAAACACAAAGGCCAAAAACAACACAAATAACTCAAATAAAAAACTCATGCTCATGTTTATATAAGAGTTTGATGAGTATAATATATTCATCACACTCCCACAATTATTCCCTGAAAAATACTATAAATATTATTTTGACAATGTAATTATAGTTTTTACTTTAACAGTGGCAGCAAAGTGCTGGCTCCAATGCCCCCATAGAAAAAGCCTAGACAGACAAAGAAAAGATCACACATGGAAACTGCAAACTTTTAAGAGCAGAGCTGTCCCTTATTTATAAGGCTTTTTAAAAAGCCTGTTTAAATGAGAATCTGGTTTACTTAAACTGTAAAACCTAAGTAGTTAAATTACATTAGCAGGAAGCAAACGGAAACCCCAAAGATAAAAATGAAGGGAAGTGTAGATTTTAAAATGGTCTTCTCTCAAGCAACTGAGGCATGCTTCCTTCATGCTGCTTTTTGGGAACTAACCCCGTGGACTGTGGGTCTGTTCCAGAACTGCTCTCTCCCACTTGCTCTCCCTTGAAAGAAAAGCTAACATGAATATGAAATTTAGTTGACAAATGTCACCAATAAGGTCTCCCCTGAGCCTCCTCCTCTCCAGGCTAAGCAACCCCAGCTCCCTCAGCCTCTCCTCATAGGGCTGTGCTCCAAACCCCTCCCCAGCTTAGTTGCCCTTCTCTGGACACATTCTAGCAACTCAACATCTTTCCTAAACTGAGGGGCCCAGAACTGGACACAATACTCAAGGTGTGGCCTAAGCAGTGCCACCAGTACCTAACGAGTGCAACCAGAGAAGCACAAGAGAGACCAGACAGACTCCCTTGGTCAATATTGGCATTCACGAAAGAATATTTAGGTTCCATAGTTGACCACTCTGTTTCCCTTTTCTGTTCATTTAAATTACATTGCTGAATAACCAGTCATTCCAAATGAGAAGACATGGAAAAAACCCAAAGTATCAAAAATAGGGCATAGATAGATAGACTCCTATGCCAGTATGCAAGGCCTGAATGTCCTGATTTTCAAACTGACTGGTTCTGCAAAGATACCACATAGATGCATTCTGAAAAGGCCTGGGTATTTTCTTCTAGCTCATTTTCCTATTGCCAAGATACAGTCCTTTAAAAGCATAAAAAGATAACAGTGCTGCTCTTGCCATTTTCTTCTAAGGGAAGAAAATAAACAATCATAAAATCATTTTGGTTGGAAAAGACCTTAAAGATCATAGAGTTCAACCATTAACTCAGCACTGCCAAGTCCAGCACTAAACCATATCCCTAAGCAACACATCTAAACATCTTTGAAACTCCCCCAGCGAGGGTCACTCCACCACTTTGCTGGGGAGCCTGTGTCTGACCAACCCTGGGGGTGAACCCTGGTGGGAGGCCTTGAGTACAAGCCCTATGAGGAGAGGCTGAGGGAGCTGGGATTGTTTAGCCTGGAGAAGAGCATTCTTTGACAGGTTTGAGACTGTCACCTCCCCCTGCCTTTCTATAATCTCCAAATTAGCCACTCTCAATTGTCCAGCGCAATTTCAATTTGCCAATGGTTGAGCACAGAACAAGGAACAGGTCTGAGCAAAGAAATATCTCATGTTTTGTTTCATTGAGAGACAACACTACTGAAACGCTCATTTCTCCTCCCCTCTTTTAGAATAGGAATAAACCAGGTTGGAAGAGACCTTTGAGATCATTGTGTCCAACCTATCATCCAACACCATCTAATCAACTAAACCATGGCACCAAGCACCCCATCCAGTCTCCTCCTAAACACCTCCAGTGAGGGTGACTCCACCACCCCCCCAGGCAGCCCATTCCAATGGAGAATCACTCTCTCTTTGAAGAATTTCTTCCTAACATCCAGCCTAAACCTCCCCTGGTGCAGCTTGAGACTGTGTCCTCTTGTTCTGGTGCTGGTTACCTGAGAGAAGAGACCAACCCCCACCTGGCTACAACCTCTTTTTTGAATCACTTCAATCATTTAAGTGTTATTATTTTTTTGTTTTCAGGATTACTTTTGCAAACAAAAACTCAAAGCTCCCAGTCTTACTCAGACTCCTTCCTCTTCAGAACTCCATCAGCTGCTGGGAGATCCTGATCTGCTTCCCTCGCTTTCTTTTCGAGGATCTCATAACAAAAGGTCAACATGATTCACTAAGACTACATGAACTCCTAGAGCTTACAACTCAGTGGCTTTTTAAACACAGTATGTCTTCATCCTCAAAAGTTCACAAAGAAATTAAGTATTCTGTGTGATGTTCTACTTCGGCAGATCTCAGAAGGATGTCTTGGTATTTCATCAAACATTAAATGCTTCCATCCCATCTGGCTTTTACAAGAAACACTGACTCTGGAACCTATATATAGCCTAGATTCCTCTTGGTTTTTTAAGCACATGCACACTCTTATGCCTTTTTCATTTTAACTCTATGAAAGAGTGATGGTGTTTACTGTCATTTCTTGTGCAGAACACTTGTCTTCCACAACGAGAGATTTAAAAAGCACTTCCCAATACTTTCAGTAAGCAAGAGAACTGATCAGGTTTGCATCAATTCGAGCACTTAAAGAACATTGAAGATGAATCCAACTTATTATTAATGCTCTTGGCAGGCAGAGGAGGAAAACAAAACAACACAAAACAAAAACTGCCAACAAACAAAGCAATCCACAGAATCACCAAGATTGGAAGAGACCTCAAAGATCATCAAGTCCAACCTGTCACCACAGACCCCATGACTAAACCATGGCACTGAGTGCCACGTCCAATCCCCTCTTGAACACCTCCAGGGACGGTGACTCCACCACCTCCCTGGGCAGCCCATTCCAATGACTAACAACTCTGTCGAGCCTAAACCTTCCCTGGCACAGCTTGAGACTATGTCCTCTTGTTCTGCTGCTGGTTGCTTGAGAGACAAAAGCATTGAAAAATTCTCATATTCAAGGTGGTCATCTTTACCAGAATTTCATCACAGGCTTTCTCCTTTAAACAAGGAACATCATAGAATCAGTCAGGGTTGGAAGGGACCACAAGGATCATCTAGTTCCAAACCCCCTGCCATGGGCAGGGACACCTCACACTAGATCAGGCTGGCCAGAGCCTCATCCAGCCTGGGCTTAAACACCTCCAGGCATGGGGCCTCAACCACCTCCCTGGACAACCCATTCCAGGGCTTCACCACTCTCATGGTGTACATCTCTCTGTAGTTGCCTTGTAAGTACATGGCATTTGGAGTACCAGAAAAAAAACATTTAAACCAAGATATGTCAATATTCTCTCACAGATCCTCCCTCAAGAAAGGAGGTGGGAACAGGTGTTAGACATATCATATTTGTGTTGCTGAACATCCTACCAGAAAATGCTAGAGTTACTACAGTAAGCACACTATTATAAAACTTTACAGTGTCATCTTTCATCACTGCTTTTAAAGGAATGTTCCATGCTCTGCTCTGAATAGAGTATCTGTAGCAGTTCAACTACACCTGAACACGTTGCAGAGAATTGGAAGCAAAGTCAAATTCCTGTTCAAGGAATTCAAGCCTCTCACGCACTGTTTTACCCAACATTTCTTGATCTCATAACACCTTTGCACAACAGTCAGCACATCTGGATTCTGATTTTGACTAAAATCTCCAGGAGTACCCATGCCATGAACATATGCTGTTAACATTCTCCCATTAACACACTTTCACACAGCCTACCTTGGTTGATCGAAGTCCCTAAAATTTTAGAGGCACGGCATTAGCACAATGCTAACAGTCTCTGGGCTAGTTGGTTTAAAGGTAGCTCAAGTACCAATAGCAGCCTGGAACTGAGGAATGCTCAAAGCACCTCTCAGACTTACATAAGAGCTCTGCAGCTGATACTGCACAGTTCTCCTCAGAGAGGACAATCAGCTCTTTCAGAGAACTTACACAACAAATTGTCCCACACAGGGTAGTTATCAGGCATTCAATAGCTTTTCATCCTAGAGCAGAGAAAAGTATTTTGACAGACAAATACTTTTTCAGCAATTATGTTGGAATTCAAAGCACATTCTTCAGCATCAGCAATATTTTGAAGCGGTGAAAGGTTTGAGAAGATCTATTTACAAAAAGGATGAGGTGGGGGTGGGAATCAGTGACAGGATCAAATAGCACACAGCCTGGATATAAGCTTGCTTCAAAACAGGTATGCCCTCACTGCAATTTATTGAAGACAAAGACATCAGGCTTTCTCCAGATTTCAGAGATGAATCATAAATCCTGCCCTCACACTCCAGAATCTAGATTCATCATCTCACGAAACCTCAATTCACCTTCCAAGACATCTGCTATGTTCTGCTGGGAAGTTTAAGATTTGCCACAGGAAAAAGGAAAAGAAAAAAACCAAAACAACAAACCAACCCCACAATCAAACCAAGACACATGCTATGAAGTGAAGGAGATTTTCTACTTGGGCTTCTGACAAGGATATTTCCTGTTTCTGTTGCAATCCCTAACATACTCAACTACTTCTTGCTCTTCAGAGATCTGGGTCTGCTTTGAGTTCATCTAGAGTTCATCTGGCAGCTTCATCATCCTGCTCCTCTGGCACGTGTTCTTGGTACCCCCAGTAGAAAACAAAGCTTGCTGTGATGAGGCCTGTTTGGGGGATGGGTTGTTGGGATTTTTTTGTTGGTTTAATTAAAAAATAAATAAATAAGTAAACCAGAAGGGATATAGAGAGTACTACAAAAAAAACCCCACAACTGATTAAATCTACATTCTGCAGAGACTTTATACATTTTTCCTAAGACTCAAAGGTAAACATTTGAGCATCTCATTAACTATTTGTGGTCTCACATCAGATAAAGAAATGTAATGGATCTTCATGCACACAGCATTTCCACACATTTCTCTATCTTCAATCCCTATTCAAATAAATTCTCAACTGGGGAGAGTGGCTCAGCATTTGTCATCTTCTCTGTCTTCCCATCAGGAATATCCAAGTTCTGTAATCTAAAAGGTTTAGTGCCTCCTTACACAAACATCCACTTCCCAGACTTTCAGCTCATACAGCTTTAAGAACACCAAGGTGAAGTCCAGTTTTCAGATAGTGTCCAAGAATTGTAGCACTTGAATTTTTATCCACATGTATGTGAAGTTCTATCTTTTGCAGAGAGGAGAAGGTATGACTGCTGGAGTCATAAGAAAACAGAACACATTTAGAATAGAATAGAATAAACCAGGTTGGAAGAGACCTTCAAGATCATCGCGTCCAACCCATCAACCAATCCAACACCACCTAAACAACTAACCCATGGCACCAAGCACCCCATCAAGTCTCCTCCTGAACACCTCCAGTGATGGCGACTCCACCACCTCCCCAGGCAGCCCATTCCAATGGGCAATCACTCTTTCTGTATAGAACTTTTTCCTAACATCTAGCCTGAACCTCCCCTGGCGCAGCCTGAGACTGTGTCCTCTTGTTCTGGTACTGGCCGCCTGGGAGAAGTAGGTGTAACTTATCTGACAGAAATCAGTCTTGATGCTGCCCAGAAGAAAGGCTACAGATTGTTAAACTCTTGTTAAACACCACTAAACATGAAACCCCTGCACTTGCCTAGATGTTGTCTTTCTCTGTGCACCTCTTTAGACCAAGTTTCCATCTCACAAGTACTACAGAATATAAACTGCTCCACATATGCCTCACATAAATTACTGCTTTGTATCGTAAGCAACTATAAGAAGAGAAATGAGGCTACGGAACACAACTAAAACTTACTTGAGAAGAAGAGGGGAAGAGGGGTAACAAACAACTATCTGTACTAACACCACAAAGGAAAAGTCTAAAAGTGTTCTTTAAGTATCTGTATTAGAAAGGAAGGAGATTATCATCACAGGGATAGCTGGCTTGCAGGTAGGGGTGTACAATCTTTGTAAGCCATACGTATGAATTAACTCATTTAGTTATTATCAAACCTAACTGAAGCCTTAAAAAGCTAGTCCAGGACAGACACGACTAGCTCACCTTCAGTTTTCTGGCCCATTGCAAAAAATTACAGCAGAGTTGTTTCAGTAAATATACTGAAAATCCAAATTAACAACATAAATAACACCTGGGTCTAACACAAACTACTAAAACCCAGCAGTTTTCCTAATACAAAAGATGCAAAGGAGTCTGGATTTAAGTGAACAAATCTTGCCAACAGTTTTTAATCACACCACTGGGAACAGCACCTCCTTTACTTGCTGCTTTGATTACTAATATATTGTTAGAAAAGGCGGTTCATCCCCTCCCTTAGAACCACCACAATGGTTACAGTAGTAGCCAGACAAATTCTACCACACTTGAACGTCCCTACAAAAATGACCACACCACACAGATTTACTAAGTCTTACCAATGGGTAAGAGTAAAAACATACCACAAGTAAGCTTAAACTAATGTATCAGTTCGCACAAAGAATTTTCAATCTCTCTTTTTTGTAAACACAGTAACATTGAAACTTCACATTTCCTTAGAATAGAATAAACCAAACTGGAAGATCACCGTGTTCAACCTATCATCCAACACCACCTAATTAATGGGGTGCATTTATCTAGAAGGGGTAAGAGAGTCCTAGCACTAGAGTTGGCAGGGCTCATTAGGAGGGCTTTAAACTAGGTCTGAAGGGGGTGGGTGAGGAAATCAGTACCTCCGCAGAGGAAAGAGTAGGGCACAAGGTAGGGCCAATAGAGAGGTCGGGAGCCCAGCTGCAGTGCATGTACACCAATGCACGCAGCATGGGCAATAAGCAAGAGGAGCTGGAAGCCCTGGTCCACCAGGGTGACTATAATATAGTCACCATCTCAGAAACATGGTGGGATAACACACACGATTGGAGTGCTGCACTGGGGGGTTACAAGCTCTGTAGGAGGGACAGGCAAGGGAGAAGAGGACGAGGGGTAGCTTTGTATATTAGGGAGTCACTCTCTGCCACAGAGCTTGAGGTGGGGGATGAAGGGATTGAGAGCCTGTGGGTTAAAATCAGAGGGCAGCCTAACAAATCTGACATCCTGGTTGGAGTCTGTTATAGACCACCCAACCAGGATGAGGAGGCTGACAAATTAATCTACAAGCAATTGGAGGCTGTCTCAAGATCATCAGATCTTGTCCTTGTCGGTGACTTTAACCTGCCAGGTATCTGTTGGGAACTTAATTCAGCAGAGAGGAGGCAGTCCAGAAGATTCCTGGAGCAAATGGAGGACTGCTTCCTGATGCAGCTGTTAAGTGAGCCTACCAAAGGCCAGGCTCTGCTTGACCTGCTGCTCTCCAATAGGGAAGGGCTGGTGGGAGATGTGACTGTGGGAGGCTGCCTAGGGTGCAGTGACCACAAGATAGTGAAGATTTCAATATGCAGGGAGATAGGGAGGAGCACCAACAGAACCTTCACCTTGGACTGCAGGAGGGCAAACTTCAGCCTGTTTAACAAACTTATTCGTAAAGTTCCCTGGGTACCAACCCTCATGAACCGAGGGGTCCAGGAGGGTTGGACCTACTTCAAACAGGAGCTCTTGAAGGCACAGGAACTGGCGGTCCCCATGTGCCGAAAGATGAGCTGGCGAGGGAGGCGACCGGCCTGGATGAGCAAGCAGCTCCTGGAGGAATTAAGGGGAAAAAAGAGGCTGTATCACCTTTGGAAGGAGGGGAAGGCTTCTCCAGGTATGTTCAAGGAAGTTGTTAGATTATGTGGGAATAAAATTAGAGAGGCAAAGGCCCAGTTGGAACTCAAGCTGAACACCTCTGTCAAAGACAATAAAAAGCATTGTTACAAATATATCAACACTAAAAAGAAGGGCAAGAAGAACCTCCACTCCTTACTGGACCTGGAGGGGAACACTGTGACTGAAGATGAGGAAAAGGCTGAGGTCCTGAACACCTCCTCTGCCTCAATTTTTAACAGCAAGGCAGGAGTTCAGGACGAGTGGCCTCCTGAGCTGGGCAATGGAATAGGGGAGCAGTGTGATGCCCTGGAAATCCATGAGGCATTAGTTCGGGACCTGCTGAGCCACTTGGACACCCACAAGTCCATGGGACTGGATGGGATCCATCCTAGGGTGCTGAGAGAGCTGGCAGATGAGCTGCCAAGCCACTCTCCATCATTTTCCTCCAGTCCTGGCTCACTGGAGAGGTCCCAGATGACTGAAACTGGCCAATGCGGTCCCCATCCACAAGAAGGGACGGATGGAGGAACCCGGAAACTCCAGGCCTGGCAGCCTGACCTCAGTGCCAGGGAAAGTGATGGAGCAGATTATCCTGGCGGCAATAACTGCGCACCTGAAGGATGGCCAAGGGCTCAGGTCCAGCCAACATGGATTTAGGAAGGGCAGGTCCTGCCTCTCCAACCTGATCTCCTTCTATGATCAGGTGACCCATCTGGTGGATGTGGGACAGTCTGTGGATGTGGTCTACCTGGACTTCAGCAAGGCCTTTGACACCAGCCCCCACAGTAAACTGTTCAGTATCACTAAGGTTGGAAGGGACCTCAAAGATCATCAAGTCCAACCTGTCACCACAGACCCCATGACTAGAGTAGGGAGGCCACTAGTGCCCACTGCAGGCTTGAACTCATGACCTTCCCATTAAGGGAATTATGTGCCACCAACTGAGCCACAGACTGCTGGCTAAGCTGTCAGCTTGTGGATTGGAACAGAACACTATGTGCTGGGTTAGGAACTGGCTGGAGGGCTGAGCCCAGAGAGTGGTGGTGAATGGTGCCACATCCAGCTGGCGGCCAGTCACTAGTGGTGTGCCCCAGGGATCAGTGCTGGGCCCCATCCTCTTTAATATCTTCATTGATGATCTGGATGAGGGGATTGGGTCAGTCATCAGCAAATTTGTAGATGACACCAAGTTAGGAGCAGATGCTGGTCAGTTAGAGGGAAGAAGGGCTCTGCAGAGGGACCTGGATAGGCTGGACAGCTGGGCAGAGTCCAATGGGATGGCATTTAACAAGTCCAAGTGCCGAGTGCTGCACTTTGGCCACAGCAACCCCATGCAGAGCTGCAGGCTGGGGTCAGAGTGGCTGGAGAGCTCCCAAACACAGAAGGACCTGGGGGTAGTAATTGACAGCCACCTAAACATGAGCCAGCAGTGTGCCCAGGTGGCCAAGAGGGCCAATGGCATCCTGGCCTGTATTAGGAATAGTGTGGCCAGCAGGAGCAGGGAAGTCATTGTGCCCCTGTACTCTGCATTGGTTAGGCCACACCTTGAGCACTGTGTCCAGTTCTGGGCTCCTCAGTTTAAGAAGGACATTGAGACACTTGAACGTGTACAGAGAAGGGCAACAAGGCTGGGGAGAGGCCTTGAGCACAGCCCTGTGAGGAGAGGCTGAGGGAGCTGGGGTTGTTTAGCCTGGAGAAGAGGAGGCTCAGGGGTGACCTCATTGCCCTCTACAACTACCTTAAAGGTGGTTGTAGACAGGTGGGGGTTGGTCTCTTCTTCCAGGCAACCAGCACCAGAACAAGAGGACACAGTCTCAAGCTGCGCCAGGGGAGGTTTAGACTCGAGGTGAGGAGAAAGTTCTTTACCGAGAGAGTCATTCATCATTGGAATGTGCTGCCCAGGGAGGTGGTGGAGTCACCGTCCCTGGAGGTGTTCAAGAGGGGATTGGATGTGGCACTTGGTGCCATGGTCTAGTCATGAGGTCTGTGGAGACAGGTTGGACTTGATGATCCTTGGGGTCTCTTCCAACCTTAGTTATACTGTGATACTAATCAACTAAACCATGCAACCAAGCACCCTATCAAGTCTCCTCCTAAACACCTCCAGTGATGGTGACTCCACCATCTGCCCGGGCAGCCCATTCCAATGGCCAATCACTTTTTCTATGAAGAACTTCTTCCTAAGCTCCAGCCTAAACCTCCCCTGGCACAGCTTGACACTGTGTCCTCTTGTTCTGGTGCTGGTTGCGTGGGAGAAGAGACCAACCTCTGCCTGTCCACAACCTCCCTTCAGGTAGTTGTAGAGAGCAATAAGGTCACCCCTCAGTCTCCTCTTCTCCAGGCTAAGCAACCCCAGCTCCCTCAGCCTCTCCTCACAGGGCTGTGCTCCAAACCCCTCACCAACTTTGCTGCCCTTCTCTGGACACGCTCCAGCAAGTCAACCTCTTTCCTAAACTGAGGGGCCCAGAACTGGACACAGCACTCAAGGTGTGTCCTGACCAGTGCAGTGTGGCCAATCTGCAGAAACTACAATAATTTTCTCTGGGAATTTTTCATGGGGACACGAACTGAAGCATTATTTGGTGTTGTTCACTCTGCAATATAGCATTAACGCTCTGCATTTTGTTGCTATGGAAGCAACATGAAGGCATTAATATACCTTAAGGATATAAACAGGCACAGAGAGGGATCATCAACTCTAGGAAGTCAATTAAGGGAGGAAACAGGACACGTATTCAAATGAACAACTTGAACTATTCCACTTAACACCTAACTACCTGCTAGAACAAAATATCCATGCTCCTCCAGCCATGACTCCATTCCTACATGAATTATGAGGAGAATCACAAAGTAGAAACATAATTAATAAACACAGTGGCATTTACTAATTTCATGGGGTTATCTTGTTCCAACAGTGCCTCACTTTTGAAGTACGACCAATAATCCACAGTTGAGTGTAACTGTTAGCTTCTGAGGTACGCCCTGCAGAAGGAGCTGGTGAGTCTAGGCAGTACCGTAGCTTTCACTTAGAACAAAGTTCATTGGATCACTCAGCACAGAATGAGCAACACTTGCTTTTTTAGAAAAAGAATAGAATAGAGTAGAATAGAGTAGAATAGAGTAGAATAGAGTAGAATAGAGTAGAATAGAGTAGAATAGAGTAGAATAGAGTAGAATAGAGTAGAATAGAGTAGAATAGAGTAGAATAGAGTAGAATAGAGTAGAATAGAGTAGAATAGAGTAGAATAGAGTAGAATAGAGTAGAATAGAGTAGAATAGAGTAGAATAAACCAGGTTGGAAGAGACCTTCGAGATCGTCATGTCCAACCTATCATCCAACACCACCTAATCAACTAAACCATACAACCAAGCATCCTGTCAAGCCTCGCCCTGCACACCCCCAGCGACGGCGACCCCACCACCTCCTCAGGCAGCCCTTTCCAGTGGGCAATCACTCTCTCTGTGTAAAACTTCCTCCTAACCTCCAGCCTAAACCTCCCCTGACGCAGCCTGAGACTGTGTCCTCTTGTTCTGGTACTGGTTGCCTGGGAGAAGAGACCAACCTCCGCCTCACTACAACCCCCCTTCAGGTAGTTGTAGAGAGCAATAAGGTCACCCCTGAGTCTCCTCTTCTCCAGACTAAGCAACCCCAGCTCCCTCAATCTCTCCAGAAAAAAAAAAAAAACAGCACCAGAAAAATGTTCTGTACTAGTACCAACAGCACACCTAAGTCATGCTCATCAAAGACGCTTCCCAAGGAGGTCAATGCTACATACAGTCTCAAACAAATATTCTACCCTGGGTCAATACATCAAATTTTAGTTACAACTCAAAATAATTCACTGAACAGGTATGTAGAATAACAGCCACAAAAACACTATTAAAAACTTTTTGGTCAAGGTTCCCCCCTAATTTTCAATGGTGATAAAAAGAGGTTTTACAACATCCTCTGGCTAAGAAAAGGAGACTGAAGCAGTTAATGAAATTACTGGATTCCACCGTTTCCTTTCTTTCTGCTGAGTAGTATTCACTGCTGCTGCTTCAAATCCCAGCAGCAGCACAACAGCAGATAGGCATCTAATCCATCAAGGAGGGGTCAGCAGCCACAAAATTAAAAGAGAAATCTCAGTCAATGCTTGTAACCAACATGAAGTACATCATAATCACTCTCCTGCACATGCTGGGAACCACCACTGAAAGGTGGTATTTTCACACCACAACTCCTGATGCTTCCCAGGACAGCCCTTCAAGTCTACTGCTGTCAGGGACAATGTCAGGCTGGACAAAAGCAGCACTTCAGTTCCCATTGCCTTTCCTTTTCTCTTATTTATCTATGAAGAGTTTCCCAACTGTGGGGCAGGATGTTCTTGCCCTCCATGCCTTTTTCCAGTCCTCCCCGGTCAACCTTGTGACACAGCCTGGAAGCGTCTATCAGTTCCTCTTCTTTACAGTCAACGAGCAAGCCACCCACAGGATTTAGTTCTGGTCCTCCCACACTGAAGCCCAGTGCTAGAATCACTGATCCTTCCTTGGAAGAAGGATTTCAGTAATGGGTGAGGGAATCAGTGTGGCTTAAGCATAACACAGGCTTTGTTTGGAGCCAAATACAGCAGCAGCAAAAGGAAAAATGGTATCCTGGACTTCTCCGCTTTTTCCCAGCTTCATAAAGGTGTTTGAGGGTAAGTTATCATATGACAGCAGTTTCACTGCTTTCACAAAATGATAGAAAAGCAGCAGCAGGAACCCAGTAAAAACCTCATCCAAGTTATAGAAGTGAAAAGAAATAAAAGCAGCAAGAGGAACCAAATGTTCCCAACTCTCGGCAACCACAGATGGTAAAGACGTGTTCAGCCCCATGTATCAAGCTCCACATGAACACACAGTGAACGAGAGGACACTGTCTCAAGTTGCACCAGGGGAAGTTTAGGCTTGAGGTGAGAAGAAAATTCTTCACAGAAAGAAGAATGTGGTGCCCAGAAAGGTGGTGGAGTCCCTGTCCCTGGTGGTGCCCAAAAAAAGACTGGATGGGGCACTTGGAGCCATGGTTTAGTTGTCAGGTGGTGTCAGATATTAGGTAATAGAATAGAATAGAATAGACCAGGTTGGAAGAGACCTTCGAGATCATCATGTCCAACCTATCATCCAACACCACCTAATCAACTAAACCATGGCACCAAGCATCCTGTCAAGCCTCGCCCTGAACACCCCCAGCAACAGCGACCCCACCACCTCCTCAGGCAGCCCATTCCAGTGGGCAATCACTCTCTCTGTGTAAAACTTCCTCCTAACCTCCAGCCTAAACCTCCCCTGGCACAGCCTGAGACTGTGTCCTCTTGTTCTGGTACTGGTTGCCTGGGAGAAGAGACCAACCTCTGCCTCATCACAACCCCCCTTCAGGTAGTTGTAGAATAGAATAGAATACATAGAATAAACCAGGTTGGAAGAGACCTTCAAGATCATCGCGTCCAACCCATCAACCAATCCAACACCACCCAAACAACTAATCCATGGCACCAAGCACCCCATCGAGTCTTCTCCTGAAAACCTCCAGTGATGAGCAATAAGGTCACCCCTGAGTCTCCTCATCTCCAGGCTAAGCAACCCCAGCTCCCTCAGTGTCTACTCATAGGGCTTGTGCTCCAAGCCCCTCACCAACCTTGTTGCCCTTCTCTGGACACGCTCCAGCAAGTCAACCTCCTTCCTAAACTGAGGGGCCCAGAACTGGACACAGGACTCAAGGTGCGGCCTAACCAGTGCTGAGTACAGGGGCAGAATGACCTCCCTGTTCCTGCTGGCCACACTGTTCCTGATGCAGGCCAGGATGCCATTGGCCCTCCTGGCTGCCTGGGCACACTGCAGGCTCATGTTCAGCCTACCATCAACCAGCACCCCCAGGTCCCTCTCTGCCTGTCCGCTCTCCAGCCGCTCTGACCCCAGCCTGTAGCTCTGCATGGGGTTGTTGTGGCCAATGTGCAGAACCCGGCACTTGGATGTGTTAAATCTCATGCCCTTGGACTTTATGATCTCTGAAGTCTTTTCCAACCTGGTTGATTCTGTGAAACACAGACTGTGAAGTGAACTCCTGAAAATGCCTTTAGATCCAGTGAAATGAGCCTGGGAGAAATTGGTAACAATAATTGTCACAGATGCTACAGTCACATTTTCTCTTCGTTGCAAAAAGATGAAAAGGAAAAGCTCTTCCATCGGGAAAATATGAACACTACTCAAATCAGTACTTAGTTCTTGGCAGGTATTACCCTAACTGGCAAGCAATCACAGCACAGAAATGAAAACTTAAAAATAATTTAAAAGAAGCCACAGCCAGAACTTGTTTCCTAGAATCAGATAAACGATTTCAAGTGTCATCAAACTACACATGGGTTGTTCCTCCGTTTCATTATGTTTGCAGATCAAATAAGAAAGCCCAGTAAAACAACAGAACATATTTTGAACAGAGGTATTACAGGAAATTTTCCTTTATGCAATTCAAATATCCTGGTTAATTTTAAAGAAGTTTTCACAGGTCTTTCTTTAACAATCCACAGGCAACAGCTGAGAAAAAAAACCACAATTGGACTAGACATGGGGCCAAGAGTTTTTTTCAGGCAGCGTAAGAGAAGGCCTCCCCAATTTTTAACTGCAATTCATAGTGTCATAGTATCAGTCAGGGTAGGAAGGGACCACAAGGATCATCTAGTTCCAACCCTCCTGCCATGGAGAGGAACACCACACACTAGATCAGGCTGGCCAGAGCCTCATCCAGCCTGGTCTTAAACACCTCCAGGCATGGGGCCTCAACCACCTCCCTGGACAACCCATTCCAGGGCTTCACCACTCTCATGGGCAAGAACTTCCTCCTCATGTCCAGTCTGAATCTCCCCACCTCCAGCTTCACTCCATTCTCCCTAGTCCTATCACTACCTGAGATCCTGAGAAGTCCCTCCCCACCCTTCTTGTAGGCCCCCTTCAGATACTGGAAGGCCACAATGAGATCACCTCGGAGCCTTCTCTTCTCCAGACTGAACCGCCCCAACTCTCTCACTCTGTTCATAGGAGAGAGTGCTCCAGCCCTCTAATCATCCTCATGGCCCTTCTCTGGACACCTTCCAGCACCTCCAGATCCCTCTTGTAACAGGGGCTCCAGAACTGGAGGCAGTACTCCAGGTGGGGTCTCACCAGAGCTGAGGAGAGGGGGAGAATCACCTCCCCTGACCTGCTGGCCACACTTCTCTTGATGCAGCCCAGGATCTGGTTGGCTTTCCAGGATGCAAGTGCACACTGAGAGCTCATGCTGAGCTTCTCGTCCACCAGCACCCCCAAGCCTCTCCCCTCAGGGCTGCATTCCAGGCAGTCTCTGCCCAGCCTGCATTTGTGCCTGGGGTGAAACAATTCAAGAAACAATTCAGATTATTTATGACAAAAATGCACCAGCAAGGTGACAACATACCACCAAGAGACTTCTCCTGTAAAAAGCCACAGTGCAGGCTATATATTTCACAAAATCCACAGCCTTACCAGTCAGTAACAATTCTTCTTTGATTTTTATTCCATGAAGCAATCCGATCAAATGGACTGAGGAAGAGATGAGACCCAAGTTCCTATTATCAAAATGGAAAGAAACCACAACAAACACTTGGTATGAAATACACTTCAATCAAATGAAAAGGCTTTTCATTGAAGCTAACAGCAAGCATTTATCATCTGAAATAAAGAGCAGTTCCTCCTGCTTAGCTGACTACCATAACCACACTGCAACCACTAGAAGCAAGTCAAACAGGTGTACTGCATCATCCTGTACACTAACAATTTTGGGCAAAGCATCTCCAGAGCTTAGAATAAAATAGAAAAATAGAATAGAATAAACCAGGTTGGAAGAGACCTTCAAGATCATCACGTCCAACCTATTATCCAACACCACCTAATCAACTAAACCATGCAACCAAGCACCCTATCAAGTCTCCTCCTAAACACCTCCAACGATGGCGACTCCACCACCTCCCCAGGCAGCCCATTCCAATGGGCAATCACTCTCTCTGTGTAGAACTTCTTCCTAACCGCCAGCCTAAACCTCCCCTGGTGCAGCTTGAGACTGTGTCCTCTTGTTCGGGTGCGGGTTGCCTGGGAGAAGAGACCAAACTCCACCTGACCACAATCTCCCTTCAGGTAGTTGTAGACAGCAAAAAGGTCTCCCCTGAGCCTCCTCATCTCCAGGCTAAGCAACCCCAGCTCCCTCAGCTTGTCCTCACAGGGCTGTGTTCCAAACCCCTCAACAACTTTGTTGCCCTTCTCAGGACACATTCCAGCAGGTCAACCTCCTTCCTAAACTGAGGGGCCCAGAACTCAACACAGCACTCAAAGTGTGGCCTAACCAGTGCAGTGTACAGGGGCAGAATGACCTCCCTGATCCTGCTGGCCACACTCTTCCTGATGCAGGCCAGGATGCCATTGGTCCTATTGGCTCCCTGGGCACACTGCAGGCTCATGTTCAGCCTACCATCAACCAGTTCCCCTAGGTCACTCTCTCCCTGGCTGCTCTCCAGCCATTCTGACCCCAGCCTGTAGCACTGCATGGGGTTGTTGTGGCCAATGTGCAGAACCCGGCACTTGGATGTGTTAAATCTCATGCCCTTGGACTCTGCCCATCTGTCCAGCCTGTCCAGGTCCCTCTGCAGAGCCTCTCTACCCTCCAGCAGATCAACTCCTGCCCCCAGCTTGGTGTCATCTGCAAATTTACTGATGATGGACTCAATGCCCTCATCCAGATCATCAATAAAGATGTTAAAGAGCATGGGGCCCAGCACTGATCCCTGGGGCACACCACTGGTGCCTGGCTGCCAGCTGGATGTGGCACCATTCACCACCACTCTCTGGGCTTGGCTCTCCAGACAGTTCCTAACCCAATGCAGTGTGCTCCCGTCCAAGCCATGGGCTGACAGCTTGGCCAGGAGTTTGCTGTGGGAGACAGTTTAGTACCCTTTCCTCTCTTTTTGCTGTTCTAGATTAGATGCTAGAAATCAGTAGGTTATTCCTGTGATTTAAACAGCTTTATTTGTGTAAAAACTTGCACAGCCAGAGTACATTTTAATTCAGAAGCAGGCTGGATATCTGAATGGACTTGCACTACTTTCAAATGGAATACAACCTAGTTAGGAATATCTGTATCTGTCATACCACTGAAAAGGGAAATCCTAACAGCTTCCAGCCACACAATTTTAGTTCCACAAACCAAATCTGACAAGTTTCATGAAAACAAATTTTAAGAATGTACTCCACAAGAGTTCTTAATGACCAGTTGGTCGGGTTTGGGTTTTTGTGGGAGGGGATGCTGCTTCTTGTTGGGGGTGGGAGAGGGGGGGTTGATCTGTCTTTTTAAAAAACAAAATCAACAGCAGGTAGACTGCCAGGATTTCAGTAACTACAGCTGATTGTATCCTGATCATCCCCTCAATGTTGCAACAGATGAAGGCAAAAAAAAGAGGCTAGATAACTTAAGGAGACAGACTGACTTCTTATTATCCATTAGTATCAGCTTACCTGTGCACATATCAGGGTTGATATGGACAATTCCACAAGCCATAGTTTTCCATAAGTGCCAGACTGGGCCCCTCAGTTTAAGAAGGACATTGAGACACTTGAACGTGTCCAGAGAAGGGCAACAAGGCTGGGGAGAGGCCTTGAGCACAAGCGCTATGAGGAGAGGATGAGGGAGCTGGGGTTGTTTAGCCTGGAGAAGAGAAGGATCAGAGGTGACCTCATTGCTCTCTACAACTACCTCAAGGGTGGTTGTAGACAGGAAGGGGTTGGTCTCTTCTCCCAGGCAACCAGCACCAGAACAAGGGGACACAGTCTCAAGCTGCACCAGGGGAGGTTTAGACTCGAGGTGAGGAAAAAGTTCCTTCACTGAGCGAGTCATTCGTCATTGGAATGGGCTGCCCAGGGAGGTGGTGGAGTCGCCGTCCCTGGAGGTGTTCAAGGGGAGATTGGACGTGGCACTTGGTGCCATGGTCTAGTTGTGAGGTCTGTTGGAACAGGCTGGACTTGATGATCCTTGGGGTCTCTTCCAACCTTAGTTACTGTGTGATACTGTAAAAAGACTAATCTACTGGTCTAAAGAGACTAATCACCTAAACCAAAAGACTGGATGGGGTGCCTGGTGCCATGGTTTAGTTGATTAGATAGTGTTGGATGATAGGTTGGACTCGATGATCTCAAAGGTCTCTCCCAACCCAGTTCATCCTATTCTATTCTAAATGCACATACTAATCCTGTTACTGATAATTAAGGCTATTTACTTATTCATGGTGTGATTAAAAAAATTAAAAGAAATTAAAGAAAAAAATAATAGCTCTCCAGTTAGACTTCCAAAAGGCTTAAGTAATTTGCATAATCAGCTCCTATTAAGAAAACAAACACCTCACTCTGTTATTCAGCAGTGCCCCAAACTCTGACCTACAAATAGGTCAATTATTTTAGTTTCTTGCATATCTCATTTCAAGTGGCTGCACTAAGCAGGTAACAGCAGTTAATAAATCAAGTCACACAGCAGTGTAAAATAAGAATGTCTATATAAAGCCACACGAACAGCAGAAGGTTGCAGTTTTTTGCATGGGTTAAAATGGATCGTAACTATACCTCAGGACATGTTGATTCTTAGTACACTCAACACAAGCATTCCTCAGACATCTGAAACACTCTGTTATGAGCAGTAAGCAGGAGTCAAGATCTACCAGTTCACGGGAGTGCTTGCAGGCCTGCTCAATTTCACCTGAGGCGCTCATCAGGATTTCCAGGAGATCCCGAAATGTACTTTCTTTTGCCATTTCTCTGCAATAAACACATGTCCAGGGAAAAGCAAACAAACATCAAAATACTATCAAAAAGCTTCTATTATGACAATGACACTTCTTACTGTAAACTTGAAGATCCCTTTGCAACAATACATAACTATCTATAGTATGCCTTCAAGTAGAAAGAGCAAAATATAGGCACAGTCACCCCACCAATCTTTTCAGAAAAGGGGTCGAGAGAGTTGTGCTGCCTTAGTATTCCTCACAGCTTTTCAACATCTCTTTGGAATCTTAATTAGAAAAACAAAAAGAGTCCTCCTAATGCATACAGCTAGCATGTTCATACATGACACTGCAAGTTGTTTGAAGAATGAGGAACTGCTTTAACTAACAAACAAAGCACAGATGTCCAGCACCAGGTATTTCAGAAGTTACCAGCAGACTACCACAAATTTCACCAGAAAGAGAAGTCATGAAGAAAGCTAGTGACTACACTAGAATTGTTCTGAGTGTGTGAATCAAAGCCAACAGAGGAATTCACAGAATACATCCAGTTGGAAAAGACCTCAAAGATCATCCAGTCCAATCCTCGACCCAGCACTGAAGGGTGAACACTAAACCATGTCCCAAAGTGTGCACTAAGCTACTTTAACATCCCCAGGGACAGTGACTGCACCACTGCCCTGGACAGACCATTCCAGTGTTTGAGAACCCTTCCAGTGAAGAAATACTTCCTAATATCCAGCCTGAACCTCCCCTGGCACAGCTTGAAACCATTTCCACTAGTCCAGTCGCTTGACACCGAGGAGAAGAGGCTTCCCCCTCCTCATTCCAACCTCCCTTCAGGTAGTTGTAGATAGCAATGAGGTGTCCCCTCAGCTTCCTCTTCTCCAGATTGAACAACCCCAGCTCCTCAGATGCTCCTCGTAGGTCATGTGCTCCAGGCCCTTCACTGTACTTGTCCCCCTTCTCTGGACACACTCCAGCACCTCAATGTAATTCCTGTAGTGAGGGGCCCAGAATTGAACACAGAACTCAAGGTGTGGCTGAGTACAGGGAATGATCATTTCCCCGTTTCTGCTGGCCACAGTGTTTCTAAACCAATCCAGGATATGCCATTGGCTTTCTTGGCCACCTGGGCATACTGCTGACTCATAGTCAGTCAACTGCCAACAAACCCCCAGGTTGCAGCTTCTCAACCACACATCCCCAAGTCTGTAGCTTACCATGGGGTTGTTGTGACCCAGGTGCAGGACCTGGCACTTGGTCTTGTCAAACTTCATGCAATTAGCCTTGGCCCATCGATCTAATCTGTCCAGATCCCATTGTTAAGCTTCCCTACCCTCTAGCAGATTGACACAGCCACCCAGCTTGGTGTCATCTGCAAACTCACTGAGGGTGCCTCAATCCCTTCAATCCAGATCATTGATACAGATATTAAAGAGAACAGGCTGCAGTGAACCCCATCAACTTCATCAGATGACTACCCCAACACAAAAATACCATGCACTTTTTGTGAGTATCAAGACCTAGGAAAGCAACACTACAAAACCATAAGGATCTAGACAAATACTGTATGAACTGGTGACAGAACTGATGCTGCTGCACCACATAGATTCACCCACATACACCTGCAGATGATCTGTCACACAGATACAGAATGTTTCCAAACTACAGCTATTCACATCCCCTGTCCCCTGATTTTATGTTCAGAAGGGAGGGCAATACATTACAAACATTGCTAACTCCGTTTTGATATTATGTCTTGGTGAAAAGCTGCCATGCCAAAGAGTGTTTACGCCGTTGTTACAGGAAAGTTCAATTCATTTTCTCATCCATTACTTCTGACAGGCTGAGGGATCTGGGGTTGTTCAGCCTGAAGAAGAGGAGGCTCTAGGGAGACCAAATAGCAGCCTTCCAGTACCTGAAGGATGGAGAAAGACTGTTTACAAAGGCCTGTGGTGATAGGACAAGGGGCAGTGGCTTCAAACTATGAAGAGCAGATTTAGACTGGATGTTAGGAACAGGCTCTTTACCATGAGGGTGGTGGAACACAGGAACAGGTTGCCCAGGGAGGTGGTTGAGGCCCCATCCCTAGAGATATCCAACATGAGGCTGGGCAGGGCGCTGGGCAGCCTGATCTAGTTGAGGATGTCCCTGCAGAGCGCAGGTGGGGGTTGGCCTAGATGACCTTTGGAGGTCCCTTCCAACCCAGACCATCTGATGATTCTATGATTAAATTAACAACATGGTATGTCCATTTTAAAAACAAAACAACACTATTTCATGCTAAGATAAAAAAGTTTGATTCCTTCATTCTTAGGTATAACAACCTTCAAACAGCTATTGTACAAGCTTCACACCTACCTATGCTTCCTCCCACCTTCCAGGAAAACTATTACTCCCAATTCAGTCATGCAGCCGAACCTCTGCATGCCAACCTATGCCAAAGGCAAGTGTGCTATCACAGAGGTCCCCACAACCTTACCAGCACAGCAATACCCCAATACAGGCCCCCCACCTTCTCCAGCAACACCAAGCTTCCTCGATCTTCAATCAGCTCGGGGGCATTGAAACTTTCCTCACTCGGAAGGCACCGCAGCCCATCCTGCCGCACAGAATATGCCCTCAGTCACTGATGCCTACAACCACCACCCCGGTCACAGGGGCTTGGCCTCGTGTGGGCATTAAACTGTTGCCCAGCACACCTGAGTAACCCTGCAGAGCTCACCGTGGCTTTTTGCCCCACAGTGGCTACTCCCACAGCTACAACCCACCTGAGCTATCTGCCTAGGAGAGCAACTGCTGTCACCTGTGACTCGGAGACAAAGCCCTCCTCCCTGCTTAGTGCCTACCACAGGGACACAGGCAGACTGCCGGCTTCTCACGGGGGGCCTCCAAAATAAAGGGGGAGAAAGCGGACAGGTCACCCCCACTGGCCTCAGGTCCCACAGATGACTCTCAGGAGCCACACAAACAGCCTCGGGCGGGGACGGGATGCAAGGTGATGTGACAGCATAGACGGCGACAGGCGGCCTCTCTATATTCACTGAGTGCTCCTTTCACAGGGGAGACCCCTGCCCACAGCCGACAAACACGCCGCGGGGCAGGAGTCTGCTAGGACCACAGGCGAGCCCGGCCAGCCAGCTCACAGGCCGCCCAAAACCCCCCGGCACAGCCGCCTTCCGCGGCCGGCGCCCCCTCCCCTGGCCCACGTGGCGGCGGGCAGCCCCTCCTCCCCGCTACCTGGGCTGCGCCTCCCGGAACAGGCCGGCCAGCGCCCGCACGCTCTCCAGGCGGGCCTCCGGCGCGGCCGCCGCAGCAGGCAGCGCTCCTGACGCCGCCATCGCCCGCCTCGGCGCAGGCCCGGCCCCGCCCCCGCCGCGCGGAAATAGCTGCGGCTCTCGCCCGGCGCACGGGCGGTGCAGCGTCACGGGGCTGGCCCGCCGAGAGGCCGGGAGCTCTCGGTGGGGGGTCGCAAAAGCTAGTGCTTTTTCCTCGGAAAAAGCGGGCTGTGGGTACAGCTTTCGGTTCCGTCTCCTTCGGCGGGGCCGCCCCCTCGCCTCTATCCAGAGAGCGCGGCGTAAACGCTGGCCGGGCGCCGCTGATTTCGAGTCTCGTCCTCGTAGAATCGTTTCTGTTGGAAAAGACCTTTAAGATCGTCTGGTCCAGCCATTATTTAACTCCATTAAGTCTGGTACTAAACCACGTCTCTCGGCACTATGGCTCGGCGTCTTTTAAACACCTCCAGGGATGAGGATTCCAACCACCTCCCCAGGGAGCCTATTCCAGTGTCTGAGCTTTCTTCTCATACCCAACCTAAACCTGCCCTGGTGCGGCTTGAGGCATCTCGGCTTCTTTTGGGCATGCCTGCTTGTAAATCACCTAAACAAGCATGGCAGTGTATTCTAAACATACGGATGCAGAGTTAGCACAGGGACATCGGGACGGGACGGGACGGGGGGGTGTGGGTGTGGGGGTGGGGGTAGAATAAAAGACTTCTACAGTTATTATTGCTTATGAATCCTTGTGAAAAATAGTTTTGCTTATGTACATGATCTCGTTTGAATCTTTTCTTTTTTTTTTTCCCTTAACCCCACAGCATTTTTTGGCTTTCCTCATTTTTTCTCTTCCTGTGTTGTCATTCATTCCCAAGAACATACTCAAAACTACCTTTATGACAAGGCTATGAAATCCTTTGAGATAGACTGACGAGGGAGTTTTACAGACTCTCAGGGACTCTGTTAATTATAGGATGTAGTAGTTTTTATCAGATCTTTCTCGCAGATGCTATGTTGTGAGCTCCTCTGATCTGCTGTCTTCTGTGAACACATGCAGATCCTTGAAGAATCCCCTGAAGAGCATACAATCTATGTAACGTGGGTTTCTTAGTACAGTTTTAGAGAACTAAAGGGCTAGAACCAACCTAAAGTATAAATAAAGTGATGCAGAACCTATTTTTAAGGGCTCTGCATCAAATTAAGAGGTAGACCAGTCTTTTGAGGCACTGGTGTTTGAAGCTGCATGCAGAAAGAGATCCATCCCACCTGAGACTCCCGAGGGAGACAGTTGCCCCATTTCAGCAAATTCTGGCTCTGCAGGGGGGCAAAGTAGGTGAAAGAGTTTAAATCACTCACATTTCAGATGTTGAGAGATGACTGCTCATTCTAATCCTTGCCCTTTTTTTATTAGAGGTTACGTCCATCAGAGGATATAATTTGGGCTCTGTAAAAAGTTACTTCACACTAAAGAAGCAAATCCAACAGCACACTGTATTTCCACCATAAATATTCGTTTTCAGTGTCTTATTTTGGACCTGTATTAGATTAAGTATGACTTGGACCACAGAGCTTTGAAGCTGTAGACCAAAGCTTTTATTTTTGGTCTAGTATTTAATAGGATCCAGTGAAATTGATTGATGCACTTGGGAAAATGCTTTTCATTAGCCTTTGTTGCTGAGCAGTGATCCCCACAGCAGATCCACTGAGCTGTGGAGCAACCTATACCCTCACCATGGTCCTCAGTTTCCCACATAGGCCAGGCAAATTAGAGTTAATTGGCCAAGAAAGTCTAAACACCTATGTTAAGAGGAGGAGGGGTGCATCTGAGAGGAGATACTATCATCTTCTTTATCACCAGAGGTGGAACACAGAACAGCTTTTAAGTCTTTTTGAGATATTCAAGAGCAACGAAGAAATGGATACTGCAGACTGTCTTAATGCCAAGAATAGCTATTGCAATCCCAAGCTAACAACTGCAAAGGTTGTTTGGCTTCAAAGGCAATAAAAGAGTGATTGCATTTGATGTTGAGATGTATGAGTTACCCCTTTGTTACATAATAGCAGAAATAAAATTAATTTTTCACAAGAAAGAAATCCCTCTGACTGGAAACAAGCCTGCAAAGCCCTGGGGAAGATGTTCAAAGCACTTGCCATTTGTCATGGAAATGAATGGCATCTACCAAGAATTAAATTCAGATGAAATATGTCCATTCAGAGTCACAGAATCACAGAATGTTAGGGTCTGGAAGGGACCTCGAAAGATCATCCAGTCCAACTCTTCTGCCAGAGCAGGATCACCTATACCAGATCACACCAGAGCCCATCCAGGTGAGTTTTGAATATCTTCAGAGAGGGAGACTCCACAACCCCCCTGGGCAGCCTGTTCCAGTGTTCTGTCACGCTCACAGTGGAATAATTCTTTCTCCTGTTTCCATGGAACTTCCTATGCCTCAACTTCCACCCATTGCCCCTTGTCCTGTCATTGGGCATCACTGAGAAGAGCCTGGCTCCATCCTCTTGGCATTCACCCTTTACATATTTTTAAACATGAATGAGGTCCCCCTCAGTCTCCTCTTCTCCAAGCTGTGAGGAGTCACTACAGTTACTCTTGCTTCATTTGATAGATGCAGTCCAATTTCCAGAGCAAACAAATTTACTAAGTGTCATCTGCCCTTCACAAAGTTTTTAAGGGCACATTTGCATGGAGTGCATTTTCATAATCCTGCACCTCATGAGTGTGTGGAAGGACACAATCTTTGCTGTATTCAGCTGGATTGGAGAGGTGTTACTTAGGGTATCTGGTACCCAAAGGAGGAATTTCCTGCTCATTAATTTCACTTCATTCATGCACTAGTTGATTTATATCATGTAGAATTTAATGGAGGGGTTTCATTTTGTATGGCAGGAAATGCAGCTGAATTGTAAGAAGACAGTCTCAAGGGTTAGAGCTGAGCCAGCCAGTAAAGGAGTGACAGATGCTATTAACCTCTCACCCCTCCCAAAGAGGAGGAGAAAGGGAATAAGGGAGAGAGACTTATGGGTTAGAAAAGAATGGAAAATACTAACAATAAAATGCAATATATACAAATACACACAAACCCAGTATTGAACCCAACCCTCCCCTGATGGTAGTCGTGTCATTGTCACCATGGATACTGTGGGACAGGCACTGGGGAAGGCCCAGACTGGACTCAGAAGCACATGGGACAGATTCAGGACCTGGATTCTGGAAAGGCAGAACAGAGTCCTCCTTGGACGCTGGTTCTCAAAAACGACCTTTGTGATCCCTCAGTTGTATACTGAATATGACCTGTATGGAATGGAATCCCTTGTTGTTAAGTTTAGGGTCACCTTCAGTTTAGTCTGTAGGAAAGGGCGAGGATGCTCTAGGCAATGCACAAAGCAGGGAAGGACATACATCTCCATGAGGCAAGCTGTCATTGACATTGATCATGACACTGAAGAAGAAAAGAGAGATATGGGAGAAGTGAAACTAAACAGCAGTTTTACAGAACACTGTGCCCAGGACTGAATTATGCATAGAAGCAGGGTATCTGAAATGTAACAAGTGTTTTCTTTAAGGTTTTTAGGGAAAGGATAATTCTTGAGGAAGACTGTGAAGGTGAGAATGTGCAGTTACTAGTGTCCTCCTCTGACCTTTTCAACTACCCAATGTTTTAAGTCCTAGACTCCCATGTGAAAATACTCCCATGAGCAGTGCTAAGTTTCAACATTTGTGCCATGTAGTATGGATTTCATCTCTTCTGTCATGTGAGAATCTTGGCTTTTCCTCTGGTTTGATAGCAGTAACAGTTTTTGTGAACTTCAGCAGCCTGAACAAGTGAGCATCCAAAAAGTTGCTATTAAGTAAGTGCACATGAATCACTCCTGTTTTCTACAGTGGAGGCATCAGGAACATGGATGGAGTAACCATGACACAGGACAGAGAGTTCAATCAGCCTCATTTCTTTTTCATGCAGGGTGTAGTCACTCCCTGTATGCACATTGAACCTGACATGCTGAGCCTGCATCACTTTTGCAGAGCTGCACGTGGGAAACTTACCTCTTCAGGGCTGCAGAAGTCACTACTTGCCATCTGTGAACTAAATCCTTCAAAATCCTGTTCTGGGTCCTGCAAATATCCTGATTCTGCTGTTTGGGAAATTTAATTGATCTGGTAGGCCTGCAGTCCAGCCTGGCTCCTTCAGCTGTCTTATAAAGATAGCATTGGAGTGGTGAGAATTCTTTCTGAAATTGTTTCTTTTTCTCCCCACAAAATAAAATTAAATATCTCTAAGGAATAAGAATAGCCAAAAAGCTCCTCACCACCTGGTCACTGTCAGAGAGTAAAAAGGCATTCACTTAAATATATTTGAGTCACTCACAAATTAAGTAGCCCTCCTGAGTAGCCTAGCCCCGTATGAGTGGATGGGTGAAGGGAAATGCCCAGAGGAAATCCCACATGACTGCATTCTGCTCCTATTTATCAGCACTGATGGACCTTGCCAACGCTGAGAAATTTTCTAGAGGGAAAAGACAGGGGCTAAAAGAGCAAAGAAGGAAAAACAGCATAGTGGCTCAGAGTATCTCTTATTTTGGGTAACTGCTGGCAATTGGAAGAAAACTGGGATCCCGACCATGCTCCTGACTATGAGAGATTAAGCTCCTCCAGCTCTGTCCACAGCCTGACATCTAGTGGAGGTAAAATCATGAGCTGCAGGATTCAACCTAGAATCATCTCTCTGAATGACTATACTGAGCTCGTATTATCGGCTGCAGAGGTTCAACTCATTTAATTTGTTAGTTCCATTCATGAAATACAAAATCATTTCAGAATGAATCAATGAAACTCTGCTGTAAACTGAAATCACATAGAATGCACTGGATTGGAAGGGACCTCTAGAGCTCAGGGCCATACCCAGCAAGATCAGGTTGCTCAGAGCTGTATCAAACCTGAATGATGCTGTACATTTGCCTGCATCAAGCCTGATGATTTGCAGCATTTCATTTAGCCACAGAAATAAGATGAGGAGCTAACTAAATCATGTAAACCCAAGGCTTTAGAAGGTTTTCTGTACTTATAGTACTGTGTCAGCTGATGAGCTTTGCAAGACAAGGGCAACAGAACTGGGATTTGTTTCTTGGGTGTTAGGAAACCAATACCTTCCAAGATTGGTTTTGGAGCCTTTATGAAAGCTAGGTTTATGTCATCTTAAGAAATACTATTTAGGAAGATTCCATATACATTATCTGTATCTAAAGATGAAATATATCCAGTTACATAGAGTTGTTTGACAGATCCAGAACTGAGAAACAAAGAGTTGAAACTTCAATTCTCCAAAGCCTTCTCCTTTGAGTCTGTCAACTTTTGCAGCTATAAGAAGGATTTAACAGTCATGAGAAAACAGGAGTGAAATTGTGGGCATTCACTTTGGTATAATACTACTTTGGCAACAAGGCTGGGGAGAGGCCTTGAGCACAAGCCTTATGAGGAGAGGCTGAGGGAGCTGGGATTGTTTAGCCTGGAGAAGAGAAGGATCAGGGGTGACCTCATTGCCCTCTACAACTACCTGAAAGGTGGTTGTAGACAGGAAGGGGTTGGTCTCTTCTCCCAGGCAACCAGCACCAGAACAAGGGGACACAGTCTCAAGCTGTGCCAGGGAAGGTTTAGACTCGAGGTGAGGAAAAAGTTCTTCACTGAGCGAGTCGTTCGTCATTGGAATGTGCTGCCCAGGGAGGTGGTGGAGTCGCCGTCTTTGGAGGTGTTCAAGGGGAGATTGGACGTGGCACTTGGTGCCATGGTCTAGTTGTGAGGTCTGTTGGGACAGGTTGGACTTGATGATCCTTAGTTATACTGTGATACTGTGAAAACTCAGGAAGAACTGGAAGTGTCCAACACCATCTTTATGTCTTGTTAAAAGGAGCATGCAACCTAGCCTTTAAAAAAGGGAACAAATATTAAAGTGACATCTTCAAAGGATTCCAGAACACTTCTGGGTGTGAAGATGTTTTACTGCCTTTTAATTTCAAAACCTTAACACACTGAAGAACAAAACCAAGAAAATTATTTTCTCTTTTAAATCAATACTTAAAGGCTCTCCAAGAAGTTAATCTAGTTAAGTATCTGAAGGAAAGCTTTGATCCATTCATGTTTTAGATGTTTTTTTCCCACAAGATCGTGGCAGTAGACTAAAGTTATATGATATATAGATATATTTTATTTATTTTTATTTTAACTACCAACTTAATTTCTTTAAGTAGCCACAAATATAAATGAAATTAGATAATTGCCTTCTGCATATGCTGATTGCAAGATTCAGCCTCTGCAGAAGTCACAGTATCACAGTATCACCAAGGTTGGAAGAGACCTCAAAGATCATCGAGTCCAACCTGTTACTACAGACCTCATGAATAGACCGTGGCACCAAGTGCCACGTCCAGTCCCCTCTTGAACACCTCCAGGGATGGTGACTCCACCACCTCCCTGGGCAGCACATTCCAACACCTAACAACTCTTTCTGTAAAGAACTTTCTCCTCATCTCGAGCCTAAACTTCCCCTGGCGCAGCTTGAGACTGTGTGCCCTTGTTCTGGTGCTGGTTGCTAGAGAGATGAGACCAACCCCTTCCTGGCTACAACCACCTTTCAGGTAGTTGTAGAGGGCAATGAGGTCACCCCTGAGCCTCCTCTTCTCCAGGCTAAACAACCCCAGCTCCCTCAGCCTCTCCTCATAGGGCTTGTGCTCAAGGCCTCTCCCCAGCCTCGTTGCCCTTCTCTGGACACGTTCAAGTGTCATTTCTGTTTATGTGATAGGAGTCTGATTTTTCTGAGTTTAAGAATCCCACATTCTTTGATGACTAGCAGTAATAATGCTATGGAGCTATGTGTTTCCCAAATCAGATGGAGCTAAAAGCAAATGTTGAAGGAGAGAGTTGTTCAGCTCTTCACCTGTGTAATGTCTTCCTTAAGTCCCAAATCAGTTCACTGTGTCTGCATCTGTCTGGCACACAGTACCCACTTGCTAGATCTAGACCACATGGGTTTTATTAACCTCTCCCCCCAGATGTGCCTGGTGCCTCAATAACACTACATGTGGTTCTTCAGCAATATAAATTAATAGTTAAAATCAGTATTAATTGTTAACACCATGCAGACACAGACATGTTCAAGACACTGTCAGGGATGGGCAAGCCTGCCTTTTGATCTGAGCAAGCTGCTGATACCAAATACAAATGCCAGTTTCACTGGAGGGGTAAATAAGGAGAAAACCCAGTGGTGAGTTGGAGGTGGAACCATGGTTGGCAAGAACTGGGTCTGGGATTATGTTAGTCTAAAGCCCCTCCTGACTTCTCTCTTTCTACTTGTGCATCACTTTTGTTACCTGGGACTCTGCAACTGTGCAAGACTCTGGGTCTTCCTATTAATCTTGGGAAAACACGTTTGTCTCCCTTTCTGTGTGTGTGGTCTGGTTTAGAGGTATGACAAGGAGGGCAATAAGGCAGAACATGGCGTTTGTCTCTGCTAGACTTCTTTTTTGCCTTTTCCCCGTGTTCACCCCACACCACTGAAATGACCATCCTTGCCTGCAGGGGGAATCAGCATAGCAGGCACGTCAAGCCCCTGCGGCCATGCTCAGAAATAACAGGCATAGGGATTCAGGCTGTTCAGTGCCTGGGAACTTGTGGGATGAGCTATTTCTCATATAATTAATGCAAGGTAAGAGGCCTGAACTCTGTGGGCCACTCTCTCTGCCTCTCTGCTTCTGTTTTATACCAATGTCACTAAAAGACAGAGATGTGTTTCAGACAAAATCTGTTGAGGTGTTTTTTTTTCCTAGATGGAAACTTCATCTAGCTACATGTGGTATAACTTCCCAAACTAACATGCCCTTGCCTCCTAAAATGTTATTTACCCCTGCACATGCCTGACTTCTGAAGAGAGAATCATGGAATCATTAAGGCTGGAAGAGACCTTTAAGGTCATCAAGTCATATGAACTGTCATGCTCAGCTGGACAAAAGAGGAGCCACTTGATAAGCCAAAAGCAGGTGACAGAGTATATTTCTTTTCCTAGCATATGACAAAGCTTTGCAAGACCATTGTGTTAGGCAAAATGTTTTAGTGTGGTGTGCACCTTCATTCCTGAAGCAAGGAGTGCCTCTACCGAGGAATCTGTTGTAAATCACATTTTTAGTGCAACTGGTAAAGCCGCATAACTCTGGCCTCAGGGAATCCATCTAATTTGTCAGCTAAAATTCAGTCTCCTGATAGAAAACTAGTCCATTCATGCTTCATGAAGACTAATTACCCATGGAAGGAATCTGCTCAGGGAACTGTCAGCAGCGATGTGGTGTGGCACCATCATCTGGCTGGGAGCTTCCCAGTGAAGGTCAGCAGGGTTCCCCCTCCTCCTTGCTCTGAGCCTTAGCTGTGCAGCCACTCCTCTCCATCTCCCTGCTCTACGTGCACACTTCTTCACAGCACGGTCAGCTGAATGTCCCACATCCTGATGTGGTGCTTTTGCAGGGAAACCACTCTCTCCCAGTAGCAAGCTGACCTCTGTGTCTGAAAGTGTGGGAGTTTACTGTATTCAGGGTGGTCTAAAAGAGGCAAGATTTGCAAGAAAATCTGTGTTTTGTTAGACCATTGATAGTGTGGCAGAAACAAGAGGAGCTCATACATACCCACGTCCTTCTTCAGGCCTGCAACAGAAGCTGCTTACAAATTCACTGACACTCTTGTGTCAAAACAGAAGGGACACAAACGGCATACAGCAAACAGGAGCTTCTAGAAATAATCCTGGAAAGAAAAATGACTTAATTTCTTCAGAACTTTTTCTTTTTTTTAATAATTCATGAACTGCAAAACCTCCAGCATTGAATAAATTGCCACAGATTAAAAACTTCTATCAAAGAAGGACTTCCTTTGTCTACTGGACCGATGAAAGCAGTTGCAATGATTTTTCTCACTACAGATCATAGCTTAATTGTCTTCCACAATGTTGGGTGTGCAGTGTATTTTTTTTTTTCCTTCTGGGAAATAGTCCTCTGTTGTTGGTCCTAAACTTTGATGAGTGAAGTGCCTCTAGTTCTGCTGCTTCTATTTTATAGTATTTCTAAATGATTGTGCTTTAGCACTGCTAAATATGTAGCCCAGGCTTTTGAATTTATTACTAGAATAGAGGAGGCCCAGGGGAGACCTTATTGCTGTCTACAACTGCCTGAAGGGAGGTTGTAGCCAGGCAGGGGCAACCAGGCAACCAGCACCAGAACAAGAGGACAACACTCTCAAGCTGCGCCAGGGGAGGTTTAGAATGGATGTGAGGAAGAAATTCTTCAGAGAGAGCCCATTGGAATGTGGTGCCCGGGGAGGTGGTAGAGTCATCCTCACTGGAGATGTTTAGGAGGAGGTGCTTGGTGCCATGGTTTAGTTGATTAGATGGTGTTGGATGATAGGTTGGACTCGATCTTGAAGGTCTCTTCCAACCTGGTTAATTATATTCTATTCTATTCTATTCTATTCTATTCTATTCTATTCTATTCTATTCTACTCTACTCTACTCTACTCTACTCTACTCTAGTCTATTCTATTCGCCATTAAAATGGGAAGAGATGTTGGAACAATGATTGTGTGTTGAGGGGAAAATGGTCATTCACAGTTATTAGCAACCATTAGCAAGTGAGGTTCAGTACCTGCCAAGGCCAAGTCATGATCCTGTAACAAATGTCTTCAGTTGACTCTTTAACTTGCTTTAGGAGTTACGCATCATGCAGTCATGACCAGGTCTCCTGGACTGAACTAATTGTATTAAACAAGGAAAACAGGGTGTGGATAACCAGACAGTTGCTTAGGAAATGGTTACGTCCAGCCCCAGCCTATTTATAGCCACATTTTCGTTTGTTACTAGAGAAAGGCTTAGCTAAAAATATTGTTGCCCAAAAATGTTTGCTGTAATGAAAAAGTATAATGCAGATTGTCCAATGAAACCTGAATTCAGGAGGGTGCTGAAATCAATGCAAGTCTGCATGAAACTGAGCAGTCTTGGGATGACGAGCAACCTTAAAGTAATGCCCACATTTAAGTTCACTGCTGTACCCAGGCCCCTGTGTTCTGTTTGACTCCATCTGATTTGTGTGTTTGTTCTATTAGATGGCATCAATAACCAGCCTCTTCTAAGAGTGCTGTGTTGAAAGGGGAGTAAATTGTCTGAGAAGAGGCTTATTAAGTGTTTGCTTTTAAATCAAAGAACACTTTGGAAATATTAAATGAAGAGGGACTACAATATGCAAGTCACTCCAACCCATCTCAAAAATACTGATGCACATTAATGATTTACTTTGGGTTTATACATCTGTTTGCTTTTGTATTCAGAAAGCTGCATTGTTACCTTGGTAACCCAAATATCTCACAGAATGTAGTTTATTCTCCATCTAAAGTACACCCTCTTGAGGAAATTCATACAGGTTCTCAGGAGAGCACTTTTCCCTTTCCCCCCCTCCTTTGTAAAGTAATAACTAATGACTGGTTGTGTTGTGAATGGGCCATTTTTGTCTGTTCTTCCTCCCTGCTCCCGTCCCATTAATGGTAGCTGAGATTTAAACACGATGGCACATTCAGCCACTGTGTTCACTCTTTAACAACATTCCAAGTCTTAAATGAGTTGAGTTGCTTTACTCCCCTATCAGTGCACACTGATAGGCAACAAAGAGCCTTTCTAAGTAATTCCTCTCCCTATTTTAGAGAATACTGTCCTCAACAGTCTGGCTACTCATATATTCCTTTAAACAAGAGCAATGTAGCTCTGTTCTGGTGTGCTGGTTTTTTACTGGAGCATCATTAACTGGGGCATATTTCAGCCCTTCTTAATGTTTAAGCCCCTTTCAGCTCTTGGTGCAACATCAAGAAGAGGTTGCCATGAGCCTCACAGCCCTGCTTCTGCCCCATGGCATTCCCTCACAGGTAGACAAGGATGGGGAGAAGAACAGTGTGGGTGATTGTACCTTTCAGAAGATGAGATGACTTATATCATCTGCTTTGAAATTGCCTGGCCTTCTTCCTGCACTGGTGATGATTGCCGGTGATCCAGCTCAGGGAGACAGGTGAACAGGGTGGCTGAAGATGTTGGAAGTGACACCTGTTGGAAGGATGGTCCTGCTTTGACCCCCCCCCCCCGATTCTGCTCTTTGAGGTCTAGCAGGCAGTCAGTGGAAGAATGAGCTGACTGAGAGGGCTGATCCAGCAGGAAGACTGGAAGTTGACTCCAGGACTCTCTCTGCCTCCCTTCCTTCTGCCCACTCTTGGTTGCTGATGTCCCACACCTATCTGCTTCCCGTGATGTGCTGTCCTGAGTGTTTATGTGGCCACATGTGGTAGTTATAGGCTGCACCTTTAAAATTTTCCACTTGAACAGAAAGTAGTAACATGGAAATAAATCACTATTGGGTGTAAAAGGGAAAATAATGATAACTCTAAACAATTCCACTGGAGAGACAATGGACTTGCAAATACAGCTTCATTTGCTTCCAACTGGGCTGGGGTGGCAATTTAATGCTGGGGGGAAATTGCAACCCACCACACCATACATCTGGCTAGGCTGGTGACCTGATTTGACTGTTCTGCTTTTTCCCACATAATATTCATACTTTTATTTGCATCGTTGTATTTTTTATTAGTTCCTGATGCCAGTCCACCACTCACCTTCACACAAGGGAGTGGATGGAGGCCTTCAGGAATGAGGGATAGGGAGCTTGAAAGGCCAGGATGTGCTAAGTGGCGTTGCCACCTTTCCTGCAAACCATGACAGGGCAGAAGGTTATGGGATGCGGGTCAGACCTGGAAAGGAAGATAAACTTTGCAGCTCATTCAGGGCCATCTGTAGTGTTGTGACATAGCCCAGAGCTGCAGCAGACCTAGCCCAGACTAGAGCCAGGCAGTAAGCCACAGGAAGCTTCTGAATGAGAAAATGCCATCTGCATCACTTGTCCCGTCATAGCACAGAGCAGCTAGCCTAGCACAGCTGCCCACACCTGCCTGAGCACAGGGCAGAAAGATGCCAGTCAACAGAAAGCTCTAGAGAATTAGGTCCAGGAGAAAATACTCCCAAGAGGTAGATGGACAATCTTCATTGATGATCTGGATGAGGATGTTGAGTCAGTCATCAGTAAATTTGCGGATGACACCAAGTTGGGAGCAGGTGTTGATCAGTTAGAGGGCTCAGAGGGACCTTGACCGGCTGGACAGATGAGCAGAGTCCAACAGGATGGCATTCAGCAAGTCCAAGTGCTGGGTGCTACGCTTTGGTCACAACAACCCCATGCAGAGCTACAGGCTGGGGTCGGAGTGGCTGGAGCACAGCCAAACAGAAAGGGACCTGGGGGTACTGTTTGACAGCTGGCTGAACATGAGCCAGCAGTGTGCCCAGGTGGCCAAGAAGGCAAATGGCATCCTGGCCTGCATCAGGAATAGTGTGGCCAACACGATCAGGGAAGTCATTGTGCCCCTGTACTCAGCACTGCTTAGGCCACACCTTGAGTCCTGTGTCCAGTTCTGGGGCCCTCAATTTAAGAAGGACATTGAGACTCTTGAATGTGTCCAGAGAAGGGCAACGAGGCTGGGGAGAGGCCTTGAGCACAGCCCTGTGAGGAGAGGCTGAGGGAGCTGGGGTTGTTTAGCCTGGAGAAGAGGAGGCTCAGGGGAGGCTGTCTACAGTCTACAACTATCTACAACTGTCTACAACTACCTGAAGGGTGGTTGTAGCCAGGAAGGGGTTGGTCTCTTCTCCCAGGAAACAGCACCAGAACAAGAGGACACAGTCTCAAGCTGTGCCAGGGGAAGTTTAGGCTCGAGGTGAGGAGAAAGTTCTTCACAGAAAGAGTTGTTAGCTGTTGGAATGGGCTGCTGAGGGAAGTGGTGGAGTCACCATCCCTGGAGGTGTTCAAGAGGAGATGGTACGTGGCACTTGGTGCCATGGTCTAGTAGGCATGAGATGTTGGGTGACAGGTTGGACTCCATGATCTTTGAGTTCTTTTCCAACCTTGTTGATTCTATGATTCTATAAAACCTTGATGAGTCTGTCCTCTGAGCAGGTACAGTGTAGGCACAGACACACACTCTCCTTCAGCCCCCTGCTAATGCCAAAAAGAGCAAGAAGACTTGTTGGACCCTGTGATTTACATGACAAATCAACATTTGCTCCAGATGTTCATCTTTTTTTCTTTAATTAAAAAGATTTATTCAGAACAATGGAGAAGAAATAAAAGAAGTAAACACAAGCTGGAGGCTTTAGAAGAGTTGAAAGCTTGTTGCTCAACATTGTTTACTTGCTGCATAATCTCATCACTCACTGACCTCTGGCAAACAAAGGGTTGAGCTGGCAGCAGCTTCCAGCTTCTTTCTTCAAGCCAAGGTTCTTGAGAATATCTTCCTTTAAAAGATGTATGCCAGCTGCTAAAGACATTCTGTCCACCAATCTCTCTTTCTTCTTTTGCAGATAAGAAACTTGCTAAGAGAACTTCACAGTGATGCAAGTAGGTAGAATATTTCTTTTCTTAGGAAGAATAAAGGGGGAAAAAATTCCAAGTGAGGTGAACTTGCTTGTATAAACAAAACTTTTCTTGGTTTGTGTGTGGTTTTTTTTCCTTTGATTTATAAAAATGTCTTGTTCATCACTGCAGGATTTCTGAGGCAAAAAAACTGTCTGAGAGCCCTGCACAGTGGTGCGTTTGGACACATATGAAGCGGAAAAGAGAAGATTGACTGATTTAATGATTAAACAAAAAGAGGATGTGTAAATGGCTGAGGAATGTGTAAGGGAAACATATTAACTGAAGTTTCTCAGTGTGTCTACCTTTGTGTTCTTAATAACTCACTCAGAATAGAATACATAGAATAAACCAGGTTGGAAGAGACCTTCAAGATCACCGCGTCCAACCCATCAACCAATCCAACACCACCTAAACAACTAACCCATGGCACCAAGCACCCCATCAAGTCTCCTCCTGAAAACCTCCAGTGATGGCGACTCCACCACCTCCCCAGGCAGCCCATTCCAATGGGCAATCACTCTCTCTGTGTAGAACTTTTTCCTAACATCTAGCCTGAACCTCCCCTGGCGCAGCCTGAGACTGTGTCCTCTTGTTCTGGTACTGAACTTAGAGGAGATGCTGAGGTGGTCTCAGCCAGTTGTGGCAAACATGAAACGCAAAGAGGTTTGATCCATTTCAATTACAAAAATATTCATCAGGCTGTTTCCACTTTTTTACAGGGGTTTGATTCCCCTTCTTATCAGCTCCGTGGTGAAATTCAAGTTGAGTTGCAAGCTCATCCATGTGCATTGAAGATGCACCAGGGCTTGGGGTTGGACAGAAGCCTGTAAGGTTTGGGTGTCTAGCTGTAGGTGGTGGAGTCGCCATCAATGGAGGTATTTAGGAGGAGACTGGATGGGGTGCTTGGTGCCATGGTTTAGTTGATTAGATGGTGTTGGATGATAGGTTGGACTCGATGATCTCAAAGGTTTCTTCCAACCTGGTCTATTCTATTCTATTCTATTCTATTCTATTCTATTCTATTCTATTCTACACTATGCTATGCTATTCCATAAAGCTATCTCAGAGCTCATGAAAGCTTTCCAAATTTTAGATTAAATGATCTCATTAAAATTTTGAAATTAAATAAATTGGTTTTCCTATTTTTTTTTTCCCAAACCAGTAACGATTTGGTTTTTTTCCTCAGATAAATTATTCTCTGAAATTGTTCCAGGCTTTGGATTGAGGATGAAAAATATTTATGAACATTTTAATATGGAGGAAACATTCTATTGGAAGCTTTGCGGCATGGTGGTTGTAGCCAGGTGGGGGTTGGTCTCTTCTCCCAGGCAACCAGCACCAGAACAAGAGGACACAGTCTCAAGCTGTGCCAGGGGATGTTTAGGCTCGAGGTGAGGAGTAAATTCTTCACAGAGAGTTGTTAGCCATTGGAATGTGCTACTCATGGAGGTGGTGGAGTCACCATCCCTGGAGGTGTTTAAGAGGGGATTGGATGTGGCACTTGGTGCCATGGTCTAGTCGTGAGGTGTTGGGTGGCAGGTTGGACTTGCTGATCTTTGACCTCTTTTCCAACCTTATTGATTCTATGATTTGCCTAAACCCAGAGAAAACAGAGTGCACCCTAATCCAGGTAGAAATGTCAAAACACAGCTACTTTTGTTACAACAGTTTAAATACAGGTCTGCAAATACTAAGTGCCAGTCTCAAGGGATTGGGGGTGGGGGGAGAGTGGTGGATAGGGGGGAATAAATTCACATGTGCTCAAGAAACAATATTTTCTTCCAGTCACAGTGTAATTAAGACATTTTGTGTGGGTTACCTTCAGGAGATAGCTTATAGCTGCCATATAGCTGCCTTCAAGCACCTGAAGGGATCCTGCAGGAAGACTTGAGAGGGACTTTTCATAAGGGTGTCTAGTGATAGGACAAGGGGCAATGGTTTTAAGCTGAGGGAGAGCATGTTTAGACTGGATCTGAGGAGGAAATTCTTCAGTATGAGGGTGACAGACTCTGGAATTGGTTGCCCTGGGAGGTTGTGGAGACCTCCTCCCTGAGGGTGCTCAGGGCCAGGTTGAATGAAGCCTTGAGCAGCCAAGTCTAGTTGAGAGGTGTCCCTGCCTATGGCAGGGAGGTTCCAGTAGATGACCTCTGAGGTCCCTTCCAACCTAAGACATTCTATGGTTTTGTGAGATGAAAACCTTTTGCTGAGCACAGATGGAAAGTAAATGGCTTTGAAAATGGATGTTACTCAAACATCTAAAAACTCTCATTAACCTCAAGCAAGGAAGAGCATCTCTGTGACCCCTGTGCATAGGAGTCATTGCTACCTTAAAATCTGATTGCTTCCTGTGGCTTTGAACTTCTCTGTTAATGCTCAGGGACTGAACCTGGGCTGGTTTCTTAGAAAGCCCATACACTCTAAACTGGATTTTGATTCACCTATGCTAACACAAATTTAATTTCTTCCTTACACCAGTCTGTGAATTTACTGGAACACAATGTCTGGGTTTGCCCCTAGAACAAGTACAGCAGAAATACCATCAGGGCTGCATCCCAGAAACTTCACAGAAATGTCCAGGTTGGAAAAGACCCTCAGGATCACCAAGTCCAACTGATAACCCTACTCTACAAGGCTCAATGCCTGATCACTCTTTCAGCAAAATTTTTTTTCTTAATGTCCAGTCTAAACCTACCCAGTCACAGAGAGCTGTAGAGAGCGATGAGGACTTCCCTCAGCCGCCTCTTTTTCAAACTAAACAGCCCCAGCTCCTTCAGTCACTTTTCATAAGATATTTTCTCCAGCCTCTTCCCCAGCTTTTTTGCCCTCCTCTGCACTCGCTCCAGCACCTCCACATTGTATTGAGGTGCCCAAAACTGAACACAATGCTCGAGGTGTGGCCTCACCAGAGCTGAATACAAGGGGACACTCAGCTCCCTACCCCTGCTGGACACAGCATTTCTAATCCAGGCCAGGGTACCATTGGCTTTCTTGGCCACTTGGGCACACTGCTTGCTCATATTCAGTTGCTTGTCAATTAGAACTCCCAGGTCCCTTTCTGCCAGGCAACTTTCCAGCCACATTTCCCAAGCCTGTAGCATTGCTTGGGGTTGTTGCAACCCATACTAAGAGGCAGAAACAGCATGAGACTCACCTGGCAGTTTGCTTCTAGCATTTCCATTGATGTCCTCCAGCAAAATTAGAACCCTAAGAGAGCGCCTGTTGAAATAGGATCAATTGTCAGCTCTGCTGGCTCACAAACAATGTGTCTCAGGCAAGTCACCAGGCCAGGAGATATTATTTGTCTCAGAGATTGGGGTAGCTGTGAGAAATCCACAGTTCCCTGTGAAAGGCATGCAAGAACAGGAGAGTCTCTGTCTGTAAGAGCTTGGCTGCTACCAGCTTAGGTAAGATCTGAACTCATGACTATGAAGTTCATTGGTTGCTCCACGTACCAGACCGCTCTATCACACCATCTCAGAGTATCCTTACTACAGAATGTGTCTTTGTGTAACGCAGTAGAGATTTGCTCATTGCAGTATGTGAGTTTGAGTTACTGCTAGCCACTGTTAGGAGCAGAGTGACTCCAGGAACACAGCAGGGACAAAATTAGGATATGGAGTTTCAGTTACCTCCTTGGAATATTTTTTTCCTGCTTGTTTCTGTTTACTCAATTACTGGCCATATTAGGAGCATATTATCTTCTTCTCCATGAAATCTTAGCTACATTGCCTCAAATTATTGGAAAAAACAGCCAAAACATCATCCATTTATGACACTTCCAAGTTCTTCCCCTCCTGTCCCTTTAAAGGCTGTCCCACAAAGCTGGCTCCTGCACCTCTGACTATCTCTGTTGCTGTAAAGTGGTCTCAATGTGTGCCAATGAGTGGCAGGATCTGAGAACCATAAAATGATTAAGGTTAGATAAGTCCATTAAGGTCAAGTCTGACCATCAACCCAATGCCATCGTGACATCTAAACCATGTTCCAAAGTGCCATGTCTGCATGGTTTTTGACCACCTCTAGGGATGGTGACTCTGTTACCTCTCTGGGCATCCTCTTCCAGTGATTGACCAAGATGAGACTGTGACTACAAGGAGAAGCTTGAAGTGTGTTCTCCTCAATCCCTTGAGAGGTTGGAAATGGAGGAGTGGGAGAAGGTGGTAGTGTGGTTGCAGCACACACTGGAGAGTGCATGCCTGTGGTGCCTCCGCACAAATACCACATCAGGCCCTGAATCAATACAAACATCAAGTCTGTCTTCAATACATATAGTAAAAAAAGTAGTTCCAGCTCATTCCAAATCAGTGTGTTTACAAAGACAGGGAGGAAATGAGAAGGACTCCAGCAGAGTAATGCTGAGCCCTGGCCTTAATAGGTTACGCTGTGGAAAGCACAGCTATTTTCTCCAGCTGGCAAGCTTTGGAGTTCATTAAAATACAAGTAAAAATGTATTTAAACAGGCCAGAGCAATGATCTCAAAGGAATGTGACTTAATTCTCTAGGATAGGAGTTCTCACAGGACTGTGTGGGAATTAAGGTGCCAGCATGTCCTGTAATTTGAAGGAGATACAGGTTCTTGATGCAACATGCCAGTGTGAAGCCTCCAATGCTCATTCCTAATTAAGTGACATGAGCCACAAAGATGATTAGGGGACTTGAGCATCTCCCCTATGAAGAGAGACTATTTAGTCTCTATTTGGGGCTATTTAAGTCTTTAGAAGAGACTACTAAGAGGCGATCTCATCAATGAGTATAAATATCTGAGGGGGGGTGTCAAGTGGAGGGGGCCAAGCTCTTTCCGGTGGTGCACAGTAATAAGACAAGAGACAACCGATACAAACTTGAACATAGAAGATTTCACCTCAACATGAGGAGAAACTTCTTTACAGTGAGGGTGATGGAGCACTGGAACAGGCTGCTCAGGGAGGTTTTGGAGTCTCCTTCTCTGAAGACTTTCAAAACCCACCTGGATTCATTCCTATGCAGACTGCCCTGGGTAATCCTGCTTTGGCAGGGGTGTTGGACTCAATCTCTGAGGTCACTTCCAACCTCTAATATACTGTGATGGTATTTGTTGATTTTGTCTTTGCAATATTCCTATGTTGTAAAAGTCTGCAAATCCACCTCCCCCAGACTCAGGTATTGATACAAATGTTCAAACTAGAGATCTAAATAGGCTGAGACCTTGAAATCTTTTGGTTTTCTTGCATCTAGAGATCTAGTAATCCATAAAGTAGAAATATCATTAATAAAATAAACCAAGAACTTTGCAAGAAAGGCAGCAACTGAAATGGATCCTGGTGAGTGTTTGATCACAGCTGAAGATAGGCAGAAACACAAAAGAGAAAGGGTTAGCTTTGTTTGCAAGTCACTAAAAATGAAATTGAAAACAATAGAGATCATATAAATCAATAAACTATTCATGGCTGTAAGTTTGCCAAGTATAAATCTGTGCAGTTTTCATTGAGAATAAAAATCCCAGCCTGGATTCCTGGCCTAATTCCAGGTAAGGCAGTTGCATTATACCTACTTACCTTTCCTCTTCAGTTCAGCATGATAGATGAAAACTGTTGTCTAACAAATCTGAAGCCTACCACATGCCTTTCACTTCCATATAGCTTTGTGTTTTGCTACAGGACTCTGTAACTCCAGTAGGCTTCATATTTCTTAGTCTGATAGCATTAAAAAAGGAATAGAGCTCAAGCCATAGCACTGCAAAATCCCAACATTTCTTAGATTTTCATACAATTGAGTATCTTGCTGCTCAAATCAAACGTTTTAACCATACCACAAACACACAGTTCAGCCAGAAAGTGCACTGACTTTGGCCTGGCCTCTAACAGCTGCTGCAGGTTTTTATCATTAGTAAGCAAATTTCACTCAGGTTGCCCTCCACAGATATGAACCTTACATCTTAATGTTTCCCTCTGGCCTGGGATTAGCAGCATGTGACTTCAGGTTTTGGAGCAAGCTTAAAAACATTTCAAAAGCAGCTGAAGGCTGTCCCTGCAGCTCCACCTTTTGGGAGCTGGGGATTGAGGAGGTTGCTTGAGCTAGTTGTTTCTTTAGCAGAGGCTTTACCCTTGTTGTATTTGTGGCTGACATTAATCTCTAAAAACACAAACAATAAAGCACCTTGGAGGTTTTAGAGCTGAGCTGATTCCTCACAGAAAGCCCTAAAATGCATTAGGATGGAGATATTTTTATTCTGAGTAGTTTCTGAAGGCTGCTCAGTATGGGCAGGGGCCCTGGTACATGCACTTCATCATCATCAAAACATTTGCATCTGGCCTTTCTGCTTAAGATTCACGTGAAATCATTCTGCCAGGCTGAGAAGTGATGTACACAGAGCATGTTGAATATAACAGGTGCCCATGAAATTCAACACTCTTCTTGTATGTTTCAGATGGATTTGTTTTCTCATCCTCCATATGTGATTGCAGCCTGGAGACTTCATGCAGTGGGTTGCTGAGTACCTTCAGCACCAGTAATTTCTGTGCTCCAGGGGGACATCAAATTATCTGGTCCCTTTTAAAGAGGGTCCAGTACACAGGAGGAGGAAATGCTAGCCTGCATTGGTGGGCTGAAGATAGTAGAAACATGCAGAAAGCAACCTAGATGTCACAAATTTCCATAGCACCTGGACCTGGACTGCATCACAAGTCTACCTGGCTGGAAAAAATAGGTGTGTTGGGGTCTGCCAAAGGGGCTGATCCGGAGGCCACTGGGACTCCAAACAATTCTCTGTAAGCTTTAAGATGAAAAGATATTTCTGCAGCAAAGAACAGCCTTTGAGAGAGAAGAATCCCCCCAGGAAAAGGAAAAAAAAATATATAAAAGAAAGAAGACAAAAGTATCCTCACTGGTTGGTTCCAGAAAGTGAAGGGATGTGGGGGGAAAATTAATAACTTACAGATCAACAACATAAAATAATTTTTACCTCTTTTCACTGTTCAGTGGCTATCAGATGTGGATTTGCCTTTCATCTCTTTTCAGGTTCTGAACCTCACTCCAGACTCCACATCTCTGTTTCAGACCACTAAATACAGTCTGTGCACAGGAGCAGTGTGGTGTATATAGTGATAGGCACAATTGTTAATTTGGTTTCCAGTGTCTTCGGGCTGCATCCCTGCAGAACTGCAGTCAAACACTTGACAAACCACAAGGCTATGCCTAATCCTCTTTCAGAACTCTCTGGTGGCAAGGAGGGCAGTCTGCCTTTCTTCTTCACTGAAAGACAGAGACACCCAGCATTACTCAGGCTCTTAAAAATACTGCATCTTCCCCATTTACTTCGGTGGTTCATGTTTCAGCTGTAACGTTCTGCCCGAGTCGGTTATTGCCATGTAACAATCTCCTCTTTGTTTAGCCCTGCTACCTCATTTCTCTCTATTAGCCTTTAATCCCTGTCAGAGCTTCACCTTTGCAACGATGAGGTCACAGCTCACGTTGATTGGGAAAGGAAATCCTGATGATTGTTGCTGACAGAAAGCTGATAATGCTGGTCTGGGCAGCAATAAATTCTCAGTCTCTAAATGAAGACTAATCTTTGAGGCAGAAATCACCTCTTTCAGTAGTTTTTTTTCTGGGCCTCATTCACAAATATTTTCCCATGCTCAAGCTGCTTGACCTTTGGAACATTCAATGCACCTATGTTATTGTGCACAACTGTTTTCCAGGGATCAGAATAAGCAGCCATCTATCAGTGAGAGGCAGGTCAAATTGTGGAATAAATCAATGATGTCATCCTCACTGGGAATGCAGCACTCGGAGCTCTCTCTAGCCTTTGCAGCCCTAAGTGCAAAAATGGGCATCTGCTGCTGAGCAGTTCTGGCCTGCCGGCACTTCGATTTCTTTAAGTGAATGTTGTTGTCAGGGCCAAGTGGGGGGATTTCCTTCTTTCTCTCTCTCTTTTTGTCTTTATCTCTTTTCCTCTTTCTCTCTTTTTCTCTTTTTCTCTTTCTCTCTTTTTCTCTTTTTCTCTTTCCTCTCTTTCCTTCCTTCTTTCCTTTCCTTCTTTCTCTCTCTCTTTCTTTCTCTCATTCTGTATCTCTTTCTGACTGGACAGATGGGCAGAGTCTAATGGGATGGCATTTAACAAGTCCAAGTGCCGGGTGCTGCACTTTGGCCACGGCAACCCCATGCAGAGCTACAGGCTGGGGTCAGAGTGGCTGGAGAGCTCCCAGAGAGGGACCTGGGGGTGCTGATTGACAGCCGCCTAAACATGAGCCAGCAGTGTGCCCAGGTGGCCAAGAGGACCAATGGCATCCTGGCCTGTATTAGGAATAGTGTGGCCAGCAGGAGCAGGGAGGTCATTGTGCCCCTGTACTCTGCATTGGTTAGGCCACACCTTGAGTCCTGTGTCCAGTTCTGGGCCCCTCAGTTTAAGAAGGACATTGAGACACTTGAACGTGTCCAGAGAAGGGCAACAAGGCTGGGGAGAGGTCTTGAGCACAGCCCTGTGAGGAGAGGCTGAGGGAGCTGGGGTTGTTTAGCCTGGAGAAGAGAAGGATCAGGGGTGACCTCATTTCCCTCTACAACTACCTGAAAGGTGGTTGTAGACAGGAGGGGGTTGGTCTCTTCTCCCAGGCAACCAGCACCAGAACAAGGGGACACAGTCTCAAGCTGCACCAGGGGAGGTTTAGACTCGAGGTGAGGAAAAAGCTCTTCACTGAGTGAGTCATTCGTCATTGGGATGTGCTGCCCAGGGAGGTGGTGGAGTCACCGTCCCTGGAGGTGTTCAAGGGGAGATTGGACGTGGCACTTGATGCCATGGTCTAGTCATGAGGTCTGTTGGGACAGGTTGGACTTGATGATCCTTGGGGTCTCTTCCAACCTTAGTTATACTGTGAGACTGTGATCTCTTTCTTTCTTGACAAAAGCATGGGGAATCATGGACCCATTAAGATTGGAAAAGACCTCTAAAGATCATCACGTCCAGCTATCAACCCAATGACACCATGCCCATTAATCCATGTCTCAAGGTGCCATGTCTATGCATCTTTCTTTTTTTAACACCTCCAGGCAGGATGACTCCACCACTGCCCTAGGCAGAGAGATAAAAGGGGTGATCAGGAGGGGTTTGCACTTGTGGTAGTTTAGGCTGGGTGCCCCCTGCTTGCTATCACACAAGATACACCTTTAGTGCCCCGGGTGTCCAGCCCAGTGGGTGGACACAGGAAGCTGAGTATTTCATACCCATAATGTCCTGCTCCCTGTAAATCTATCAGCAAGGTCTCACGCTTCCTCTTTCTTCCTTCACTGCTACCATGGGAGATGCTCACTATCTGGTAATGGAAGGGGAGTTATCTCAAGGCCTCTTAGACCTGTCTAGGCCTAATGCCAGGAGGAGAAGGAAGAAGGGCAATCTCAGATCTGGCCAGCTGAGATTAGCCTTACAGTGGAGGAGGGGGAAGAAAGAGCCCTGGGGGTTTTGGGTGTACCCTCAAGTGGGGAGAGGGGAGTGCTGGGAGGCTTCTGGGTATGCTTTGGGATCTCTGTTTGTCACCATGCTTGTGGTTCTCTGTAAAACACTTCACTGCTTTTCCATTTAAACTTTCCATCACTTCTGCAATCCATTTGTCTGAGTCTTGTTTTAATGCCCCAGTGGGAGGCAAGGGAGGATCTGCCTTCCAACCCACCACAGCACTGTGAAATTCATATTGGTGGTGAGTGATTCAATAAAGACAGAATCAATCAACAAGGTTGGAAAAGACCTCAAAGATCATCAAGTCCAACCTGTCAGCCAAGACCTCACGACTACTAAACCATGGCACCAAGTGTCACGTCCAGTCTCCTCTTGAACACCTCCAGGGAGGGTGACTCCACCACCTCCCTGGGCAGCACATTCCAATGGCTAACAACTCTCTCCATGAAGAACTTTCTCCTCACCTCGAGCCTAAACTTCCCCTGGCACAGCTTGAGACTGTGTCCTCTTGTTCTGGTGCTGATTGCCTGGGAGAAGTGACCAACCCCCTCCTGGCTACAACCACCCCTCAAGTAGTTGTAGACACCAATCAGGTCTCCCCTGAGCCTCCTCTTCTCCAGGCTAAACAACCCCAGCTCCCTCAGCCTCTCCTCGTAGGGCTTGTGCTCAAGGCCTCAAAGACAATGCTTCTTTTACAACTTCATAAATGCTGTCTTTGGCTCAGCTCACCACTTCAAATCAGGTATGGCCACTGAGCTGGCCCTTCTCTGCTGCAGACTCCGCTATATGCAAGCTCCTTGCAACTTCTGCCTGCCTTCTCCTTGCACAGCTCCTTCCCAACAGAGAGCAGCAGGAAAGATAATTGACTAAACAAGGAGAACTTTGCTGGGAATCAAATAATTCAAATAATTGACAATACTGTGAAGAATAGGATAGGATAGGATAGGATAGGATAGGATAGGATAGGATAGGATAGGATAGAATAGAATAGAATAGAATAGAATAGACAGCAATAAAGTCACCCCTGAGTCTCCTCTTTTCCAGGCTAATCAACCCCAGCTCCCTCAGCCTCTCCTCACAGGGCTGTGTTCCAAACCCCTCACCAACTTTGTTGCCCTTCTCTGGACTCGTTCCAGCAAGTCAACCTCCTTCCTAAACTGAGGAGCCCAGAACTGGACACAGGACTCAAGGTGCGGCCTAACCAGTGCTGAATACAGGGGCAGAATGACCTCCCTGCTCCTGCTGGCCACACTGCTCCTGATGCAGGCCAGGATGCCATTGGCCCTCCTGGCTGCCTGGGCACACTGCAGCCTCATGTTCAGCCAGCTGTCAACCAGTACCCCCAGGTCCCTCTCTGCCTGGCCGCTCTCCAGCCACTCTGACCCCAGCCTGTAGCTCTGCATGGGGTTGCTGTGGCCAATGTGCAGAACCTGGCACTTGGATGTGTTCAGTCTCATGCCCTTGGACTCTGCCCATCTGTCCAGCCTGTCGAGGTCCTTCTGCAGAGCCTCTCTACTCTACAGCAGATCAACTCCTGCCCCCAGCTTGGTGTCATCTGCAAATTTACTGATGATGGACTCAATGCCCTCGTCCAGATCATCAATAAAGGTGTTAAAGAGCATGGGGCCCAGCACTGATCCCTGGGGTACACCACTAGTGCCTGGCTGCCAGCTGGATGTGGCACCATTCACTACCACTCTCTGGGCTCAGCCTCCAGCCAGTTCCTAACCCATCGCAGTGTGCTCCCATCCAAGCCATGGGCTGACAACTTGGCCAGGAGTTTGCTGTGGGGGACAGTGTCAAAGGCCTTGCTGAGGTCCAGGTAGACTACATCCACAGCCTGCCCCACATCCACCAGGCAGTCACCTGATCATAGAAGGAGATCAGGTTGGTCAGGCAGGACCTGCTCTTCCTAAATCCATGCTGGCTGGGCCTGATCCCTTGGCCATCCTCTAAGTGCTGTGTGACTGCACTCAAGATGACCTGTTCCATGATCTTGCCTGGCACTGAGGTCAGGCTGACAGGCCTGGAATTCCCTGGCTCATCCAACCGGCCCTTCTTGTGGATGGGCACCACGTTGCCAGCTTCCAGTCCTCTGGGATGTCTCCAGTGAGCCAGGACTGCTGAAAAATGATGGAGAGCGGCTTGGCCAGCTCATCTGCCAGCTCTCTCAGCACCCTGGGATGGATCCCATCTGGTCCCATGGACTTGTGGAGATCCAAGCGGCTAAGCAGATCATCAACTACCCCATTCTGGAACAGAGAAAGACTATGCTGCTCCCTGACTCCTTGTGCAAGCTCTGCAGATAGATGTTCTCTTGGCATGCTGCAATCTAATCTACTCTTAGTGTTTTATCTACCTAGCAGAGCCTCAGTGCTTCCAAGTGCAGCTTCTCTGTGTGCTAATTCACTCCTGGACAGCTGTATCCCAGGGTCAGTTCTCCAAGAAATGAGAAGCTGGTGGGTGAAAGCTTCAGCTCACTCTGCCACTCCAATCTGGCTGTTGCCTTTGTCTCTGCAGCAAGCTATACTCACTCTTTTGATCCCAATGACCCTGGACTTTGGCCTGTATTACATCAGAACTTTACAAATTGGGTCTTCCTTGACAAAGTGGGCATTTTACTCCCTTTCCTGCTAGCAGTAAAAAAACTCCCTGCTTCTGTGCACAGCTGCTAGCATTTTAGTCAGGCAATCCCTATGTAATCTGTTAGGATTTTTATTTCCTTCCAGTGTATGTAGGTCTTCCCAGTAGTGAAAATCCATTATTGCCTGACCATAATTGTCTCTGAATACAGGCTCCAGCAGAGCTCCTGAGGGAAACAGTTCAGGTCCCTGAACTCAGATGTGCAGCACCACAGTACATGATTTGGGCCAGGCAAGATACCCACACCAGCCTGTGGAAGCTATGGAAGGTACACACCTTTCCAGAGTGGCTGCCAGAGCCCAGGCAGCCTGTGATACAGGCTTGGAAAGATCACAGTATCACAGTACATTAGAGGTTGGAAGGGACCTCCAAAGATCATCAGGTCCAGCCCGCCTGCCAAAGAAGGATCACTTAGGGTAGTCTGCACAGGAATGCATCCAGGTGGGTTTTGAAAGTCTCCAGGGAAGGAGACTCCACAACCTCTCTGGGTAGCTTGCTCCAGTGCTCCATTACCCTCACTGTAAAGAAGTTTCTCCTCATGTTGAAGTGAAATCTTCTATGTTCAAGTTTGTATCTGTTGTCTCTTGTCTTATTACTGTGCACCACCGAGAAGAGCTTGGCCCCCTCCACTTGACATCCACATTGATGAGATCCCCTCTCAGTCTTCTCTTCTCAAGACTAAACAGTCCCAGGGCTCTTACTCTCCATAGGGGAGACACTCAAGTCCCCAAATCATCCTTGTGGCTCTCTGTTGGATTCTCTCCAGCAGGTCTCTGTCTCTCTTGAACAGGGCAGCCCAAAACTGGACACGGTATTCCAGGTGTGGTCTCACCAGGACAAAATAGAGAGGTAGAAGAACCTCCCCAGACCTGCTGGACACACTTTTCTTGATGCACCCCAGCTAATTTCAGACATCAGGCAGCATAGTGCCATCAAAGGGGCAGATTAATTCTGTGGTCATCAGCTGAGTAGCATAAGTAAGTTTGTCCTGTGCATTACCAAGTGTCACAAGTGGATCAGCCTGATGTTGTAGAAAACACTGAGGTGCTAGTTATACTGACATGGCTTCCTTCACAAGGACAAACATCACTATGTTTATATTATAGTCCTTATGCCTATAGATTGCTAGTTTTTGTATCTTGTATATGCTGGGCATCTGTCTGTGTCTATCAGATTTTCCTATCCTTTTGTCAACTAAATCTGCTGGCCCATGGGCCTCCTCTTTAGAGGAGAAAGGGCAGCTTTGTTCCTTGAATTGTTTTGACTTTAGGATTCTTTCCAGTCTTCACAGAATCAGAGAAACATTCAGGTTGGAAAAGACCCTCAGGGTCGCTAAGTCCAACCCATAATGCTACTCTACAAAGTTCACCTCCTAAACCATATCCCCCGGCACCACATCCAAACTACCTTCAAACACATCCAGGGTTGGTGACTCAGCCATCTCCCTGGGTAGCACATTCCAATTCCTGATCACTCTTTCTGTATTTTTTTTCTCCTAGTGTCCAGTCTAAACATACCCAGTCATAGCTGGAGGCCATTCCCTCTTGTTCTATCACTAATTACCTGTGAGAAGAGACCACCACCAGCCTCTCTACAACATCCTTTCAGGGAAGCAGAGAGCAGGGAAGTAGAGAGCATTGAGGTCTCCCCTCCTTTCCAAACTAAACAGCCTCAGCTCCTTCAGTTGCTCCTCATAAGATTATGTCTTGGTTTAGTGAAAAGCCTACCATTAGCTACACTTTGTTTGCATGCAAGAGAAATGCCTCATTAGAAATGTTTGGCTGGACCAAGACTCCTGGATCTGCCTCACATCCTCAGCCAAGAACCCCTCCATATCCCATCCATAACCATCCATATCCCAATTTCTGCCAGACGGCTCAGAAGCTCAATGACAACAAGGAACAAGCAGCTGTGGTTAGACAGACAGAGGGCAAGTAGATACCTGTGAAGTGCTTAGGTGAACTCAGGCCAGGGGCCAGGGAAGTACCATGCTTGGAGAGCAGAGGCTGAGCAGCTAGTATGCAGAGACCTGATGTCCCCATGGGGCTGGAGAAGCAGGAAGGAAGCAGGAAGGGTAAAAGCAGAAAAGCAGCTGCTATACAGAGAACACAAGAGGAGATGATGGCCTGCTTAACCAGGTTTCCATTACCTGCCTTGGCTGAGAGTGCATTTCCTTAACTGCAAGAACATTATCCCTGCAAGGAACTGGGATGGATGACCTGGTTCCTGTTTCTGCTCTCCATCAGTATGCCCAGGGATGTTGCCAAGATAAAATACTGCATAAACGCATAAGTACATTACAGCATAGCAGTCAAAGACCACAGCATCATCCCTCCTGCACTCCCAGAATGCTACTCAAGATTACAGATCTCACTGGTTGTGGTGGGTTGAAAGGAAAGGCTCTGCTTTCCCTCCCCCACTGAGAAAGAAACCGCGGCTAAAACTCAGTCGGAGAAATGAGAGTATATTGTACAAGGAAACAGATTCTATGTAACACAACAAATACAGGGATTTTACAATATATACAGGAATATACAGCAAATAAACACAGTCAGAAACCAGACCCCCAACAGAGGGGGCTTCCACCTGTGCCCCCTTCACCCCCCTACCTCTCTTCTCCCCCAAAGAGGTAGAAGAAGAGAGAAGAGGGGAGTTAGCACAGCAGAGGCCTAAGCACAGTATCACAGTATCACAGTATAACCAAGGTTGGAAGAGACCCCAAGGATCATCAAGTCCAACCTGTCCCAACAGACCCCACAACTAGACCATGGCACCAAGTGCCACGTCCAACCTCCCCTTGAACACCTCCAGGGACGGCGACTCCACCACCTCCCTGGGCAGCACATTCCAATGACGAACGACTCACTCAGTGAAGAACTTTCTCCTCACCTCGAGTCTAAACCTCCCCTGGTGCAGCTTGAGACTGTGTCCCCTTGTTCTGCTGCTGGGTGCCTGGGAGAAGAGACCAACCCCCTCCTGGCTACAACCACCCTTCAGGTAGTTGTAGAGGGCAATGAGGTCACCCCTGATCCTTCTCTTCTCCAGGCTAAACAACCCCAGCTCCCTCAGCCTCTCCTCACAGGGCTGTGCTCAAGGCCTCTCCCCAGCCTTGTTGCCCTTCTCTGGACACGTTCAAGTGTCTTGATGTCCTTCTTAAACTGAGGAGCCCAGAACTGGACACAGGACTCAAGGTGTGGCCTAACCAATGCAGAGTCCAGGGGCACAATGACTTCCCTGCTCCTAATGCAGGCCAGGATGCCATTGGCCCTCTTGGCCACCTGGGCACACTGCTGGCTCATGTTTAGGCAGCTGTCAATCAGCACCCCCAGGTCCCTCTCTGTTTGGCAGCTCTCCAGCCACTCTGACCCCAGCCTGTAGCTCTGCATGGGGTTGCCGTGGCCAAAGTGCAGCACCTGGCACTTGGACTTGTTAAATGCCATGCCATTAGACTCTGCCCATCTGTCCAGTCGGTCGAGGTCCCTCTGCAGAGCCTTTCTGCCTTCTAACTGACTAACATCCAATCCCAACTTGGTGTCATCTGCAAACTTGCTGATGACTGACTCAACCCCCTCATCCATATCGTCAATGAAGACGTTAAAGAGCATGGGGCCCAGCACTGATCCCTGGGGGACACTACTGGTGACTGGCCACCAGCCGGATGTGGCACCATTCACCACCACTCTCTGGGCTCGGCCCTCCAGCCAGGGAGGACTGACTAACTAACTAACTAACTAACTAACTCCACAGGGAGTTAGTTAGTTCTTATCTCTTGGCAAGAAGCCCAGAAGCAGTCCAGTGTGGAAGGGACAGCGAAGAAAGGAAGACAGAGGGAAAGTCCCAGCTCCCCTGGGTCTAACAATCTCACCTCCCACAATCCTACCAATGAAATTCATTTAGAATACCAAAATGTTTTATAAACATTTAGCCAGTGTGCCCCTTTCTTAAAGGCACAGCCTCAAATGGTCACACTGGTTTATGCTGACTCCTTTGAGCATCTGCCCATTCTCTGCCCATACTGCACACAGTATTAACCTTGAAACTGAAAACAAGCATAGGAATACATCCTGGAAGGAAAATGTGCATGGAGATACTCGGTAGATGTCACTGTATTTCTCCTGGACAAGATCAGACTTCCTTCCACGCATTGCAAACAGCTTTCCACATGCATCCCTTTTCAAGCAGCTCTTGACCACAAGCACATTGTCCTGCATTCTATACAGATCTATTGCTAAAATTATAATACATGTTCTTTTTAAAGTAACTTTTTGGGGGGCATCTTTCATGTTGTATATCAGTATAACTTTGAGGGTGATGGAGCACTGGAACAGGCTGCTCACAGAGGTTGTGGAGTCTCCTTCTCTGGAGACTTTTAAGACCTGCCTGGATGCATTGCTGTGCAACCTGTCCAGGGTGCCCAGGTGGGGTTGGCCTAGAGGGTCCCCAGAGGTCTCTTCCAACCCCTACCATTCTGTGATTCTGTATGATAACATAAAAGCTCAATAAAAACAAAGTAATCTTGGTATTGCTGAAACATACACCTAACCCATCCAAAATGAGTTAGGTATATCTTACTGCAAAGAAAAAGTAAGCAGCTCAAGGCATGGAAAACCCTTTAAGGAAGAAAAACGGGGATGTTGAGTACAGTGCTACTATTCTGCAATGCCATTTTAATCCAGTTACACATCCAGAGCTGAGCAGTTAAAGCCACCACAAGCCTCTCTCCAGCTCTGCACCGACTTCATTATTCCAATTTCAAAATTTAATCACTTAAGCTACAGTAACCACAGTGTTATTGCCACAGCTCTTGCTGTGGCAGATAGATAGGACACCTTTAATCTTTCTCAAGCAATACAGCTGAAGATGGAGTCTTGGAGCAGAACAGCTTGAATGCCATACCACAATTGCATGACAACCTTGAGACTGAAAATTGCTTTGGGCTCAGGAGGTATTACATTAAAAAATGTTCCTTCTTGAAAACCAAAGAGGAATAGGATAGGATAGGATAGGATAGGATAGGATAGGATAGGATAGGATAGGATAGGATAGGGTAGGGTAGGGTAGGATAGGATAGGATAGGATAGGATAGGATAGGATAGGATAGGATAGGATAGGATAGGATAGGATAGGGTAGGATAGGGTAGGGTAGGGTAGGATAGGATAGGGTAGGGTAGGGTAGGGTAGGGTAGGGTAGGGTAGGGTAGGATAGGATAGGATACGGTAGAATAGGATAGGATAGGATAGGATAGGATAGGATAGGATAGGATAGGATAGGATAGGATAGGGTAGGGTAGGGTAGGGTAGGATAGGATAGGATAGGATAGGGTAGGGTACGGTAGGATAGGATAGGATAGGGTAGGGTAGGATAGGGTAGGGTAGGGTAGGGTAGGGTAGGGTAGGGTAGGGTAGGGTAGGGTAGGATAGGATAGGATAGGATAGGATAGGGTAGGATAGGATAGGATAGGGTAGGGTAGGGTAGGGTAGGATAGGATAGGATAGGATAGGATAGGATAGGATAGGATAGGATAGGATAGGATAGGATAGGATAGGATAGGGTAGGGTAGGATAGGGTAGGGTAGGGTAGGATAGGATAGGATAGGATAGACCAGGTTGGAAGAGACCTTCAAGATCATCGCATCCAACCTATTATCCAACCCACCTAATCAACTGAACCATGCAGTGTTTTAACCCCATTGGCTGCAAGCATTTTTCCTTAAAACCTTATTTTCCATTCTAAATTTCATAGCTTTTTATCACCTCTTTTTCTTCAAAGGTTGTATAACACTTACAGCCAGGCCCCTTTCAGAATATTTGGCCTATCATAGAATCATTTTGATTGGAAAAGACCTCTGAGATCATCAAGTCCAACCGTCAACCTGACACCACTATGCCCTTCTAACCATGTCCAAAAGTGCCATGTCTATGTGTTTTTTGAATGCTTCCAGGAACAGTGACTCCACCACCTCCCTGGGCAGCCTGTCCAACACCTGACCACTCTTTCTGTAAACAATTTTTTTCTATTTATCTATCCAACAATTTATTTCTAATTTTCAATCTAAGCCTCCCCTGGTGCAACTTGAGGCCCCTTCCTGATCTGAACATGAGCCTGCAGTGTGCCCAGGCAGCCAGGAGTGGTCAGAGTGGCTGGAGAGCAGCCAGGCAGAAAGGGACCTGGGGGTACTGGTTGATAGTCAGGTGAACATGAGGCAGCAGTGTGCCCAGGGGGCCAAGAAGGCCAATGGCATCCTGGCCTGCATCAGGAACAGTGTGGCCAGCAGGAGCAGGGAGGTCATTCTGTCCCTGTACACTGCACTGGTTAGGCCACACCTCGAGTACTGTGTCCAGTTCTGGGCCCCTCAGTTTAGGAAGGATGTTGACTTGCTGGAGTGTGTCCAGAAAAGGGCAACAAGGTTGGTGAGGGGCTTGGAGCACAAGCCCTATGAGGAGAGATTGAGGGAGCTGGGGTTGCTTAGCCTGGAGAGGAGGAGACTCAGGGGTGACCTTATTGCTCTCTACAACTACCTGAAGGGGGGTTGCAGTCAGGCAGAGGTTGGTCTCTTCTCCCTGGCAACCAGTACCAGAACAAGAGGACTCAGTCTCAGGCTGCATCAGGGGAGGTTTAGGCTGGAGGTTAGGAGGAAGTTTTACACACAGAGAGTGATTGCCCACTGGAATGGGCTGCCCGAGGAGGTGGTGGGGTCACCGTCACTGGGGGTGTTCAGGGCGAGGCTTGACAGGATGCTTGGTTGCATGGTTTAGTTGATTAGGTGGTGTTGGATGATAGGTTGGACACGATGATCTTGAAGGTCTCTTCCAACCTGGTTTATTCTATTCTATTCTATTCTATTCTATTACTTGTTCCTAGGGAAGAACCTGACCCCCACCTCACTGCAACCTCCTCTGAGGTAGCTATAGAGAGCAATAAGGTCTCCCTCTCAGCTTCCTCTTCTCTAGACTAAATCCCAGTTTCCGGTGTGCACTGAGGCTTCAATGTGACCTAACAAGGGATATATTTTTTTTTGCCTGCTGTTTAGTAGAATTTCCTACACTACTTGTTCAAGGCCACATCAAGGGCAGCATGAAGATAAAACTCAGACCTCCTGAGCTGCTTCTTACATCTTACAATAGAATCATAGAATGCTAGAGTTTGGAAGGGATCTATGCCATTATAACCTACTGTATCTAAATATTTCAGGCTATATATAACTTGATATCAGTGTGCACATCTGATCTGTCACCAGCTACAGTCAGTAAGCTGCACCCCCATCACATAGACCTGTCCCTCTCATCTATTGTTCTTTCCTTCAGAAAAGAGCTTTGATTTCCATCAGTGAGCTCCACAGTGATGTGGGACAATTCCCCCCACTGGCTTCTGACAAACCAATTTAGTCATGGACGATGATGATAACTTGACTAATTGTGGGTGAGTAGTGCAAATACTTCAAGGCCAGAAATCATATAGCATGTTGATGACAGTTTCTTCATGCTGAGGGGATAAGTGGGCAGTTTCAAACAAGATTTATTGACCATAAGATGAAGGTGAAGAGGCTGAAAGTATTTAAATCAGTGCTTTCTTCCGCTGTTTAACCAACAATCCTTTGCCCTACTATACAGATGGCTTACAGTTCATCCTCCTGACACTTGAAGCAAATTGACAGTGGTAGTATTGGCCCATCATCTGGGACTGAGGTATTCCTGTAACCCTGAGGTATCTCAGTGATGCCCAATGACAGGACAAGGGGCAATGGGTGGAAGTTGAGGCATAGGAAGTTTCATGGAAACAGAAGGAAGCATTTTTTTTTGCTGTGAGGGTGACAGAACACTGGAACAGGCTGCCCAGGGAGGTTGTGGAGTCTCTCTCTCTGGAGATATTCAAAACCCTCCTGGATGTGTTCCTTTGTGACCTGGTATAGGTGATCCAGCTCTGGCAGCGGGGTTGGACTGGGTGATCTTTTGACCCTGACATTTTGTGATTTTGTGATACATAACCTCTGTTTGAAATTTAAGAGTGGGCAATGCCAAAGTACATCCTAGCAACTCTAATATATTCTATTTTAATGTTCTAGTCAGGGAAGACTCCAGATTGTAGATTCTCCAACTCTGGAGGCCTCCAAAACCTGCTTGCACTTGTTCTTATGTGATTTACTCTAGGTGATCCTGCTCTGGCAGGGGAGTTGATGATCTTGAGAGGTCCCTTCCAACCTCTACCATTCTGTGATTCTGTGATATTTCAAACCAACCAACCAAAAAAACCCCAAACCAACCAAAAAAGTGCCTTTCTGTAGACACCTTAGCAAATACTTTGTTATACAGCCACATTTTGAGGAGAATAAGGACTAGATGAAAAAAGGCTTGATGTACCTAACTATCACAGACGGATAATCTGTCTTGACTCTTATGACAATCTGCAGACCATCAGCAATCTGGCCACATGGAAAACGGTTTCAGATCCACAGAGCCTATGAAAAAAAAAAATGTTGAGGTTTTCTTACCCCCAAGAGTTTTGTTTCTGGTAAATAAAAGATAAAACTGATGTGTCAGAGTCTAATACATTCAGCATTGTAGAGTCACAGAATGGTAGGAGTTGGAAGTGACCCCTGGGGATCATCGAGTCCAACCTCCTCCCCTGCCCTATTAAAGTAGGGTTACCTGGAGCAGGATGCACAGGAGCACATCCAGGCAAGCTTTGAAAGGCTCCAGAGAAGAGGCTCTACAACCTCCCAGGGCAGCCTGTTCCAGGGCTCTATTAGCCTCAAAGTAAACAAGTTTTTCCTTAACTTCAAATTAAACCTCCTGTGTTCTCTTTTGTATCTGCTGTCCCTTGTCCTATCTCTGGCCACCACTGAAAAGAGCCCAAGCCCCATCCTCTTGACCTCCCTCCCCTTTAGATACTTATATGCATTGATAAGATCCCCTCTCAGTTTTCTCTTTTCCAGGCTACAGAGCCCCAGGTCTCTTGGCCTCTCCTCATAAGAGAGATCCTCCAGTCCTGTAGTAACTTTTATAGCCTCCACTGAACTCTCTCCAGTAGCTGCCTGTCTCTTGGACAGAACTGGGCACAGTACTCCAGATCTGGTCTCACTAGGGCAGAGCAGAGGGGAAGGAGAACCTCTCTCAATTGCCTGGCCAAGCCTCTCTTAATGCACCCCAAGACATCATTGGCCACCTTGGCCAAGAGGGCACATTGCTGGCACTCAGTGAACTTCTTGTCCACCAGGACTCTCCACAGAGCTGCTTTCTAGCAGGTCAACCCCTACCCTGTACTGGTACATGGGGTTATTCCTCTCCAGCTGCAGGACTCTACTTGTTGAATTTCATGAGGCTCACCTCCATCCAACTCTCCAGCCTGTCTGGGTCTTGCTGAATGGCAACACAGCCTGACAGTGTGTCACCCACACCTCCCAGTTTTGTGTCATCAGCAAAGTGGCTGAGACTAGACTCTGTCTCTTCATACAGGTTCTTGATGAAGGTATTGAAGAAGACTGGAAGCAGTGCTGACTCCTGGGGAACAGCTCTAGCTAGAGGCTTCAGAAAGAGGAAGAACTGGTGGTGAATGGTGCCACATCTAGCTGGAGGCCAGTCATTAGTGGTGTCCCCCAGGGATCAGTGCTGGGCCCTGTCCTGTTCAATATCTTTATTGATGATCTGGATGAGGGGATAGAGTCAGTCATCAGTAAATTTGCAGATAACACCAAGTTGGGAGCAGGTGTTGATCTGTGAGAGGGCAGAAGGGCTCTGCAGAGGGATCTTGACAGGCTGGACAGATAGGCAGAGTCCAACAGGGTGACATTCAACAAGTCCAAGTGCTGGGTGCTGCACCTTGGCCACAGCAACCCCATGCAGAGCTACAGGCTGGGGTCAGAGTGGCTGGAGAGCTGCCAGGCAGAAAGGGACCTGGGGGTACCGGCTGACAGCCGGCTGAGCATGAGCCAGCAGTGTGCCCAGGGGGCCAAGAAGGGCAATGGCATCCTGGCCTGTATCAGAAATAGTGTGGCCAGCAGGAGCAGGGAAGTCATTGTGCCCCTGTACTCAGCACTGGTTAGGCCACACCTTGAGTCCTGTGTCCAGTTCTGGGGCCCTCAATTTAAGAAAGTCATTGAGACTCTTGAATGTGTCCAGAGAAGGGCAACAAAGCTGGTGAGGGGTTTGGAGCACAGCCCTATGAGGAGAGGCTGAGAGAGCTGGGGTTGCTTAGCCTGGAGAAGGGGAGACTCAGGGGAGACCTTATCGCTGTCTACAACTACTTGAAAGAAGGTTGTAGCCAGGAGGGGTTGGTCTCTTCTCCCAGGCAACCAGCACCAGAACAAGAGGACACAGTCTCAAGCTGCACCAGGGGAAGTTTAGGCCAGAGGTGAGGAGAAAGTTCTTCACAGAGAGAGTTGTTAGCCATTGGAATGTGCTGCCCAGGGAGATGGTAGAGTCACCGTCCCTGGAGGTGTTCAGAGGGGTATTGGACGTGGCACTTGGTGCCATGGTTTAGTAGTCATGAGGTGTTGGGTGACAGGTTGGACTTGACGATCTTTGAGGTCTTTTCCAACCTCATTGATTCTATGAAAAGAAAACAGGGGGTGGCGAGAGAGACAGACAAAGAAGTTCACTTGTTAATTAAGTTCTCTGGTCAAAACCAATGGCAATGCTCCACTGACTTCAGGAAAGCACATTCAGACCAGGAACTGCAATTGGAAGAGAAGAAAAGCAGGTTGTCTGGACTAGATATACGTGCGTCATGAGTTCACAGATGGATGCTCGGTTATTTTACCATGTTGCATGTACAAGACAGACCAAGGGCTGCAATTACCTGACAGCTCCTTATTGAAGCCTGAATTAAGTTTCTTATAACATTTATTAACTGCAGAACAGGGCAGTGCTTGTTTGCATCCACACAGTGGCTTGCACAGTGTTCCAAAGAGGATGGTAGGTACTGAAAAGAGTGCAGGGACCAGGAAGATTTGTGTGTGCAAGCAGAATAGTGAAGGAAATTAAATGACCAGAACATAATTGCCAGGTTGGTGTTTAGCCTGTAAACAGCCTATAATATACCTGCTTTTATGAAGTCCTAGATCAAAACAAAAAAAGTCTGATGTAAACTCTTTAGCATCCTGCAAATAACTAGATTCTTGAATTGTCTTTAATCTTGGGGGGGGGGGAGGGGGACAGGACATAAAACCTTGAGTGAGGCACCTGTGGTTGAAAGCTGATTTGTTCAACTTGTCTGTATCTGATAGTCCCCAGCACAGCACCATAAGTTAGTCATGGCTAATCTGGTTATAGCTACGCTTTATCTCCTGTTGTTGTTATCATAGAATCACAGAATCAACAAGGTTGGAAAAGACCTCAAAGATCATCAAGTCCAACCTGTCACCCAACACCTCATGACTACTAAAACATGGCACCAAGTGCCACATCCAGTCCCCTCTTGAACACCTCCAGGGATGACAACTTGTGGTGGTTTGAAAGGAAAGGCTCTGCTTTCCCTCCCCCACTGAGAAAGAGACCACGGCTAAACCCAGTCGGAGAAATGAGATTATATTTTACAAGGAAACAGATTCTATGTAACACAACAAATACAGGTATTTTACAATATATACAGGAATATACAGCAAATGAACTCAACCAGAAACCAGACCCCCCACAAAGGGGGCTTCCCCCTGTGCCCCCTTCAACCCCCTACCTCCCTTCTCCCCCAAAAGAGGTAGAAGAAGAGACGAGGACAGTTAACAGGGCAGGAAAAGAATAAAGGCCTTGCACAGGGAGTTAGTATCTTATCTTAGTTGGCCAGAATCCCAGAAGCAGATCCAGCCGAAAGGGACAGCGAAGGAAGGAAGACTGAGAGAAAGTTCCCAACTCCCCTGGGTCCAATCTGACCTCCCACAATCCTTGGCCAATGAAATTCGTTTAGAATACCAAAATATTTTACAAACATTTAGCCAGTGTGCCCCTTTCTTAAAGGCACAGCGTCAAACGGCCACACAACTCTACCACCTCCCTGGGCAGCACATTCCAATGGTATGACATCCTCTCTCTCACAGTGAGCAGTACACTTTCTGCATGGAGCTCATCTGCATTTTCCAGATGTTCCTGAGTGAAAGCAGAAGTGAAGGAAAGGAACTCTTTTCCTGTCAAGTCATGACTGCAGCCTCCCTCCCAGTCTGGGGATGTGTCAACAGAATGAGATTGTTGTTAGGTTTGGTTTTTTATAGATTCCTCTTTTTCTTTAATGAAGGCCTCAAATTCCAATTAAATGGAGCAGAACAGGGCAATTTAGAGTTTTGCACTAGAGCTCACACCAGCTTCCATAAAAAGACCGAGATCCAATTCACTTCTCCAGCCTGTTTAGGAGGACTCAGTTACAGACACTTGCTGGCTCTCTAGAGAGATTCACTGAGCAACAGAGATTACAGATGGAATTGAGTTGTTCCAGTGACAGTTTCCTCTGTGAGTAGATGCAGTGGTTTGAGCCTTAACTGGTAGTTAAGAGCTCAGATGGGGGCAAGGCCACACCTTGAGTACTGTGTCCAGTTCTGGGCCCCTCAGTTTAAGAAGGACATTGAGACATTTGAACGTGTCCAGAGAAGGGCAACAAGGCTGGGGAGAGGCCTTGAGCACAGCCCTGTGAGGAGAGGCTGAGGGAGCTGAGGTTGCTTAGCCTGGAGAAGAGAAGAATCAGGGGTGACCTCATTGCCTCTACAACTACCTAAAAGGTAGTTTGTATTGGGTTGAACTGAGCTGGAGTTAATTCTCCTCACAGTATTGTTCTAGTGCTGTGGTGTTTTGTTTCTTTTTTCAGCAGTAGTTGATAACACAGCAGTGTTTTGGCTGCAGCTAAATCCAGTATTCAAGCTGTGTCCTTTCAACATTTCCCTGCCCCAGGAGTACATTGAGGGGTGGGCAAAATCTTGGGAGGGGACACAGCTGAGCCAGCTGACTCAGACTGGCCAAAGAGGTATTCCATACCATATGACGTCAGCTCAGGTATAAGTAGGAAGTGAAAGAAGGAAGTGTGGGGATTCGTCTATGGCGTTTATCCTTCCGAGGAACCATCAAGCTTAGAGAGCCCTGCTTCCCGAGACCGACCACCGTCCTGCCGATGGGAAGTAGAGACTAACATCTCTCTCTCTCTGCTTTCTTTGCTTCCGCACGGTCTATTGCTATTTGCTCATTAGTGTTATTAAATTGCTCCTATCTTATCCCCGGCTTCTGTTATATTTTCTTTCCCTTCTTCCCCTCTTCACTTAAGAGGGGGAGTGATAGAGCGGCTTGGTGGGTATCTGGCCTCCAGGCCAGGGCCAAACCACCACAGTCCTTTTTGGTGCATTGGCCGGGAAACGAAAATATAACGAAACTAGCTGTAGTTTCTGCAGGTTTTTTTCTATAAGCTTCCTTATCCTGCAGGCTTCTGTGCTGGTCACGTGGCTTGCTGGTAACTTCTGCTTTGTTTTGGAAACGCTTCATTTGTTTAGGAACATGCCGAAACAGATAATGGCTATGTGTTTCTTTCTTCTGATTGTAGGGCTGCTGCTTTGTGGGAGCTATGCTAGAGAGGTCATCATCTCTGTCTCCCCACCCAGAATGAATGTAGAGAATCTTATTATGCAGGCCCCCAAGATTTTAATCCATCCTTACGTGAGCTGCCTAGTATTGCTAATCAACATCACTGGCATGTTGCGGGTTTTGTGGAGTTTGATGCCATCATGGTATGAAAAGAGACAGTCTTTGGGTGGGGATATATTGAAGTGTGCCCTGAAGCGGTCAGTCCCTGGGTGGCAGGGTGTGTGGAAGGACTTGGGCAGGTTCCTAGGACGGTTATCACCTCCCATAGCCTGAGACTTTACCCCAGAAGAGGCAAGCGATCCCACTAAACTGACTCGCCATCTGATAGAAGGGTGCCTCACTTATCCCAATGAGAACAAACAACTTCTTGCACTCTACTGGGGCCTGGCCTGCGCTTACCGAGCCACAGTTCAATATTCTCATTGCTCTCTACAATTACCTTAAAGGTGGTTGTGGCCAGGAAGGGGTTGGTCTCTTCTCCCAGGCAACCAGCACCAGAACAAGGGGACACAGTCTCAAGCTGTGCCAGGGGAGGTTTAGACTCGAGGTGAGGAGAAAGTTCTTCACCGAGCGAGTCGTTCGTCATTGGAATGTGCTGCCCAGGGAGGTGGTGGAGTCACCGTCCCTGGAGGTGTTCAAGGGGAGATTGGACGTGGCACTTGGTGCCATGGTCTAGTTGTGAGGTCTGTTGGGACAGGTTGGACTTGATGATCCTTGGGGTCTCTTCCGGCCTTAGTTATACTGTGATATTGTGATACTGTGAATCTCTCCCCCATTCCCCCCTCCCCCCTCCCAACAGAGAGGGGGAAAAAAAGGAAAGGGAAGGAGCAAATCCACCAAGCAATAATTTGGAGTTGGCTTGGAAGTAGAGAGGTGTAATGGGTTGGGGCAGATCCCCTCCCCACCACAGGCAGAAATAACGACTCAGGCAAACGGATTGCAAAAAAAAGTGATGGAAAGTTTAAATAGGAAAACAATAACAAACAACAATGAAAGTTTTACAGAGACCCACAAGCACCATGACAAAGAGAGAGATCCCAGAACATACCCAAAAACATCCCATCCCCACCTGGGGGTACACCCAAACCCCCCCCCAGGGCTCTTTCTTCCCCCCCCCCCACCCAGCCTTGGGCCTGAGCAGGCCCAAGGGAGGCGGCTCACGCCATGTTACCTAGGCAGCAGCAGGGGACGAAAGAGGAAGTGCAGACCCCGCATGGCCTTTTTATAGGGGTGCAGGGCATTATGGGAATGGAATACCTGGTCCCTGTGACCACCCCCTGGGCTGGGCCCACCCCTTGGGACCTCCCAGGTGTGGCCTGCGCAGTGGCATCTGGGCCAGCACCCAGCCTAAACCACGACAGACCACCCCTTATTCCATACCATAATCCCTGCACCCAGAACATATCATCAAATTAGAACTCTTCTTATGACATATCTAGCAACAGTCCATGTCTTCTTCTGGGCGTCCTTCCACACAGTCTCTCATTCAGGCTCATGCATCAGTCCATTCCAGTTGTTCTTCCTCCTGTGATGGAACCTCCCAGCGACGCAGTCCTTCTCCTGCAGTGTGAATTCCTTGTGGACTCCTTGGGACATCCTGGTCACCTGGAAACACCTCACAACTTCTCAGCCAAGCCTTTATCTGCATTTACAGTTTCTCAGCGGCTTTTTCCACCCCTGGGGCAAGCCGGTCGGAGCAATCAGGCTCCACGACCGCTTTTTCCATCCCTCCAGGGAACCACAACCGACAGCTTCTGGCCAGTCCAAAGCTACACCAATGCACATCGCAGGCACATCGCCCCCCCACGGGGCGTTCACATACCGAGGCATCACCGCATCCGGTTCACAGCCCTCCCCCGGAGGGGGCGGCTGCAGCACAGCTCGCTGAGAAGAGAGGAGGCGGAGCCAGGTGCTCGGCGCCGTTTTCAGAACATGCCCGAAAACACCAGGGAAAGATTTACAGCTGCCGCCGCCGCCTGAACGCAGCCCGGCTCGGGCGGTGCCGCCGCCGCCGCCGCCTGAACGCGGCCCGGCCCGGCCCCCGCCGTCTCTGTCGCCGCGATGCAGAGTCCGAGTCACCTCCAGCAGTCGCTTGCCCGCTCGCCGCGGGTGTCCGCTCCCGCAGCGGCCGCGGGCCGACCACGCTCTGCTTGCCGCTGCCCCTCCTCCGCTCCCTGCCGCTCCGCAGAGAACGAGGAGAAGGCAGGTCTCGCCTTCTTAGGCTACTCGAGCATTCTTAAGCTACCCTGGGCAGAAAGTCACAGAAAGAGCCACCCCTCGCTGTTCCCAAGCAACAGGAGGGAATTCCATGCCATCGACCACGCACCAGCTATCCTTCTGCAGTCCACAGGAGTTCACACAGTCGCCCCGGCAACAAAACCTGAGCCCCAACTTCCCAAACCCAAACCGACACCCAGAACTAAATTTAAACTCTCCATCTTTTGCAATCCAAGCCGCAGTTGGCCCCACGTTGGCGCGCCAAAATGTAATGGGTTGGGGCAGATCCCCTCCCCACCACAGGCAGAAATAACGACTCAGGCAAACGGATTGCAAAAAAAAGTGATGGAAAGTTTAAATAGGAAAACAATAACAAACAACAATGAAAGTTTTACAGAGACCCACAAGCACCATGACAAAGAGAGAGATCCCAGAACATACCCAAAAACATCCCATCCCCACCTGGGGGTACACCCAAACCCCCCCCAGGGCTCTTTCTTCCCCCCCCCCCACCCAGCCTTGGGCCTGAGCAGGCCCAAGGGAGGCGGCTCACGCCATGTTACCTAGGCAGCAGCAGGGGACGAAAGAGGAAGTGCAGACCCCGCATGGCCTTTTTATAGGGGTGCAGGGCATTATGGGAATGGAATACCTGGTCCCTGTGACCACCCCCTGGGCTGGGCCCACCCCTTGGGACCTCCCAGGTGTGGCCTGCGCAGTGGCATCTGGGCCAGCACCCAGCCTAAACCACGACAAGAGGTAAAGAGTTTTCATTAAACAATACATATATATATATATATATATATAAAACAATAACAGATAAGGTTCTCAAGGGCAAGGAACAAGGGTGGATGGGAGGGGAAAAAAACAAGAATACAAAACCAGTCTCTCTCTCTCTCTCTGAAGAGGTATGGAGGCAGCAGGGAGAAGGATCAGGCCCAACCATGTGGCAGAGGAGCAGGAAAGCAGCTGCAGTAGCTGTCATTCAGGAGAGGAAGGAGCCAAAAAGGAGCTCTAATGACTCCAGTGCCCTCCCTTTTATACCCTAGCTGGGCAGGGAGGGGAGAGTGGAACAGACTCAGTTTCCCAGGGGGAAAACACCCTGCAGGGAGGGCAAAGCACTCACAAGCCCTCCCCCCTGTTTTCAGAATGGGCATTAACCCACCACATTAGACATTGATGGTCTTGATTTGTGACAGGAGTTTTAGTGGTTTGTTGTCTTATTCTATTGCTTATATTTTATTTTTGTCAAGTATGCCAATGTGTATTTTATGTATGCGTTTACAAATATTTTTAATATACTTAAAATATTATTTTAATAAAAAGAGGAAAGCTAACAAACTAACCATATGATGGGCCCCATCCTCTTTAATATCTTCACTGATGATCTGGATGAGGGCATTGAGTCAATCATCAGCTAATTTGCAGATGACACCAAGTTGGGAGCAGGTGTTGATCTGTTAGAGGGCAGAAGGGCTCTGCAGAGGGACCTCGACTGACTGGACAGATGGGCAGAGTCCAACAGGATGACATGTAACAAATCCAAGGGCTGGGTGCTGCACTTTGGCCACAACAACCCCATGCAGTGCTACAGGCTGGGGTCACAGTGGCTGGAGAGCTGCCAAACAGAAAGGGACCTGGAGATGCTGATTGACAGCTGGCTGAACATGAGCCAGCAGTGTGCCCAGGTGGCCAGGAAGGCCAATGGCATCCTGGCCTGCATCAAGAATAGTGTGGCCAGCAGGAGCAGGGAAGTCATTGTGCCTCTGTACTCAGCACTGGTTAGGCCACACCTTGAGTCCTGTGTCCAGTTCTGCACTCCTCAGTTTAGGAAGGACATTGAGACTCTTGAACGTGTCCAGAGAAGGGCAACAAGGCTGGGGAGAGGCCTCCAGCACAAGCCCTTACAAGGAGAGCCTAAGGGAGCTGGGGTTGCTTGGCCTGGAGAAGAGGAGGCTCATGGGAGACCTTATTGCTCTCTACAACTACTTGAGGTTGTAGCCAGGAGGGTTTGGTCTCTTCTCCCAGGCAACCAGCACACAGTCTCAAGCTGTGCCAGGGGAAGCTTATGCTGGAGGTGAGGAGAAAGTTCTTCACAGAGAGAGTTGTTAGTCATTGGAATGTGCTGCCCAGGGAGCTCTTCCCCCTATTACAGTTGCCTTTCTCTCCTCCATGGGCTCACACAGCTCTCCTCAGCTGCTGCTGCACCACTCTCCCCACCCTGGCTCTTAATGGTGCCCAACCATTTATGCAGCTCTGGGAAATAAATCCTGATGGCATGTATTTTTCCTTCTCCTTGTTTCAATAGGTTTTCTCCATTTCACTAGAACATAACTGACTGCCATGGAAAAGAGCCAGGAGGTTCCCAGTCTGTCTTGGCAACACTGCGTCCATGTTTCAGAGGAGATGGTGACCTAGAGAAGTACAGGGGTGTGAGTTTTCTTGCAGAGGTTGTAGAGGCCCCAGTGTCCACACTGCTTTCTGAACTGCTGTTCTCTCCCCAGTCACCTCACAGAAATGCCCCTCCAGAGGCAGCCCTCTAGACCAACTATCAACTACAAAACCACCACTGAAGACAGGATCTCTCGACTCCACCTCAGCTGAGCACTTGTGCCTCTTCAGAGTCCTTCTGGTGTTGCCTAGGTAAGCCCATCTCTCACCTAGACATGGAACTCTGCTTTAGCTCCTCTCTAACCCTGTCTCAGCAAGCTGTTCATCTACAAATCTGGGTAAGCTTGCACACTTAAAAGAAAAAGCTCAATTTGTCAATACCCTTCAACGAGAGGAGTCTTTCAGCCACCCATGCTACCTGTTTGGCCAGACATGAGAAACAAAATCAAGCCTGAGCCACCAATGGTTGCAGTATAACCTTTGCCTAGGAGGAGTTCAGGAAAGCCTCCATGTTTTCAGGCTGCATTAAACCCTGCATCCTGTCTTTCTAGAAGATGTTCCTCTACATCTATCTGCCCTTCTCATCCACATAAACTTCTTCACTGAGTCCCTGAGTATAGAGCCAGCAGCTCCACAGAACACAATACTTCATGGGACCTGGACCTCAGCAAGGCCTTTGACACCGTTCCCCATAGCAAACTCCTGGCCAAGCTGTCAGCCCATGGCTTGGATGGGAGCACACTGCGATGGGTTAGGAACTGGCTGGAGGGCCGAGCCCAGAGAGTGGTGGTGAATGGTGCCACATCCAGCTGGCAGCCAGGCACCAGTGGTGTGCCCCAGGGATCAGTGCTGGGCCCCATGCTCTTTAACATCTTTATTGATGATCTGGATGAGGGCATTGAGTCCATCATCAGTAAATTTGCTGATGACACCAAGCTGGGGGCAGGAGTTGATCTGCTGGAGGGTAGAGAGGCTCTGCAGAGGGACCTGGACAGGCTGGGCAGATGGGCAGAGTCCAAGGGCATGAGATTGAACACATCCAAGTGCCAGGTTCTGCACATTGGCCACAGCAACCCCATGCAGAGCTACAGGCTGGGGTCAGAGTGGCTGGAGAACAGCCAGGCAGAGAGGGACCTCGGGGTGCTGGTCGACGGTAGGCTGAACATGAGCCTGCAGTGTGCCCAGGCAGCTAAGAGGGCCAATGGCCTCCTGGCCTGCATCAGGAACAGTGTGGCCAGCAGGAGCAGGGAGGTCATTGTGCCCCTGTACACTGCACTGGTTAGGCTGCACCTTGAGTCCTGTGTCCAGTTCTGGGCCCCTCAGTTTAGGAAGGAGGTTGACTTGCTGGAACGAGTCCAGAGAAGAGCAACAAAGTTGGTGAGGGGTTTGGAACACAAGCCCTACGAGGAGAGGCTGAGGGATCTGGGGTTGCTTAGCCTGGAGAAGAGGAGACTCAGGGGTGACCTTATTGCTCTCTACAACTACCTGAAGGGAGGTTGTAGACAGATGGATGTTGGTCTCTTCTCCCAGGCAGCCAGTACCAGAACAAGAGGACACAGTCTCAGGCTGCGCCAGGGGAGGTTCAGGTTGGATGTTAGGAAAAAGTTCTATACAGAGTGATTGCCCATTGGAATGGGCTGCCTGGGGAGGTGGTGGAGTCGCCATCACTGGAGGTTTTCAGGAGAAGACTCGATGGGGTGCTTGGTGCCATGGGTTAGTTGTTTAGGTGGTGTTGGATTGCTTGATGGGTTGGACACAATGATCTCGAAGGTCTCTTCCAACCTGGTTTATTCTATGGGGACAGAACATCTCATTCTGGTTTGACTGACACACACATCAACAACTGAATACTCTTTCCATGGTCGCAGCTGTTCCACATCTGAGAGACTTGAGGAGGGGAGTTAGACTAAGGGGCCAGGTGTGAATCTTACCCAGGGTAGGGGGAAAAACAAATTATAGTCACAAACATTTACAGAGGGCTCAGTGGCCAAAAGAACATGAGTTGGAAAGGACAGAATTGCCAGCATGAGTTGAAGACATACCAGTGAAATCAGGCTTGTGCATATAATTCAAGACAAAATGAAACTCCCTGATACTAAAGAAAGCAAAACAACCTGTTAACTGCTAGGGTCTGTCTCAGTCCAGAGAGGGAAAGAGACTCAAATCTTTTGAACATTCCTGTGTTATGAAATTAGAGGCACAAACAAGGCCAAAATACCAACAGCCCTCAAAGTTGTTTATTAACAAAATAAAGTGGATGGAACAGAAGTGAGAGAGAGGAAAAATAGAGAAAGAGAGGGAGCACAAGCCCCATGAAGAGAGGCTGAGGGAGCTGGTGTTGCTTAGCCTGGAGAAGAGGAGGCTCAGGGCAGACCTGATTGCTGTCTACAACTACCTGAAGGGAGGCTGTAGCCAGCTGGGGGTTGGTCTCTTCTCCCAGGTGGCCAGCACCAGAACAAGAGGACACAGTCTCAAGCTGTGCCAGGGGAGGTTTAGGCTGGATGTTAGGAAGAAGTTCTTCATAGAAAGAGAGATTGGCCATTGGAATGTGGTGCCTGGGGAGGTGGTGGAGTCACCATCCCTGGAGGTGTTTAGGAAGAGACTGGATGGGGTGCTTGGTGCCGTGGTTTAGTTGATTAGATGGTGTTGGATGACAGGCTGGACTCGATGATCTCAGAGGTCTTTTCCAACCTGGTTAATTCTATTCTATGTTCTGGAGAAAGAAGAGGAAAGGAATTATACTACCACACCCCACAAGACAGTTTGGGTCTGTGGAGGAAGGGTGCTGCTGCTTTGGCATGGAGGAAATGTCACCCTTGTTGGCTGTGTTGTCCTCTACTAAAGGAGGGGAGGGAGAGATCCCAAAGTCCAAGTCCAAGTCCTTCTCTGGTCAGCCTCTCCAGCTCCATGAGTTGAAGTAGGTGGAACTTAGGGTATGGAGTGAGAGTTCCTCCTGGTCTGCTGCTTCCAGTCTACATGGTGATGTCTTTTCTCCCATGTCTGTCCTTTTCACTCTTTGTATGTTCTTCTCCATTTTTCTTCTCTTGAGCAGGTATTGTTGTTATCCAGTGGCATCTGCCCAGTACACATCAGCTATTGTCTGGGTAAGGAGCAAAGGTAATTTTATCTTTGCTGATTCACATCAAGAGAGACAAGATTGAGTCTCTTACAGGGTCTAATTAAAATTTTTGAAACAGTTAAAAATCTATGACATGTACTGGTTCCAAATGCAGTCTCTGATGTGCAAGTCTTACAGAATCACAGAATGGTAGGGGTTATAAAGGACCTCTGGAAGTCATCTAGCCCAACCTAGATCAGGTTGCACAGGACTCCATCCAGGCAGGTTTTGAAATCCTCTGCAGTAGGAGGGTCCACAACCTCTCTGGACAGCCTGTTCCAGTGCTCTGCCACCCTCAAAAGTGAAGTTCTTCCTTAAGTTCAAGTGAAACCTCCTGTGTTCTCATTTATAGCCAGGGCCCCCGTGTCACTTGTGAAGTGCATCTCTAAGTCAAAGGTTACAGAATACATTTTGCCTTTTTTGTGTGTATGTGCAGCTGTTTTACAAAGTAGTCTTTGGTCTGCTGATACCACAGACACCCTGATGCTTGTGGGGCAGAGCTGGACAAATGGTCACCAGCTCAATATATACAAATGTGGAGCCATTTTTCCACTTTGGAAGGGGAAAAAAGTAACCAACAAAACCATTCTTTCCTAATTTCTAAATACTAGACAGCTGGCCACAGTCGAAGCACCATCTAGTACTTTCTGGTTAGCCTTAGTTAAACACATATTTGTAATTTTCAAAACCTAAGTTGTAGTTACAGAGTTATGATGGTATCCATTACACTGGGGCTTTTTTTACCATGCATGCGAGTTCTGCCCAAAACGTTGGCAGTATTAGGTCAATTCAGCAGCATGTAATTTCACTTACCTCTCATCCAGAGCTGAGGGTGGTCCCTCTGATTAGGCCTGAGGTCACTGATAGGGCAGGTTCAGAGAAAGTTGTTCTTCCTTATGCCAAGATCAACCTGACTAGGGAGAGTCAAAAGCATTTCTCTTTTATCAGCTCTCCCCCATCATCACTGTAGGATGTGCACCAGTTCTCACTCATGTGAGAACAATCAGCTAAGGGCAGCACAAAAGAGCTAATCATCATCTTGGGAGTCAGTCTGCAAATGTCCCTCTGTGAGAACTGCTAGGCCAAGATACTTAGCACCTGTGCTGTCAGATGTGATACAACCGGGTTTATTTGATTTGATTTCTCTTTTTATTGAAGTAGGGTAAGGGAATACATTTCCTTCAGAACAATGGCAATGACAGACTTAAGCTAGATGTGTTCATAAAGCAGCTGTGCTTTGCCCTCATGGCATCTCAAACACTGTGTATACTGTTAAATCCCACATTGCATCTCCAGGTCCCAGGAATCATCACCCACAGGCTGGTGAATTGTTCCTTTCACTGCAGAGGAGTGGAACTTCTGACTGCTGTCTCCTTGCTGCTTGTGGTTGGGGGCTCAGTGGAAGTCATGTAGCAGCTTTGTAAATGAAAGTATGAAAGGGCTGGATGATACATCATAGCCTCATATCCTTAATCTACACTTTTTTGGCCATTACCAAACATTATTTCAGCCTGAGCTGGGGCATATCTCAGTGCCATAATCATAAAACTTCCAAGTTGTTCCTGGTTACCTGCATGACAAGTAGTTAACCTAGTTCAGTTATTAAATACAGTTCCAGAGAAGAACCTTTCTCATGCTTCTTGGACTCCAGCTTCTCCAGAGAATGACCAGCACTGGTTGCAGGAAGGGAGGGAAAACCCCAGCGTGCTGTTGTTCAGAGTTCCAGATCTCCTGACAAGCCAGCTGCCTTTTAGCACAGGCAGACCCCAAATGTCTTCCAATACACTAAGAACTTGATAGCATGAGTTCATTGGGTGCCATGAGATTTCGTGGCATGGGAGAACACACTCTCAGTAGGACATGGAAACTAGTGTGGGGAACCTGTGTCTGCTAGTGGTTTAGACTCCATGAGGTGGTTCCCCAGACCCTTGTCTCAGTGCCACTTGCTGCAATCTATTAGTCTGGGCTCAGAATGCAGGACTGAACCTTTGCTTCAGCAGCACTGTCAAAAGTATCATCCAGAATTGAAGCTTGCAAATAGCCTGGCAGGTCCCCCAAGCAGCCATGCAGGCCTGAAGGACAGCTATCAACCACTTCTCTCACCTGCAGCACACACAGAGAAACTCTGGAAGCAGAAGGGAGAAAATCTGTTTGTATCTTGTGCTCTCCTTGCCTTTCTGCACTAGCCACAGCCTGAAAGGTCTGGAGAACAGGGCTCATGAAGAGTGGCCTAGGGAAGTAGAGTCATATAGCATGGAGAAGAGGAGGCTTTATTGCTCTCTTCAACTCCCTGAGAGGAGGTTATAGTGAGGTGGGTGTTGGTCTCTTCACCCAAGTAATTAGTTATAGAACAAGAGGAAATAGCCTCAAGTTTTGCCAGGGGAGGTTTAGATTGAATATTAGGACATTTTTGTTTTACTAAGAGAGTGGTCAGGCACTGGAACAGGCTGCCTGGGGAGGTGGTTGGATCCCCATCCCTGGTGATGTAAAAATATGTGTAGACATGACTTAGTGGGCACAGTGATGGTTGGACTTGATGATTCTCTTCCAGCTTTAAAGATTCTATGGTTCTAACTTCAATTGCTCAGTTGTAACACTCAGAAGACAGGGAGAAGGGAATCCAAGAGAAGGAAAGACAGAAAAAAACTGAAATAGGATAAGGGGGAAGGGAAGGGAAGGGAAGGGAAGGGAAGGGAAGGGAAGGGAAGGGAAGGGAAGGGAAGGGAAGGGAAGGGAAGGGAAGGGAAGGGAAGGGAAGGGAAGGGAAGGGAAGGGAAGGGAAGGGAAGGGAAGGGAAGGGAAGGGAAGGGAAGGGAAGGGAAGGGAAGGGACGGGAGGGGAAGGGGAAAGGAAAGGAAAGGAAAGGGGGAAAGGAAAGGAAAGGGGAAAGAAGAGAAGAAAAGAAAAGAAGAGAAGAAAAGAAAAGAAGAGAAGAAAAGAAAAAAGAAAAGAAAAAAGAAAAGGAAAAGAAAAGAAAAGAAAAGAAAAGAAAAGAAAAGAAAAGAAGAGAAAAGAAAAGAAAAGAAAAGAAAAGAAAAGAAAAGAAAAGAAAAGAAAAGAAAAGAAAAAAGAAAAAAGAAAAAAAAAGAAAAGAAAAAAGAAAAGAAAAGAAGAAAAGAAAGAAAATAAAGGTTGGGTGGGAGCTTATTACAGAACAGATAGCACATTCTTAGCCACAGCAGGAATGAAAAGTCTTTCATCAGATCAATGATTTTGGAGACTTGGTGGGTGTACTTTATGTCTTTCTTGTCTAGTAGCAGCAATTTCCACGCAGCCTCACACCTCCTGCGCTCACCACAGGCAGCAGGGAACAAAGCCACTCAGAAAGCAGAAGTGATGTTGGAAAGGGCTTTGGCATTCCTTGCTGTTGCAGAGTGGGGAGGACCGCTGAGGGTCAGACCAGACAGGTAATTTGAGGGCAGAGTGTCCTCCACAGGCACGCAGGGCCACCCGGGGAGCCTCAGCCGCCATGGGCAGAAACCAAGGTACAGGCGAGGGCAGCCGAGGGTGTGGTAATGCCTGCAGGCAGGTTTGAAACGTCTGCCAGACTGGAGACCCTGAGATGTAAATCAGATTCTGGTCCCTCTCTCTTTCCCCAGGAGAAACAGTGTGTCTTGACAAATGGCTGAGTGCACGATGGCCAGACAGAAGTGGCTCTGGCATTTTTATCAACATTCTGCTTGCTTCAGACTCAGCCAAGACAGAGCAAATCCAGGGCTGTTTTCGAGGGTGACTGACTGCATGCCCTTGGAATGAGCATCCCTAGGAGACCTCAGCTGACATCTTTCAAAGAGCCAGCAAAAATCCCAGCTTAGGGAAGAGAAAGAGGATGATTTTTTTCCCCTCCTTGTAGAGAGGATGACATTTCTACAAACCAAAAGGAATATGTTTAATTAGTTCTGACTGGGTGTAAGAGCAACATGCTCTTGTGGCCAAGATAGGCCAATGCCATTCTGGGGTGTATTAGAAGGGGTGTGGTCAGTATCACAGTATCACCAAGGTTGGAAGAGACCTCAAAGGTCATCAAGGCCAACCTGTCACCACAGACCTCATGACTATACCATGGCACCAAGTGCCACGTCCAATCCCACCTGGAGGTGTTCAAGAGGAGATTGGATGTGGCACTTGGTGCCATGGTCTAGTCATGAGGTCTGTGGAGACAGGTTGGACTCGATGATCCTCGAGGTCTCTTCCAACCTTAGTGATACTGTGATACTGTGAACCCCCTCCAGGGACGGTGACTCCACCACCTCCCTGGGCAGCACATTCCAATGACAAACTACTCACTCATTGAAGAACTTTCTCCTCACCTCCAGCCTAAACTTCCCCTGATGCAGCTTGAGACTGTGTCCTCTCGTTCTTGTGCTGGTTGCCTGAGAGAAGAGACCAACCCCTTCCTGGCTACAACCTCCCTTCAAGTAGCTGTAGACAGCAATAAGGTCTCCCCTGAGCCTCCTCTTCTCCAGGCTAAACAACCCCAGCTCCCTCAGCCTCTCCTCACAGGGCTGTGCTCAAGGCCTCTCCCCAGCCTTGTTGCCCTTCTCTGGACACGTTCAAGTGTCTCAATGTCCTTCTTAAATTGAGGGCCCCAGAACTGGACACAGGACTCAAGGTGTGGCCTAACCAACGCAGAGTCCAGGGGCACAATGACCTCCCTGCTCCTGCTGGCCACACTATTCTTGATGCAGGCCAGGATGCCATTGGCCTTCTTGGCCACCTGGGCACACTGCTGCCTCATGTTCAGCCTACTATCAACCAATAACCCCATGTGCTTTTCTGTCTGCCTGCTCTCCAGCCACTCCAACCCCAGCCTGTAGCTCTGCATGGGGTTGTTGTGGCCAATGTGTAGAACCCGGCACTTGGATGTGTTCAATCTCATGCCCTTGGACTCTGCCCATCTGTCCAGCCTGTCGAGGTCCTTCTGCAGAGCTCTCCCACCCTCTAACAGATCCCCACCTTCCCCCAGCGTGGTGTCATCTGCAAATTTACTGATGATGGACTCAGTCTCCTCATCCAGATCATCAATAAAGATATTTAGCACCAGACTTGTTAGATAATGGTTGGACTCAATGACCTTAAAGGTCTTTTCCAACCAAAATGATTCTGTGGTTCTGTTCTATGGTAAAAGCAGTCAGTCTGACTTGCCTGCTCTATTTTCCATGTTCCTCAATTTCTCCATTACAATCAGATATATTTGTCCATAATGGCAGTTGTGAGGGTTCCAAGTTCTGTCACAGCCCTGAATGCATGAACAAAACTCTAAGCACAACCAACTTGTATTGTGCTGTCTCTGTAAATGTCCCCTGCAGCTGCTTCCCCGTGCTTCTCTTAGGTGCTTGGCCACCACTGCTCCAGGCCAGCTCTGACACGGAGTAGCTCAGTGACACCGAGCCAGCCACCATGGGCAAAGTGTTGTGAGGAAAAGCTGCATCAGCTGGGGCCCAAACACATCTGTTTGGAAGGTGCATTGGGGTCCTTGCCTGATACGTGCTGCACTTGCGCTCTGCCCAACCATGTCAACCATGGCCAGCTGTCATCAGTCCTCCCTGAAGCCTGGCCTTGGCACTTCCAGCAGCTAAAGAAAAGCAATGTGGCACCATCCCTGTAAAAGGTTTTTGTGAAATATTACATCCAAGCTGCTGAAACCTTGCAAGAGGATCACTAGAGGCTGTCATTCACAGGAGCTGTTGCTAAGGTGGCATAGATCATTTTGTGCCCCAATACAGTTTTCACAAACAGATCAGAAATACAGTCATTAAAAAAATGAAGGTGGCAAGATCATACTGACTGAGGAGAGCATATTCTGTGTTCAGTGGAAATAACAGCATGTTGACATCTGACAATCAGTCCTGGAAGGAGAGTCTTCACTGTGGTACCTCATACCCAGCTGACGTAAGGAAGCCAGTGTTGAATTGGTAGCTTTGTGCCAGTCTGCAGATTCAGATAATAAATAATAATTGCATTTACTTCAGTTACCAGCATGGATGTTTTTCACTGTCTTGAAATATGGGCTGTCATCCACATCCACTTGCTAATTCGACTACAAATCATTACACACAGCTATTTGCATTTAATCCAGAAATCATCTCCCTTTTAATTCCTTTATCCTGGCATGGATCCTCCCAGAACACAACTGCATCAGGCCTGCTTCCATAAAAAGTACAGCCTGTCACTTGCTGGAACGAGTCCAGAGAAGAGCAACAAAGTTGGTGAGGGGTTTGGAACATAAGCCCTACGAGGAGAGGCTGAGGGAGCTGGGGTTGCTTAGCCTGGAGAAGAGGAGACTCAGGGGTGACCTTATTACTCTCTACAACTACCTGAAGGGAGGTTGTAGACAGACGGATGTTGGTCTCTTCTCCCAGGCAGCCAGTACCAGAACAAGAGGACACAGTCTCAGGCTGCGCCAGGGGAGGTTCAGGCTGGATGTTAGGAAGAAGTTCTATACAGAGAGAGTGATTGCCCATTGGAATGGGCTGCCTGGGGAGGTGGTGGAGTCACCATCACTGGAGGTTTTCAGGAGACTTGATGGGGTGCTTGGTGCCATGGATTAGTTGTTCAGGTGGTGTTGGATTGGTTGATGGGTTGGACGCAATGATCTTGAAGGTCTCTTCCAACCTGGTTTATTCTATGTATTCTATACTGGCGGCAGTGGTGTGACTCACTCTACTCCAGAAGGTAGCTTGGGCCATGCTTGTCATGCCACCTCACATTGCACAAAGCAGGAAATTTCATCAGGGGCATGTGATAGAGAGCAGCCCTGTGGAAAAAGACTTGGAGGTAGTGGTGGATGAGAAGCTGGACAACAGCCAGAAATGTGAGACTGCAGCCAGAAGGCCAACAGCATCCTGGGCTGCATCAAGAGCAGTGTGGCCAGCAAGTCCAGAGAGGTGATTCTGCCACTCTACTGTGCTCTGGTAAGACCTCTGCTGGAGTACTGTGTCCAGCTCTGGGGTCCTCAGCACAAGAGGGACATGAACCTGATGGTGAGGGTCCAGAGGAAGGCCACCTCTGCTGTGAGGACAGGCTGAGGGAGATGGCCTTTTTCAGCCTGAAGAAAAGAAGGCTCTGGGGAGACTTTATAGTGGCCTTCCAGTACCTGAAGGGGGTCTACAAAAAAGCTGGAAGGGACTCTACAAAGGCCTGTAGCACTAGGACAAGAGCAATAGTTTTAAACTAGAGAAGGGTAGATTTAGAGTGGACATTAGGACAAAGTTCTTTACTGTGAGAGAACTGGAATACTGGAACAGGTTGCCCAGGGAGGTCCCAGTCCAGGAGACATTTGCCATCTTTCTTGATGGGGCTCTGAGCAACTTGATCTAATTGGGAATGTCCCTGCTTATTGCAGGGGGGCTGGAATAGATGATCTTTAGAGGTCCTTTCCAACTCTATGCATTCTGATTTCGTGGTTCTGTTTTGGCAGCACCAATTGACCGCATGTGTTCAGGCACAGAAGCAGTCGTGGTCTGGGTGGAACAAATGGATGCTGTAATATTTTTCACTGGCCAAACCTGGGTGAAGTGTGATTTTGTCATTGAGACAGGAACACATTAATGCTGCATGAGCTCCAAATAATGGCCATAGTCCCAGTGCTGACAAGCAGTTTGCCGTGTTGGGAGTATTCCAGGCAGCCACAAGCAGCTTCCAAGAGTTACCATACACTGTAGTTAGGACAGCTACCCTGGAAAGGCACACAGGATTTCTCTCCAAATCATGAAGTAACTTTTGCCATCACTGCCCAAGCTTACATACATGGAATGTACTGATTTCAACAGTTATGAAACTTGTTTGTTCTTCATTGTTATTGTCCTTGGCTGTCCTGCTCTCCCTCTGTAAAAGGAGTAACTGTGCTAGGGTTACATACACTCTGCTATTTTGCCTTCTTTATCTGCTAATAAATCACAGATTCATCAAAAAGTGAGTTTTAAACTGCAGAAGTAGAAAGTAGATCAGTCTGTCAGCAAACTGATCTGAAATATTCCTGGTTTGATTTTTTTTTGCTAAGGCCATGGCCTCAGTGACTCAGAACCGTTGATGTACATTGAATGCTTACTCAGTCAAACCGTCCTAATCCCACTAGAAATAACACTGTGGCATTTTTCCTGCTGTAAGGCTTGTCCTAGAGGCAGCTCCTGTAGCACACAAGAAATCTTCCCATCTATGCAGAGTGGCTGATTTTTGGCAGAACAACCTGGGACCTGATGCTCTTTCTGTCGGGAATCTGGCTAGCACATGTGAACCTTTGCGCATGCAAGTGATTCCTGTCTTTCTCTACTCATCCAGTGTCAAAGAAGACAGTTTATCAGGTCATTTAGGATGAGAGGAAATGGGTCTCAAGTTGTGCCAGGGGAGGTTTAGATTGGATATCAGGAAAAAAATCATTACTGAAAGAGCAGTCAGGCATTGGAACAAGCTGCCTGGGAAGGTGGTTGAGTCACCAACCCTGGATGTGTTTAAAGGTCATTTGGATGTGGTGCTTGGGGATATGGTTTAGGGGTGAACTTTGCAGAGTAGGGCTATCACTTGGACTTGATGATCCTGAGAGTCTTTTCCAACCTGTGATCCTGTGGTTGAATCACCAGGTCTGGAGGTGTGACCTTGAGTACTGCGTCCAGTTCTGGGCCCCTCAGTTTAAGGAGGACATTGAGACTCTTGAACATGTCCAGAGAAGGGCAACGAGGCTGGGGAGAGGCCTTGAGCACAGCCCTGTGAGGAGAGGCTGAGGGAGCTGGGGTTGTTTAGCCTGGAGAAGAGGAGGCTCAGGGGAGACCTTCTTGCTGTCTACAACTACCTGAAGGGTGGTTGTAGCCAGGAGGGAGTTGGTCTCTTCTCTCAAGCAACCAGTGCCAGAACGAGAGGACACAGTCTCAAGCTGCACCAGGGGAGGTTTAGGCTGGAGGTGAGGAGAAAGTTCTTCACAGAGAGAGTTGTTAGCCATTGGAATGTGCTGCCCAGGGAGGTGGTGGAGTCACTGTCCCTGGAGGTGCTCAAGAGGGGATTGGATGTGGCACTTGGTGTCATGGTTTAGTCATGAGGTCTGTGGTGACAGGTTGGACCTGATGATCTTTGAGGTCTCTTCCAACCTTGGTGATTCTGTGTGATTCTGTGTTCAAAAACCATGTAGACAATGGCACTTCAGGGCATGGTGTAGTGGGCGTGGTGGTGTTGGGTTGACAACTGGACTTGATCTTAGAGGTCTCTTCCAATCTTGATGTTTCTATCATTCCATGATTCTATAAAGTCTTCCTATGTGGTACTTGTCATTGTTATATTTATTTTGAAAGCATTCTAAAATATTTTATTATTCAATTATTTCTTTTCTTTCCGTGCTGTGATGCTTTCTCCAAGCCACAGATCATTGTGTGTATGAGTCAGCACATTCAGCACTCTGCATTTATTTTCACTGCTTTCTTCTAAATGCTCATTTAGTTGTGATTTTGTTTCTCCACAATTAAAATCATAGAATCACAGAATCAACCGGGTTGGAAGAGACCTCCAAGATCATCCAGTCCAACCTAACACCCAGCCCTATCCAATCAACCAGACCATAGCATGTAAGTGCCTCATCCAGGCTTTTCTTGAAGATCTCCAGGGACAGCAACTCCACCACCTCCCTAGGCAGCACATTCCAATGGTAAATCACTCTCTCTGGGAAGGACTTCTTCCTAACATCCAGCCTGAACCTCCCCTGGCACAACTTGAGACTGTGTCCCCTCATTCTGTTGCTGGTTGCCTGGGAGAAGAGACCAACCCCCACCTGGCTACAACCTCCCTTCAGGTAGTTGTAGACAGCAATGAGGTCTCCTCTGAGCCTCCTCTTCTCCAGGCTAAGCAATCCCAGCTCCCTCAGCCTTTCCTCATAGGACTTGTGTTCCAGGCCCCTCACCAGTGTTGTCACCCTTCTCTGGACACATTCAGTTCCTTAGCATGTCTCTTGAATTGAGGGGCCCAGAACTGGACACAGCACTCAAGGTGTGGCCTGACCAGTGCTGACCCCAGGGGAAGAATAACCTCCCTTGTCCTGCTGGCCACACTATTCCTGATACAGGCCAGGATGACATTGGCTCTCCTGGCCACCTGGGCACACTGCAGGCTCCTGTTCATCCTACTATCTACGAGCATCCCCAGGTTCCTTTCTGCCTGGCCACTCTCCAGCCAGTCTGTCCCCACCCTATAGCACTGCATGGGGTTGTTGTGGACAAAGTGTAGAACTCTGCACTTAGCCTTATTAAATCTCATCCCATTGGCCTCTGCCCACCCACGATTTGAGCTTAGGTCTAACCAATCCACAAAGAGCATAGCAGAATAAAAAGCCCTCAAAGTGAGTGAACCTCAGTGACAATGTCATAAGCACAGTCTCCCACTTGACCAGCTTTAATGACTTGTCAATAAAATCATAAATGAATTCCAATCAAAATTATAAATCCCATTAGCAGTAACTGAAGCTTCATTGCCACAGGTTTGGATGGAGCAGTATTTAATTCTTCACAGTATCACAGAATAACTAAGGTTGGAAGAGACCCCAAGGATCATCAAGTCCAACCTGTCTCGACAGACCTCACGACTAGACCATGGCACCAAGTGCCACGTCCAATCTCCTCTTGAACACCTCCAGGGACTCCAGCATTAGTGAACTATCTGGTCTTTCTATACTGACCTATAAAAAGTTAAGACACTTCACAGTGACCATGGCACTCTTTGTCTTCTAGAAACCATAAAATCGTCTGCTGGATCAAAGGTTTCATGTGATACCAGGACTATTTAGAAAGCTGCTTGAAGTTATCAAGGATTGTTTAGGACAATGTAAAACAACAATTTCCCAGGAAGCAATGCTGATCCTTCTACCCTTTTTTCACCCCAGAATGCAGACATATGAAGGAGAGAGATATGTGCCTGTCGTGCTAACAAGAAAGGAGAAGGTTTTTGATTAGTTCGTTCATCAGTTTGATCCTGAACTTAGATTTCTGCTGTCCTGAAGTTCTTTCCACTGCAACTAAATATCTCTTACAGGGGAAATAAAGGATCAAAAATTACAGTCTAGAAAATCAGATGGAAACAGTTCTTGTATTTTTGGTACTAAGGACTCTTCCAGTACCAAAAAAAAAAAAACCCCACCCAAAACCAAAACAAAAAAAACCCCAGGTTGATGGTACAGGAAAGTCGTTCATGCTCTTTTTCTTGGACTCCTTTAGCATAATAAAACATTGTACTTTCCAGTCTAAACCAGAATTATGTAGGGCAGCACTCTCTGATGTCAACAGTACATCATTGCCCTCTACAACTACCTGAAAGGTGGTTGTAGCCAGGAGGGGGTTGGTCTCTTCTCCCAGGCAACCAGCACCAGAACAAGGGGACACAGTCTCAAGCTGTGCCAGGGGAGGTTTAGACTCGAGGTGAGGAGAAAGTTCTTCACCGAGCGAGTCGTTCATCACTGGAATGTGCTGCCCAGGGAGGTGGTGGAGTCACCATCCCTGGAGGTGTTCAAGAGGAGATTGGATGTGGCACTTGGTGCCATGGTCTAGTCGTGAGGTCTGTCGAGACAGGTTGGACTCGATGATCCTTGGGGTCTCTTCCGACCTTAGTTATACTGTGATACTGTGATACATCTTGTAATGGGTGTTTTACAACATCAGTTAGGTTAGGTGAGCTGAATGATTGTCACCTGCTACAAACAGATATGCCTCACATCACCTTTCTGCAGAAAGAGGGCAACTACTGACTCCATAAGGACTCTAGAGGTAGTTATTGACAAGACTGAGCACATTTTAAGCTGACGGCGCCCTAAAAATCAGGCTATATATAGGGTTGAGATGCTCTGTTAAGTGGAGGGGGAGCAAAACCCATCAAGGAGAGCATCCTTGAGTCAGACTTTTTTCATGAGCATGTATTATCGTCAAATCTTTATTTAAGGACTAGAAATGCTGCAGGCAGTGAAGCTTCCCTGCCACAGCAAACAGAATGAAGACATCTGTATGTACACAGTGAAGCTGCTGTGGTCATTTATTTGTGAGGCCAGCCCTTCTTATTCTTACTCAAAGACCACTGAGGTCAGCAGAGATTCCCTTAAGACTCAGGGACTTTTGTACAAAAGGCAGAGACAAACGCCTGGTGCCAAAAATGACTGATGAAAAAGCAGAGTTGTTTGAGTGGGGGATGTGCATATAGCCATAGAATTAATTTGCTTATGAGACACATATAGAACAGAATAGAATATCATACAATTTTTCTGGTAAGCAGAAACCATATCATACTTCTGAGTATTTCCCATCTGATTTCCTTTATTTCCTCATATCTTAAAACAAACACACCAAAAAAACAAACCCCAAACCTGAAACATGAAGCTGTTCGCTTTCTGTTACTTCAGTGCCCACAAAACACATTACACATTCATTTATTTGTGAGAGCTTCATTGTATTATTACACATGCTTTGGTTTGGTGCACAGGAGTGTACAGTTTAACATGCTCACTTTATTATTGCCAGCTTTAAAATGCTGTGGAGCTTTACTCTATGGACAGGAGGCACAAGTCTTGAGTTTCCCCATGCATTTCTGAGGACAGATGAGACTGGAATGCAAGCAGTATGCCTTATCCTTGTAACAGGTTAATCTCAATGAGAGGTATTTAATTAGAATCAACCATAATCCTGCAATCAAATAGTAAGGATCAGAAACAAACAAACAAACAAACCCCCAAAAACAAAGGAGTATCTTTTTAATATGTGCAATAACTTGTTAGTCTCTTACAATTCAGGCTGGATGTGAGGAAGAAGTTCTTCACTGTGAGAGTGGTGAAGCCCTGGAATGGGTTGTCCAGGGAGGTGGTTGAGGCCCCATCCCTGGAGGTGTTTAAGCCTAGGCTGGATGAGGCTCTGGCCAGCCTGATCTAGTGTGAGGTGTCCCTGCCCATGGCAGAAGGGTTGGAACTAGATGATCCTTGTGGTCCCTTCCAACCCTGACTGATTCTATGATTCCTAATTCCTTTGGCACTTCCTTTTTTCACTGTAGCTGAATGGTGCTTTTGAAATACCTAGGCTAAACTTCTCAGAACTGCTAAACAATCCAGGTGCCTTCTCAGAGTTATCCCACTGGGGCCCAAAAGCCAATGCTTAGTACTTTCTGACAGTCTGACACCCACAAGGTACTCAATATTGAGGTGAAATTACTAATGGATACTAACACTTCTTCCATCCAAAGATACAACATATGCATCCCAATGAGCTCTTAGATGATGATTTTGTCCTACACCCTCAGTCACTCTGGTTACCTGGCCAAGGAGCAATAGTTAAGATCTGCCTAAACATTTAGAAAAGTTTTAAATCTCACTTGTACACACTACTTATTTATACAGACAACTACATCAGGTTCGCTCCATTCGCACCCCTCCCCACCCCCTTCTTATTTGTCTTCAACTCTAAGCCAAATGTTTACAAACAAAACAAAAAGAACACTATTGAGTTTTACAAACAAATACATGACATAATAGTTTGTGGTGCCGTTTTTAGATTGGAGCTGCTTGCTTGTCTGGGGTTTTAAAGGCTCTTTCAGAACCAGTACTCGGAGACGAAGATGTGAACGTTGACGATGTTGCGATGAGACACCACTCCGCCCATGACGTAGTTCATCTCCAGCTTCAGGATGGCATGGAAAGGGCCAACAATGGGCCTCACCTGACGGACTACACCTGTTGAGATACAAAGAGATTACCAGGTGCGGCAGTTTTAGGCTGTGCCCAGGAGATCTGCCACAAATCTTGAACAGAAAGTAGCAGAATGTAAATAAATTACCATTGGATGTAAAAGGGAAAATAATGATAAGGTCTAAAGAATCCTATTGGTCTGAAAACCAACATAAAGTTACTTTGTAATCTAACTCTCTTTTCGGCTTCCTTTGCTCTGGCAGATACTAGCTACTGCTTCTGATAGCTTTGCTGACCTTGGCTGTGTTCTTTCTTGTGGTTAAGTAATACAGAATACCAAATTAACCACGTTGGAAAAGACCTTCAAGATCAAGTCCAACCTATAACCCAACACCATCTAATCAACTAAACCATGGCACTAAGAATAGGTGCTTTGAGCAGGTGGTTATCTTAGTTAGTATTTTTCAGTATCACTAAGGTTGGAAGAGACCTCAAAGATCATCGAGTCCAACCTGTCACCACAGACCTCATGACTAGAGTAGGGAGGACACTAGTGCCCACTGCAGGCTTGAACTCACAACCTTCCCCATTAAAGGCCTTATGTGCTACCAAATCCAGTCTCTTTTTAAACAATTCCAGGGATGGTAACTCCACCACCTCCCTGGGCAGTCCATTCCAATGGCCAGTCACTCTTTCTGTGAAGAATTTCTTCCTAACATCCAGCTTAAACCTCCCCTGGCACAGCTTGAAACTGTGTCCTCTTGTTCTGTCACAGGTTACCTGGGAGAAGAGACCAACCCCCACCTGGCTACAACCTCCCTTCAGGTAGTTGTAGACAGCAATAAGGTCTCCCCTGAGCCTCCTCTTCTCCAGGCTAAACAACCAAGTCTCTGCTCCTCTTTCTCTTGTCTCGTGTACAGGGGGATGGAAGGGAGCAGGGAGCAGGGAGCTGTTGGTAACCCCCTGGCTTTGTCCAGGGGGGGTTCTTGAGCTGTTCATTAATTGTAAATACATGTAACTATCGCACATTTTGTACATATTAATTTCATTCCATATTTCCAGATTGTAGTTTTGCTTGTAAATATAGCTTCATTTGCTTTCCAACTGAGCTGGTCTGGCCATTTTATGTTGGGGGGGGTAATTTCAGGAGAATCAGATGGGTTTGGGTGAGCTACACTCCCTTTCGTTTTTATGTTAGATGATGGAAAGTTATTTTGTTTATTGGATGTGTAAATAGCTTGCAAGGAAGCCTGCAAAAGAAGAATAAAATACAACTTTTTGAATAAGAATATCTTTAAGAAGAGTGGCCAGGCAGAGAGGGACCTGGGGGTACTGCCTGATGGTAGGCTGAACATGAGCCTGCAGTGTGTCTAGGCAGCCAATAGGGCCAATGGCATCCTGGCCTGCATCAGGAACCGTGTGGCCAGCAGGAGCAGGGAGGTCATTCTGCCCCTGTACACTGCACTGGTTAGGCCACACCTTGAGTCCTGTGTCCAGTTCTGGGCCCCTCAGTTTACGAAGGATGTTGAGTTGCTGGAACGAGTCCAGAGAAGGGAAATGAAGCTGGGGAGGGGCTTGGAACACAGCCCTGTGAGGAGAGGCTGAGGGAACTGGGGTTGCTTAGCCTGGAGAAGAGGAGGCTCAGGGGAGACCTTCTTGCTCTCTACAACTACCAGGAAGGAGGCTGTAGCCAGGAGGGGGTTGGTCTCTTCTCCCACGCAACCAGCACCAGAACAAGAGGACACAGTCTCAAGCTGCACCAGGGGAGGTTTAGGCTGGATGTTAGGAGGAAATTTTACACCGAGAGAGTGATTGCCCATTGGAATGGGCTGCCTGGGGAGGTGGTGGAGTCACCATCACTGGAGGTGTTTAGGAGGAGACTTGATGGGGTGCTTGGTTGCATGGAGACACACAGGTGTTCTCTCCTTTCCCTCTATTCCAAGTGCCAGGCTGAAGCACTCTCTGCAGCTGGCAGCCTGGACTCCAGCATGCTGATGCAGCAGCTCTGTTTGGGTAGATGCTACCCTTGGGTAGATTCTACCCTTGAACCATGGTTCAAAGTTTGAGTGAAAACAAAACAAGAACTTTTTTCATTTTTTTTCCATGCCAGCAGCCGAAAGGCTCCAAACCAAACGGGCGTCGCACGCACCGCCCGGGCGGGATGGAGACATAGAATAGAATACATAGAATACATAGCATAAACCACGTTGGAAGAGACCTTCAAGATCATTGTGTCCAACCTATCATCCAACACCACCTAATCAACTAACCCATGGCATCAAGCACCCCATCAAGTCTTCTCCTGAAAACCTCCAATGATGGCGACTCCATCACCTCCCCAGGCAGCCCATTCCAATGGGCAATCACTCTCTCTGTATAGAACTTTTTCCTAACATCCAGCCTGAACCTCCCCTGGTGCAGCCTGAGACTGTGTCCTCTTGTTCTGGTGCTGGCTGCCTGGGAGAAGAGACCAACATCCATCTGTCTACAACCTCCCTTCAGGTAGTTGTAGAGAGTAATAAGGTCACCCCTGAGTCTCCTCTTCTCCAGGCCAAGCAACCCCAGCTCCCTCAGCCTCTCCTCATAGGGCTTATGTTCCAAGCCCCTCACCAACTTTGTTGCCCTGCTCTGGACACGTTCCAGCAAGTCAACCTCCTTCCTAAACTGAGGGGCCCAGAACTGGACACAGGACTCGAGGTGCAGCCTAACCAGTGCAGTGTACAGGGGCAGAATGACCTCCCTGCTCCTGCTGGCCACACTGTTCCTGATGCAGGCCAGGATGCCATTGGCCCTCTTAGCTGCCTGGGCACACTGCAGGCTCATGTTCAGCCTACCATTGACCAGTACCCCTAGGTCCCTCTCTGCCTGGCTGCTCTCCAGCCACTCTGACCCCAGCCTGTAGCACTGCATGGGGTTGTTGTGGCCAATGTGCAGAACCCAGCACTTGGATGTGTTCAATCTCCTGCCCTCGGACTCTGCCCATCTGTCCAGCCTGTCCAGGTCCCTCTGCAGAGCCTCTCTACCCTCCAGCAGCTCAACTCCTGCCCCCAGCTTGGTGTCGTCAGCAAATTTACTGATGATGGACTCAATGCCCTCATCCAGATCATCAATAAAGATGTTAAAGAGCATGGGGCCCAGCACTGATCCCTGGGGCACACCACTGGTGCCTGGCTGCCAGCTGGATGTGGCACCACTCACCACCTCCCGCCGCTGACGTCAGGCTCCCGCTCCCGCGACAGCTCGCGACAGCAAGATCCTGCCAGAGCCCCCTGCCAACCAGAGGTCCTCCCGACCCGCAGAACCCCAAGAGGAAGGCTAAAAGCCGAGCAGAAAGCTCACGATTCAAGCGGAGCGGTCCTGAGCGCCAGCTCCGATCGGCTCTCGAAGCAAAATGGCTTAATGGTTTAATGAGTAAACCAAAATGGCTTAATGAGTAATGGGGGACTATCACAGCACCTCTTCTTGTGTCATTCTTCACATGCACAGTGGCCAACATCACCAACATCAGAAAGTGGCAAGGGAGAAGTGAGCTATGTCTTTTAGGGCTCCAGGGTTTGGGTTTGTTTTACATAGAGGAGCCCCAGTACTGGAGCACTGTAGGATGAGGACTCCTGTGGGCTGAGAGTAGTGGAGTTCTCAGGGGAGCAGCAGGGCAGGGCTCCTCCAGAAAGGGCTTGTGTCACCCTCCCAGCCAGGCAGCAGGGCAAGCCATGGGATAGCCTAGTTCAACCAAGAGCCCAGATCATCCATCAAGTTGATGGACATGATGTTGGGCCAAAATCAAACTGTGGAAGCAAGGTTTGAGTCTGGGTCCATAACAAGAGGACTTTATGGCTGTGATGAGCTGGAGACCAGCCCTCTTCCAACACTGCTCAGGCAGGGACTGAAGCTGAAATGGGGCTACTGGCTACTGGGCAGGGGTGTGGAAGAGGACTCTGGAGATGCCTATCTGAGCCATGAGGTCTTATGCCTTCACATGATGTGGCTAAACAGAACAACATTACAGCTTCAGGCTTACACAAAAGAAAGTCAACAGAAGCTTTGCAATTAATTCTGGAGGCTCAAGATCAGATTGTAAGCACATTCTTACTTCATGGTTATCACCCAGGTCTGGTGTTACATAGTAGGGAGCTTCCAAAGGGCTCCCACCAGTATCTAAAAGATCAAAATCACTTGCACCCAATGTCAGCCAGCAGGCACAGGGATTCTGGTGGAGACTCCCCTTCTCTTAAAGGCCTCTTCCAGCTGACACAATTCTATCATTCTGTGATTCTACCTCCTTCTGACAACTGACTTATCCGACAAGAGTGTTTAATTCCAAAGGGAATGTACAGTTTAAGACAGGATGTATGCCTTCTGCATGGTGGAGGTTATGTTTCACAAGCAAGCAGCACACCACTGCCTTCCTGGAGTCCCAGCTGAACTTCCAGAGCAGTCCCCTATGAACACACTGGCTTGAGATCTGATAGAGGAGATAAACATTAGCTTATGCAGGCTGTCAGCACCATTTCCTAAGGCAGTGAAGACATTAGAGATTTGTGCTGTTTCAATACTAATACCTTCAGCATGCAGTGAAACTGCACACTTTTCACCACATTTATTCACTTTGCTTGCCACGTTTGATGAACACATTTTTTAAGCATCCTTCCCCCTACAATTTATATATCCATACACACATATATTTATATTTTATGTTTTCCCAGAGCTCTTCACTGCTCTCCTGAACCTTATAAAAATGACTGGGCTTGGGAGATGATTGAATCAGAAAAGCCTTGCTAAAATTATCCTGCCTTTTGAGTAGCATTTCAAGCATTTTGCTAACAAGATAGCACATTATTGCAGGCACTGCTTTAACTGCCAACCACAAAAACATGCAGCATTGGAATCACTCAGTACTGGCAAGCTGTTTAACCACCCCTGTTAGCGGCTCACACAGTGATCACCAAACCTCAGATGACAAAGGCTGCTGGTTTCACTTAGCAATCTTTTGCTCTACCCTAGCAGAGCCTAGGCTAGTCTAGAAGTGGGACTGCAAATTGGTTACTTTGGGGTTTGTTTTGGTTTGGGTTTTGACATGATGCAATTCTACCCAAGATAGCTCATGCCACAGTATGGAGTCTATCCACATGTTGCTGACTTAGCATTCAAATCAATTATTAACTTCCTCATTCTTGTTTGGATTCATCCTGCTAATAGGCAGAAAAATTTGGAATATTTATTTTCCAGGTGGAATGGGCACACATGCTGTTATCCATGTGGTAGTACTTTTCCACATAGTTTTCTTGCTGCAGTTTTAAAACCAAGCCAAACAGCGGTCTGAGAAGCTAATGCTGTACATCTTAAACCAGTTATATCAAAGCAAGAAACTGAAGGTGTTGTTCTTTCCCTGATTTTGGGGCCATTGCGTGATGAATGAAGGCACAAAGCCCACTGCCATATAGCAACAAGATTCCAGAAATGCAGAGCAGAGAATCCCTGAAGTCCTCCCAGAAGTCCTTTATTACTGCACTGTAGAATCTCTATGATTACAGAGTCTCAGAGTCGCACTTACAGAAGTAGTCCCAGAAGCCCTTAACAGACAAAGCAGCTAACAGACGTCCTGAGCATATCCCTCGCAGCATCCCTACACCAAAGCCCTTGCCAGAAGAACTAACTAAAGCAGAAGTAGCAGAAGCAGAAGTCCCTAGCAGCCCTAACCCAAATCTCTGTACTCAGCACTGGTTAGGCCACACCTTGAGTACTGTGCCCAGTTCTGGGCCCCTCAGTTTAGGAAGGACATTGAGACACTTGAACGTGTCCAGAGAAGGGCAACAAGGCTGGGGAGAGGCCTTGAGCACAGCCCTGTGAGGAGAGGCTGAGGGAGCTGGGGTTGTTTAGCCTGGAGAAAAAGAAGGCTCAGGGGAGACCTTATTGCCCTCTACAACTACGTAAAAGGAGGTTGCAGCCAGGTGGGGATTGGTCTCTTCTCCCAGGCAACCAGCACCAGAACAAGAACTGTCAAGCTGTGCCAGGGGAAGTTTAGGCTTGAGGTGAGGAGAAATTTCTTCACAGAAGGAGTAATTCGCCATTGGGATGTGCTGCCCACAGGAGTGGTGGAGTCCCTGTCCCTGGAGGTGTTCAAAAAAGGATTGGACGTGGCACTTGAAGCCATGGTTTAGTTTGTCATGACGTGTTGGGTGACAGGTTGGACTTGATGATCTTTGAGGTATTTTCCAACCTTATTAATTCTATGATTCTGGGATCCTTTCAGGTGGTTGTAGAGCATGATGAGGCCTCCCCTCAGCCTTCTCTTTTCTAAACAGCCCCAGCTCCTTCTGTTTCTTTTCATAAGATTTATTCCCCAGCTTCTTCCCCGGCTTCATTGTCCTCCTCTGCACTCACTCTAGCACCTCTCTTGTATTGAGGTGTCCAAAACTGAACACAATACTCGAGGTGTGGATTCCACAGCTGAGTAAAAGGGGACAATTGATAATGTGTCACTGCCTTTTGATGCTACCTGTACCTGATTCTCTAATGTCTTATGGTTGTCACATCAGGTATGAAGTTGGTGCACCTATTCCAGACCAAGCAGAGCCAGCAGTGCCTTGTGCCTTCTCTTACAAAACATCTTGGGCCTGGTACATGTAATTTACATACATGGCTCAGTGAATCACTGAGTATCTCAAATATTTAGCACAGGACAGGTTTGAAGATCTCATGTGTAACAATTCCCAATGTTTTTGAGCAATTGTATCAGTAAGTAGATTTATCAGGTAGTGCAACGTTTGCATATACGTGTTCCACTGTGCCTTTTGACAGCTTGGCCCAGATTTGTGGTCTGGCATCTTCAGTGTCTATAGGTGAACAGTACGTATAAAAACATTCTTTAAACAAAGAGGAAGGCTGCACTTCCCAAATGTACTAAAAAGTCAGGAAAGTCAGAAATAAACCAGCTGCTTTTTGATATCTTTTTTAATAGTCTAAATCCAAAGTAGCAGGATAGAGCCACTCAGATTTGACAGGGGGAAAGAATAGAATAGAATAGAATAGAATAGAATAGAATAGAATAGAATAGAATGGAATGGAATAGAATAGAATAGAGTAGAGTAGAGTAGAGTAGAATAGAATAGAATAGAATAGAATAGAAGAGAATAGAATAGAATAACCAAGTTGGAAGAGACCTTCAAGATCATTGCATCCAACCTATCATCCAACACTATCTAATCAACTAAACCACGCAACCAAGCACCCCATCAAGTCTCCTCCTAAACACCTCCAGTGACTCCACCACCTCCCTGGGCAGCACATTCCAATGGCCAATCACTCTTTCTATGAAGAATTTCTTCCTAACTTCCAGCCTAAACCTCCCCTGGGAGGTTGTAGACAGGTGGGGGCTGGTCTCTTCTCCAGGCAACCAGCACCAGAATAAGAGGACACAGTCTCAAGCTGTGCCAGGGGAAGTTTAGGTGAGGAGAAAGTTCTATTCTGCTTTTCCTGACTTTTTAGTACATTTTGAAAGTGCAGCCTTCCTCTTAGTTTAAGGAATGCTTTTATACTTACTGTTCACTGAAGATGCCACTCTCTATAGGATGCCAGAAGAACACTGGTGTTGCTTATTAAATGACTTGAAAAGAGAGGGCTATCAAATACCACCACCAACTGGTCCTCTCTGTGACCAAAGCTGCAAACTCTACAGTTGGAAAATGAGGTGAGTTTACTTATGCAAGTTCACCTGAATCCTTTTCCAACAAAATAAGATTTCAGCTAGGTTAGCATTTCGCACACACACCAGAAAAAATAAAATAGATAGGAGAATATTTGTCTATATTAAACCAGGGTGAATTGTTGATAATAAACAAACAAGATTCACACTGCTGCTGAATCCCATGGGCCAGGCAATCTCAAGCATCTGCATTGTCTTGCCTACAGGCACATCTATGCAAGCAAGTCCCGATCCTCACTTCAGTCTGATCTGCTGCTGCTGCTGCTGTTTATACTCTTCAGCTCATTATCTGTGATCCAAACACAGGCAGACTAAAGAAAACCTTGTATGTCACAGGCCAAGCAGAATACTTTCCATCAGCTTGCCTTTGTTTGGTTTTGCCTTTTTGTTAACTGAGCAGAGATGTTATTACACATCCCGAATCTGCTTGGGTATCTTCATGGTTTGCTGACCTCCTTTCAGAAAGCAATGATAAGACTTCTTTTCCTTGCACACTTTGCCCTTATTGTAAACAGGATCTACGCCAATCCTTTCCATCTGCTAATCTGTGTAAGCAAACAGCTTTGGCTTGAGAGGTAGTAAGCTTTTGAATATCACAGTTACTGCTGCAATGACAGCATGAGCATGGCCCAGAACTTTAAAAGCTCTGTAATTAATACTCTGCTCTCCTGCCCTGCTTTCATGTTTCATACTTCAATTTTGCCCAAAGTAAAAGTATGTAACAATGTGTAGTGAAGACAGCAACCTAAATAATATATACTACTTATTTTCAGGTTAGGAAAATTACAGTAACCAAAAATCTTAAGAGCCACTGTCATTGCATTACTGAGGCTTTGCTTATCAAAGAAGATGTGATAAATAAGACAGCAAGGTTAATATTGTTAATCTTCCTAAGCTTTTCAGCAGAATTTCTATTATTGTAATCAGATGCCACAGGTATTCCTTGGCTTGTCTATACCACTCATTACATTTCTCTGCTTTGAAATATGTGAGACCCTCAGGCAATTCACCTCTGTGTTTGGTTTCTGCTTGTAGTTTTGCATTAGGCAGCTGATTTACTAAGAAGCTCCATTTTGAACACAATGAATCTGGGTCGTTGTGTTCCTTACACCTCTTGCTGACCAGTGCATTTGCAGTTTCTCTAGAGAAAGTTCCTCAAAGAGGATCTCCAGGGTTTGCCAGAAAGCAAAGCTGAGTCAAAGGAGCTTATTTTTCACACTGCCACTAGAAAAGGCTCTTTTGGCTTGGTAGAATGGATGCATTATGTTATGCTTTCTGGTCCAGAGGGAAAGGTTTCAGGATTTTGCACAGGGATTCTTGAGTCTAGTCAAATATTTGAATCTGTATTGTTATCAGAACACAGTACAGGCATAAGCTGCACCCATTCCTCAAACAGAGAGTCTTGGATAACCTAAACTTTTAAGGACCTGAGAAGTATTAATGGAAAAGGTAAGGCATCAGAGGCTGAAAGGGAGAGAGGTAACAGGAACTGCTGGCTTCTGGGGGAGCTGAATCTGATTCGTGCTGCAAGGGGGAATGTACTGAAGTACACCCCCTGCTGCCTTACCTGTGTTTGCATAGGGAGGCATATGTATTAGTGTATATATAAACAACCCAAACTGCTGCCAAATCAGAACTTGTTCTTTCAAACAACCTGTGGGCTGTGCTCACAAAAATACAATCAGCATAGTTATCAAAAAGGTTGATCAATCCCCTCAACCATATTTCGAGCTTAGTTCAGTTACAAGCTCAGGAGGTCTTTTCTTCTTACCACCTTCCCATCTTTTTCCCCATGCACATATCATTCTGTTCCAGTTGTTACAGGCCAAAAGACAGCAACAAAGCTACCTTTTGGATTTCCCTTTGTGCTTGCAGCAGGCACACAGTCTCCTTTCTGTGATTACAGTATCACAGTATCACAGTATCACAGTAACTAAGGTTGGAAGAGACCCCAAGGATCATCAAGTCCAACCTGTTCCAACAGACCTCACAACTAGATCATAGCACCAAGTGCCACGTCCAATCTCCCCTTGAACACCTCCAGGGACGGCAACTCCAACACCTCCCTGGGCAGCCCATTCCAATGACGAATGACTCGCTCAGTGAAGAACCTTTTCCTCACCTCGAGTCTAAACCTCCCCTGACACAACTTGAGACTGTGTCCCCTTGTTCTGGTGCTGGTTGCCTGGGAGAAGAGACCAACCCCCACCTGGCTACAACCACCCTTCAGGTAGTTGTAGAGGGCAATGAGGTCGCCTCTGATCCTTCTCTTCTCCAGGCTAAACAATCCCAGCTCCCTCAGCCTCTCCTCATAGGGCTTGTGCTCAAGGCCTCTCACCAGCCTTGTTGCCCTTCTCTGGACACGTTCAAGTGTCTCGATGTCCTTCCTAAACTGAGGGGCCCAGAACTGGACACAGTACTCATTCTTCTCAGGAAGCAAGTTAACAAAGAGGCATGTGGCTTTTTACTCTCAGCTGAATCCAGCACTATCACTTCCTTCGTTGTTAGTGTAAGCACACTCGACATTATAGGCAGGCACCAATTTAGCCAGTTCTTCTGGGAACAAACAATTTGTCTAGGGAAATTTGCCTTTTTATTTTTATTCTCCTCTTCCCCCCTTTTCTTTTTACATTGTTTAGTTGTATGATTTGTGGCCAGCTAAAAACTGATCACAACCTGACTAAATTTGGGATAAATTTTGGGATTGTGGGGAGTTACTGAGAGAGCATGCAGTGGCAAAGAAGAAAAACAATTCACTTTTCATAGTCACGAATCTAGTTGACAAATTCATCCAGCCTTAAGTAGAACAAAACATACCCTTTTATTCATTCTGAGATCAACTTTAAACACTCTGCAAAACACAAATATTTCTAAAAGAATAAGAACAGGGGATATATATATATCTGAAATACCAAAGGCATACAAACAAGTCTGAGCACAGCTCATGGTTCACTTTTCCTTCAAAACAAGCACACACTGCTAATGGTTTTTTTTGCCATGTTTGCACCCTGGACATGCTTTACTACAATTAAATCAGTAACTAATACAACAACTGAGAATTAGCCTTCATTCACTCTGCTGCAAGTGGGACTGCATATCATATATATGTATAAAGAATATTTTGCATTAGTTGGAATTAACAGCAAGTTGGTACATGAAATATGAGTTATTATATGAAATATGGCTCCATAGGAATCTTAGTATCAGCTCCCTTATAAAATACACTCATGGACAGCAAAGGGGCTAAGGGCTTGTCCTAGTTTATAGCGGGACAGATTGCTCTATTGCTCCAAAAGAGGGAAAAGGGTTAGGCTCACACAAATGGATTGGATAGTCATGGAAAGTTTAACTAGAAAAGCAATTCAGAGGCGCTACAAAAACTACAAAGCATAGTGGTGAGCATAGAAATTCAAAAAAATCCCCAGTCTAAGCACACAAGTTCATTTACACCAAACCAACAGCCCAACACTTCCCTTCTCACCACCTGGCATTCACCCAAACCCCCAGGTCTCGTTCTTCTCCCCCCACTGCTAGGCTGGTTTCAGGCTGGCCAGGTCTGAACTGTCCCCACTTTTTACCCTGGCATTAGGCCTAAACAGGCTAAGATTGCACAGGGTAAAAAAAAGTCACTCAGGCCAAAGAGATCTGGGATACTCCCCCATCATTACCAGATAAGACAGCATGTCTCTCCCACAGGAGCAGAGAGGGAAGAATAAGCAAGACAATAACTTTGCAGCCAGATTTCTAGGGTGGAAATGCAGTATTTCCTGTGTCCACTCAGGACATTGGAAGTCTCAACTCTGTGGCTTCTTTTTTGGAAGGCACGCAGCCTAAACAGCCACAGGGCTGAGGAAAGCTAAGGAATCTCCTAGGGTCTTCTTGGCAATTCTTACGTGTGATGGTGTTTTTCTGTCCTTTATATGCACCCCAGCTCTGAGGTCCCCAAAGGATTTCTAAGTAAGTACACACCAGCAAGGCAGGAAGGGCAGCAGGGCAGAAAAGCTGAACAAGGTATGAGGCTTTACACAGGAAAGGCAGGAATACATACTTGGGTTGAAAAATGTATAGCTGGCTAATGCAGAGAGCACAAACTTTTGGTAGCAATACACTCATGCCTATTCCTCATGAGGTAAATAAAAATCCCATGAGATGAGTTAAGTGCCCAAGCAGTCAGTTTTCCCCCTAAATTTCCTAATCCTCAGGCTATGAGGTCTGGTTTAAGCAAAAGGTAAAGTCCATCACACAATGTGCTCTCTCTGAACGAAAGAAAGACAGGAAAGCTTGTCACGAGAATCTGATATGCCTGTTTGCAGATGGAAACTTTGGGATGAGCTGCTAGTGATGCCTACAAGACAGACATTTCAATAACACACACAAAAAACCCAAACCCACCACCTTATAATGTTTCCTCTAGCTATTTTCCTTGTGCTTTCAATGGATACTTGGAATGTGAAAGGCTTAATTTGGGAAAAATCAAGTACCAGAGAATGTGACGAGAGCTATGGAGCTGGAGCCTAAACTCATCTGAAACTCGTGCAATTTATTGGGCTTTGTATTAATGATTTCAGCCTATGCTCTGAAGTCCTCCATTTGGCTGTTCCTAGCTATCTACTTCCCAACAAAACCCACTCTGGTCCTTTTTTTAGCCTTGTCAGAGAGGAATAGTTCTAGCTGCCACAAGACAACAGCAACTATCTTTTTGTAAGCAAGGCATCTTCAGGAATCACAAAAACAGCCTTTAAATAGCCTGCTAGTCTGTGTCAGGCCATGAGCATGTATGATTATGTCCAAAGGACGGACATAGGCTTTCCTCTAATGTCTGCAAACTTCTTGATTCCCTCCTGGATGTCGCAGCGATGAAGCCAAGGGGTTATCATCTTGGCTTCCTGGAACCTAAAGGCTCTGAATGGCTATTAAAGCGTCCCAGAACTCTGGCACGCCAGTGGTACTGTGTGGTGAGCAACTTATTGCAGGGGAAAAGCATGTTTATGAGTTTCCCTCGAGCAATACAAGAAGACCAATCTCCTCATGTTAATGCAAGATCCTGGACTGTAATTTCAAGTGTGCTTTCCCCCTCAAGGCCTCTCCCTTTATACTGCTGGCCAAGATTCTCAAAATTAAGAGTAAACACCTCAGATGCATCAGTGTTACCTAAGAGCCCAGTAGTCCTGTTTTCAAAAGATGTTCAGGCAATTTGAATGTTCAGGACAAGGGAAATGATTGTTGCAGTGGCTATTTTAAAAGGCAAAGCGAATAGGATCATTCCAGATATTAACAAAAGAAAAAGAGAAAGAAAAATCCAGCCATGAATAAATACTTCCTTGGATCAAACCATAGACAATGAGTTGCAGGTTAGGCCTGAATCCCAGACTAGCTCAGTCTACAACATGTAAATACAGATCTATATTGTGAAGCCAAAATGATAGAGCCAAGATTAGGTTTTGGCTCTGTAGTTCTCAATGTAAAGAAGTCATGTTAAGATTTGTAAGGAAGAAAAATTACAGTCCTTAATTCAGTGCTCATTACAAATAGACAAAGTTCATCAAAAAGGTGGAAAGATAATTCCCATCCTGGTCACAAGCAGAAACTAGGTATTTTAGTCTACTTTATAATTATTATTTTCTCTGTAACAAGCTGTGAGGCTCTGCATACATTAAGGTTTAATTAAATTCCTTTCTTAAATGCTGATATTTATTCCAAAAGGTTGTGGACAAGTAATGATTTTTGGTGCTTATACTGCTCTGCCATCAACTGTTGGGTAGTGGCTTCATGCATCCTAGTTTTGAAAACACAATGCTTCAAGCATTGCACGGAATGTCTTACTGCATTTGGTAGAGTGAAAGCTGCAAAGTTTTTCCTGTCATAGTAATCCAGTCAGAAGAGCAATCCAGAATCAGGATCACAGAATAGCTGAGGCAAGAAGCACCTCTGAAGGCAATCTTTACAACCTCTGCTCCAAGCAGAGTCACTTAGAGCACATTACTCTGTCTGTGTTCAGCCTGGGTTTGAGTAATTGTAAGGATGGAGACTGCACACCTGTTCAGTCATCTTCACAGTAAAATAACAAGAAGTTTTTCTGGTATGTTTAAATATAATCTCCTGCTTTTCATTAACTATTGTCCTTTCCACACTGCTGAGAAGTGTCTGTCTCGGTCTTGTTTATTCCTTCACATTACATCAATCAGATTCCCCCCCTCTAAGCCTCCTCTTCTCCAGGCTGAACAGTCCCAGCTCTTTCAGCCTCTCCTGATACAACAGTGCTTTAATCTCCTTCATCTGCTGGACTCTCTCCCCTCTGCATTGCACACAGCGTTCCAGTGGTGACCTCACCAGTGCTGAGAAGAGGATGACCTCTTCAGCCTGCTAGCAGTGCTCTTCCTAATGCAACCCATTTCTTGGTTTTGGCACAAGGGCACATCATTAGCTCTTGATCAACGTGGTGTACACCAGGACCTGCAGGTCTTTCTCTGCAAAGCTGCATTCCAGCTGCTAAGCCCTCAGTGTGTACCGGTACATAGGGTTACTGCTCCCCTGGGGCATGACTTACAACCTGATCTAGGCATACCTGTGTTAGTAGGAGGTTTGGGCTAGGTATCTCCAGAGGAGCCGTCCAACCCCTAACACTCTGTGACTTTGCCTTTCCTTTTGGTGAACTTCATGACGTTCGTGTCATTACTCCAGACTGTTGAGGTCCCTCTGAATGGCAGCACAGCCCTCTGGTGTAGCAGCCACTCATTACAGTCTTCTTTTCTCTTCAAACCTGTTAAGGTGCACACTGTCCCATCACCCAGGCCATTAATGAAGACACTGGCTGGTCCTTTGGATGTAACACCAGTGACTGGCTGCTAGCTGTGTTGCTGGTCATTACCCTCTAAGCCTGGCAGTTCAGACATCTATCAATTTACCTCACCGTCCCCTTATCTAGCCTGCATTTCCTGAGGCTGCCTATGATGATATTAAGGGAGGTGATGTTGAAAGATAAGCAACATGAGCTCTTCTTCTCTCACCCTCTAATGTAGTCATCTCTTTGTGAAAGTCTGTCAGGTTGGTCAGGCATGATTTACCCTTCATAAATTCCTGCTGACTCCTCTCAGTTACCTTCTTGTCCTTAATATCTTTGGAAATGGTTTCCGGGTGGATTTTCTCCATCACCTCCCAGGGACTGAGGTGGCTGACCAGCCTGTAGTTCCCTAGATGTTCCTTCTTTGCCTTCTTGAAGATTGCAGTGTCATTTGCCTTCTTCTAGTCCATGGGGACTTCTGACCATTGTAATCTCTCCAAGATAATTGAGAGTGGCCTTGCAATGACATTGTCCAGTTCCCTCAGCACTTGTGGGGACAGCCCATCAGCCCCCATGGACATGCATTTTGTTTAAATGTTCCCTAACCTGAGCCTCCTTCACCAAGGGTGACTGCTCCTTGCTCCAAACCTTCCTGTTGCTCTGAGGGCCCTGGGACACCAAAGGCCAGTCTTATCAGTAAAGAAGGAGGCAAAGAAGGCATTGAATATGTCTGCTTTCTCCACGTCTTTCGTCAGCAGGCCTCCTGACCCATTCAGAAGCAGGTCCACATTTTTCCCAGTCTTTCTTCTGCTACTGATGCACTTACAGAAACCCTTCTTGTTGCCCTGCACAACAGTGGGCTGTGCCTCCACAGGCAGTCTCGCAGGCATTACGTTCCTCTAGTCCTCTCTAGTTCATGACTGTGCCTAAAGGCACAATCTAGCTGTCAAACTGCAGGTATTTCCCAGACCACCAGATGTCTGCTGACTTCAGAAAGTTAATGTACACCTTAGATTCCTCTGTGTCTCAAAAGCTGAGCGGTCCTTTTCATTTTCTCTGTTTGTTTGCGTTTGGGTTTGTTTTGTTTGCTTGTGCACATGAGAACTACCTATATTTCTCTCAATAAAAATGCAGGTCCCTGCTCTGTGGTGCTCTATACTTTCTGCAATAGTCTGGTTTATTAGTAAGTGGCTGCTCCTCGGCAAATGAAATATTTCTTGGTAATCATCACTGCAGGCTCTGAAAGATACCATTAATTCTTGAGCTGCCACACCTGACAAACATAAATATGGCTACAGGATTCAGAAAACTCATTAATCAAAAAACATGTAGTAAAATAGATTTCCTCTTGCTTTGAAGTATCTCGCCCTCAGAACATTGTGGATTAGACTTTCATTCAAGTTTGACCGTGAACACTTCACAAAAATAATAGATCTTGAGAAGCAAGTTTGAGTTAGTTGTTAACAAGGTTTCCATGTTGATGGGAAACTACTTCACTTGAATGTGGCTGGCCATCAATATCTTTGCTGAGGTATCTGGGGACAAGGTTTTCAAAAATGTGCTTTTCAAAGATGCACCTCTCAGGTATTTAATCAAATCATCAAGAAAATGACTTAATTTTCAATTGTTGAGTAACAAGGGCTCATAAAAAAACTTTAGAATTCAGTTTGGACATACAAAATAGCACTTTCATAAGCTACATAATACTCAGTGTTACACTCTTGGTCTAAGCTAAGTGGTCCTGCTATATCCTCCACCCCTTCCCTTGGATTAACACCTGAAAGATAAAAAACCCCAAATCCTGTAGCTTGCCACACAGGCACTGACAACAGGGAAAGGGCTGGAGTGTTTATTCAAATGTACAGAGGAGAGGGGTGTTTCCCTTTGGAGCATCAGCAATGCCCCATATCACTTAATAAACCCCCAGTGTTCCCTGGGGGACAACAGTGATTTGCACTAGTAGTACAAATGGTGTTCCTAAAGGCTTGGGCCAGTTGGTGCGGTGCTGACCGCAACAGCGTGTTATCCTTGGTACAGAGGAACTGCCTGCTTCCCCAGAGCAATCCCATAACTGTGACTCAGCAGGACAGCCCAAAGCTGCACAGTATCCTTCACAGAGAGGTGTTAAAAGAGGACCAAGGGTAGGACACCCTCAGAAAGAAGAGTCACGCAACAAGGTGGGCCTGCACCTGTGGCCGTAAGCAACACCTATTGCTCAGATCTCTCCTGTGCTCAGTGATGTAATGACAAAGCACTCCTTTAAAGACTGTTCAAAGAATTGGGTCAAAAAACCTTCTCCAGGTACAAACAGCCTTTGAAATTTCCACCTAGGGTACAAGTCTTAGTAAACTAAGTCGAGCAAAACCAATCTCCTTCTCCTTTTGCCTTTCGTTTCAGCTCTACATCAAAAAAGAAAATAAAATGCAGTCCAGGAATGACAGTTCAGCATGAAAAAGGATTTTTCTGCCTTAGTCAACAGATTAGATATTCAGGATTCAATTTATTATAAATACCATCCATCAATGACTCAATGAAGCTAAATTTCATTAACACTTAGGCTTCTCTAGGAAGCTTTGATTGCTAAAATGCATCAGAGAGGCACTAAAGAGAACTCTTGATATTAATACAGTTTTTGGCCAGGAATAAGTGGTAAATGTTTTCAAAGCTGTTACCTGTCATGTTGGATCCCATGGAGTCTTGGTATTATGAAAGAATTAAAAACAACCTTTGATTTTACTGAGGTTTGGCTAGTTTACTATAATCTTTATTAAGGATACCAAATAACTTCAGAGAGAGGTGCTGTTATCTTGGTTTGGCAAACTTGAAGTGCTTTTAGATCTCTGATTTGCCTTCCCAGCAAACCTTGCAATGAGTTTTAACCTTGACAGTGCTGCAAAATCACTCACACCTACAATGCAGTAAGTGCACTTGAAGTAGAATACATAGAATAAACCAGGTTGGAAGAGACCTTCAAGATCATCGTGTCCAACCCATCAACCAATCCAACACCACCTAAACAACTAACCCATGGCACCAAGCACCCCATCAAGTCTCCTCCTGAACACCTTCAATGATGGTGACTCCACCACCTCCCCAGGCAGCCCATTCCAATGGGCAATCACTCTCTCTGTATAGAACTTTTTCCTAACATCTAGCCTGAACCTCCCCTGGCACAGCCTGAGACTGTGTCCTCTTGTTCTGGTGCTGGCTGCCTGGGAGAAGAGACCAACATCTGTCTGTCTACAACCTCCCTTCAGGTAGTTGTAGAGAGCTATAAGGTCACCCCTGAGTCTCCTCTTCTCCAGGCTAAGCAACCCCAGCTCCCTCAGCCTCTCCTCGTAGGGCTTGTATTCCAAACCCCTCACCAACTTTGTTGCTCTTCTCTGGACTCGTTCCAGCAAGTCAGCATCCTTCCTAAACTGAGGGGCCCAGAACTGGACACTCATTAAAACATAGTCTCTACCATATATTTTTTAATCCTTCCTGCTCCCCCTTTGAGAATGTGACATGCTTTATGGAGTATAAGAATCCTACAAGACTATTTTATTGCATCAGAATACATAGAATACATAGAATAAACCAGGTTGGAAGAGACCTTCAAGATCATCGCGTCCAACCCATCAACCAATCCAACACCACCCAAGCAACTAACCCACAGCACCAAGTACCCTGTCAAGTCTTCTCCTAAAAACCTCCAGTGATGGCGACTCCACCACCTCCCCAGGCAGCCCATTCCAATGTGCAATCACTCTTTCTGTATAGAACTTTTTTCTAACATCCAGCCTGAGGTGGAAAAACTTCAAGTCTGAATGCCCAAAAGGGGCAGAATCACATATATCAGCTTCCTGGTGCTGTATGCTCACTATCTGATTTACAGGGCAATTAGTGCCCATCGTGGTACATCATCATGTCAGTCATATGGACTGACTACACCCTCAGCAAGTTTGCAGGTGACTCCAAGCTGTGTGGTCAGGTTGACACACTGGAGGGAAGAGATGCCATCCAGAGGCACTAGGACAGGCTTGACAGGTGGGCCCAAGCCAGCCTTATGAATTTCAACAAGTGAAAGGTCCTACACCCCTGCTGGGGCAATCGCAAGCACAGACACCAGCTGGGTGAGGAGTGGCTTGAGTGCAGTGTCAAAGAGAAGGGGGTGTCAGTTGATGAAAAGCTCAACATGAGCTGGCAATGTGCACTTGCAGCCCAGAAGGCAACCGTGTTGTGCGCTGCATCAAAAGCAGTGTGACCAGCAGGACAAGAGAGGTGATTCTGCCCCTTTGCTCTGCTTGTGAGACCTTACCTGGAGCACTGCATCCAGTTCCGGTGCCCCTAGCCTACAAGAGACAGGGAGCTGCTGGAGTGGGTCCAGAGGATGGCCATGAAGATGATCAGAGGGATGGACAACCTGCCCTCCGGGTACAGACTGAGAGAGTAGGGGCTGTTCAGCGTGGACAAAAGGCAACCCTGGGAAGCCCTTACAGCAGCCCTCCAGAACCTGAAGGGGGCCTACAAGAAAGCTGGGAAGGGACTTTTTACAAGGGCTTGCAGTGATGGGATGAGAAGGAACAGCTTTAAGCTTGAGGAGGGCAGTTTTAGACTGGATATTAGGAAGAAATTCTTTACAGTAAGGATGGTGTGACATTGGAACAGGTTGCCCAGGGAGGTCATGAATGCCCCCTCCCTGGAGGTGTTCAAGACCAGACAGGATGAGGCCTTGAATGACCTGGTCAATTGGAAGGTGTCCCTGCCCAAGGCAAGGGGGTTGGAATTAGATGGTCTTTAAGATCTCTTCCAAATGAGACCATTCTATAAATCTATGAATCATGTCCATTTGATCCCTTTGTTTAATGACAGTAGTTCGGATTACCCTAGCTGTTCCACAACCACATTATTTCCTTTCAGCCAAACTTTGAGACAGTAGCTTTTCCATGAGACATGGGCAATTAATTACTGTAATTTTAAGCATTTCTTGGCAAAGAGCCATGTCATGGCACACACCATGATATGGGTCTGTGATTCAATGTACCAGGTAAGGAAAAGTACCTAATCCTGAGGATTTGACACAAAAGCCCTTCTCTAGCTGCTCAGTCATCACCTAGAGGTGACATCTCTGCTGGTATTGTTAGGGGAGGGGAGCTTCTGAACCTTAATGTGTGTTAATCCCCTTCTCAAATCAAGGTTGAAATAAGGGGGTCACTTCACCACATCTGACCCCTTTAAAAATAATAGTTACAGTGTTTGGGGCTTTTTATGTGTTTGTGCATCATACTGGGAAAGCTTTATGATATGCTGTGAGTCTCTCATCTTCCACCTCCATTTTTACAGGGTATGTAGGTGCTGCTGCAGGAATGAGATGCTTGTTATCCACACACAAATTCAGAGGCAGCAGTAGAAGCATCTGAATAGTCACACAGGTATTTCCCGCTTGACGACCCTCAGAAGAGCAGGTCTCTGACTACTCAAAACTGGGACAAAGCACCTCAGAAGGCTGCATTCACACAGATACACATAGAGTCACAGAAGGACACAGAAACATTCAGGTTGGAAAAGACCCTCGGGATCATCAAGTCCACCTGATAACTTTACTCTACAAAGCTCACCCCTAAACCATAGAATACATAGAATATATAGAATACATAGAATAAACCCAGTTGGAAGAGACCTTCAAGATCATCGCGTCCAACCCATCAACCAATCCAACACCACCCAAACAACTAACCCATGGCACCAAGCACCCCATCAAGTCTCCTCCTGAACACCTCCAATGATGGCGACTCCACCACCTCCCCAGGCAGCCCATTCCAATGGGCAATCACTCTCTCTGTATAGAACTTTTTCCTAACATCTAGCCTGAACCTCCCCTGGTGCAGCCTGAGACTGTGTCCTGTGCCCAAGCACCACATCCAAACAACCTTTAAACGCATGCAGGGTCGGTGACTCAACCACCTCCCTGGGCAGCACATTCCAATGCCTGACCACGCCTGCTGTGAAAAATTCTTCCCAATGTCCAGTCTAAACCTACCCAGTTGCATCTTGAGACTGTTCCCTCTTGTTCTATCACTAATTACCTGTGAGAAGAGACCAGCACCAACCTCTCCACAACCTTCTTTCAGGTAGTTGTAGAGAGCAAGGAGGTCACCCTTCAGCCTCCTTTTTCTCAAACAAAACAGCCCCAGCTCCTTCAGTCACTCTTCATTAGATTTATTCTCCAGGAATATCCTCCCAGAGGAATTGCTATAGCATGTTTCTCAGTATACTGGATTCAAAATCTGGCTTTATTTGCTTATTTACATAACATCTCAGCCCACTGTCTAAAAATCCATGCTATGTAACCTGGACCAAGGATCTTCAGCTGTTCCCTCGGCTGCTTCCTGATGCAGTCTGCTTCTTTCCCAAGTTGGCAGGTTTTATAATTCACACTACAGGTCTCAAAACTTGGGTCAGAGTTGCAGAGCAATTTATTTGCCTGCTGGCTGTATGAAAACTGTAACTGAAGGTGGTCTCTGTGAATGCTTTTGCAATCTGTTACACCTTCCTACCCCAGGGCTCAGATGAACACTGAGCAAGGAGGAGCGTTTGATTAACCAGGCGCTTGCAACACGTGCTAGAGCAAATTTGGCATTAGGAAGGTTGCTTCACTTAAGCACAAGACTCATTCTCACCAGAAAAGCACCTTCAGCATTTCTCAGGCACAAAATGAAAATTCACCTCCTGCTCGAGTTGCTTGTTTGCCTCCAGAAGAGCTCTCCAGCCTGACATTTTTTTCTGGAGGGGAGGGAGGGTGTTGAGAGATTTGACTACTGAACAGCACAGTCATCAGCATCCCAAAAGGGCAGGTTCAGGCAATAAATCCAGGATTCTGTTTACCAAATGGCTTCTGGGCACCCTTGTCTCAAATGCATAGCTACTGATTTCGACAGGGCAACCTGGCAGAAAGAAAAACTCACAAAACACTCTTTGCTGAGGGACTCCTCTTGTGAAAGGTGCAAGCCTAGATGAAAACAGAACAACGATACTGAAAGTGATTGTGGTGGGGGTTTTTTAATGTAAGGCTGCAAGAGTCTGCTGAATTATGTCCTGAGAATGACTGGCCAGCACTGCTTTTGTTTTGCCAGACACCGTTGTCATTTCATGTTAATGACATTGTAGCCATGACAAAAAGTGCCTATTGTTGCTTACTTTCTACTAGAGTATCTGCAAGGGGAGATAACTTCTGTGCTGAAATCACAGGGCAACCCTGTGAAAAGCAGGGCTGTCCTGGGTGCCCTGGATCTGCCTGCACCTAGTCTCCATTTCCCCAGAGAAAAGCAATCATAGGTGAATTGCTACTTTCAGCATCACAACCCTCCCAGGAACCCCAGATCAGTTCAGACATCTCACTGTGCTAAACATCATAGCAAATGCTTGGTAAGAGCCAACCAAGGATAAATAGTCCAGAGCAATAGAGGACAAGGGAGTAGCCAAGAGGTGAAGGTAATTGTCTAGCACTGCAGAGTGGGACCAGGGACAGAGTTCAGAACCAAATCTTTTGTAATCTGAATTTAATGTCAGACTATGCACACACTTGAGTGGTGGACTGTGAAAAGACTTTGCCACCCTGGGAATAGCCAAACTACTTATGAGATACGGAACTACTACTCCTATGCTAAGGACAGGTTTCCCAAAAGATCAAATTGGAGGCTCAGGGGAGACATAATTGCTCTCTACAACTACCTGATGGGAGGTTGTAGCCAGGAGGGGGTTGGTCTCTTCTCCCAGGCAACCAGCACCAGAACAAGAGGACACAGTCTCAAGCTGCACCAGGGGAAGTTTAGGCTGGAGGTGAGGAGAAAGTTGTTCACAGAATGAGTTGTTGGTCATTGGAATGTGCTGCCCGGGGAGGTGGTGGAGTCACCATCCCTGGAGGTGTTAAAAAAGGGACTGGATGTAGCACTTGAAGCCACGGTTTAGCAGTCATGAGGTGTTCGGTGACAGGTTGGATTTGATGGTCTCTGAGGTCTTTTCCAACCTTACTGATTCTATGATTCTATGACCTCCAGTCTCCTTCTCCTGTCCCCAAACAATATGGGATCCCACAAGCACACAGTCTTATGGTATCTGGTTTTGTTTACCATTTAACAATTTTCTAGAAGTCCCTTGCAAGCCTCTGGGACATAATAACCAACCATGATACCATAGCAGAAATCAGACTACTAATAAATCCAGTGTTGTGCTATCAGTATTCTAGACACTTTCTATAAGGGTTCAAAGGTATGATCAGGAACCACTGCATGTGCAAATGAGGCTAGAAAGTCAGGACAAGGATAGCAGTGAAATTCTTGCAAATAGCAATGGGCAGCAGTAGCACGTGATCTGTACAACGTGTCCAGAGAAGGGCAAGGAGGCTGGGGAGAGGCCTCGAGCACAAGCCCTATGAGGAGAGGCTGAGGGAGCTGGGATTGTTTAGCCTGGAGAAAAGGAGGCTCAGGGGAGACCTTATTGCTCTCTACAACTACCTGAAGGGAGGTTGTAGCCAGGAGGGAGTTGGCCTCTTCTCCCAGGCAACCAGCACCAGAACAAGAGGACACAGTCTCAAGCTGTACCAGGAGAAGTTTAGGCTTGAGGTGAGGAGAAAGTTGTTCACAGAATGAGTTGTTGGTTATTGGAATGTGCTGCCTGGGGAGGTGGTGGAGTCACCATCTTTGAAGGTGTTCAAGAGGGGATTGGACACGGCACTTGAAGCCATGGTTTAGTTAGTCACGAGGTGTTGGGTGACAGGTTGGACTTGATGATCTCTGAGGTCTTTTCCAACCTTATTGACTCTATGATTCTATAATTCTATGATAAGCAGCTTGATATCCAGGGAGACTTAATAGGAAACCAGTACCTGAAGGGGGACCGCAAGAAGGCTAGAGAGAGACTGTTTACAAAGGCTTGCAGTTATAGGACAGGGGCAAAGGTTTCAAACTAGAGAACAGTAGACTCAGATTGGATATTAGGAACAAGTTTACCATGAGGGTGGTGAAACACCAGAACAGGTTGCCCAGGGAGGTGGTTGAGGCTCCTTCCCTGGAGATATTCAAGTTGAGGCTCAACAGGGCTCTGGACAGCCTGAGCTAGTTGGGAATGTCCCAGATTACAGCAGGGGGGGTTGGGCTAGATGACCTTTAGAGGTCCCTTCAAAACCTTTCTCTGATGCTATGATATGTGTATTCAAGCATCAGAACAACTTTCATGTAATTCTGTAATTGTATTGGCTCTGGATATTTTTGATATGAATGGTACCATCCTCCTTAACAGGCCAGGATATATGGTTAACATCAAATGCAATATGGAATATTTCAGCCTGTCAAAACTACTTTTAGCTGTACTACAGAATTTTAAAGTCTTCCTGAATTTGACCAGACTACAGATTATAGTCACCTAAGGAAATTAATGCATAGCTGAGGGGGGAAATGTTTTATAGCATCTGCTAATACCTTAGGCATTGATAGGGCATTTTTCTACAAGTCCAAAATGCATTCTTCATTTTTCACTGACAGCTGGTTAAAGAAGGAATGCAGTGAAAAGTCTGTAAAAGCTTTGAAAAAACCCCAACAACCTGGATAGGTCTGCACTTCTGTTTTTCTCCCACCTATGCTAATCAGTGAGGTACAGCAGTTAACAGTGTCTTTTGGATTCAGTGACACCTTGGTGTGCAATCACACAGGGCAACAGAGATCGCAGCACTTCTTTAACCACGAAAAAAGAAAGGGGTTCCTCAGCTCTTTTTGATATGCTAGGGCAAAAATATTGGAGGTCACTTTTTACACAATCCCTTTTTCTTCAGCTTGCATGAAGTCTACACACTGTTGCTCCAGCAGTGTGGCTTTTCACAGTATCACAGTATAACTGAGGTTGGAAGAGACCCCAAGGATCACCAAGTCCAACCTGTCTCGACAGACCTCACAACTAGACCATGGCACGAAGTGCCACGTCCAATCTCCTCTTGAACACCTCCAGGGACGGTGACTCCACCACCTGAGGTCACCCCTGATCCTTCTCTTCTCCAGGCTAAACAACCCCAGCTCCCTCAGCCTCTCCTCACAGGGCTGTGCTCAAGGCCTCTCCCCAGCCTTGTTGCCCTTCTCTGGACATGTTCAAGTGTCTCGATGTCCTTCTTAAACTGAGGGGCCCAGAACTGGACACAGGACTCAAGGTGTGGCCTAACCAGTGCAGAGTACAGGGGCACAATGACCTCCCTGCTCCTGCTGGCCACACTATTCCTAATGCAGGCCAGGATGCCATTGGCCCTCTTGGCCACCTGGGCACACTGCTGGCTCATGTTTAGGCAGCTGTCAATCAGCACCCCCAGGTCCCTCTCTGTTTGGCAGCTCTCAGCCACTCTGACCCCAGCCTGTAGCTCTGCATGGGGTTGCCGTGGCCAAAGTGCAGCACCCGGCACTTGGACTTGTTAAATGCCATGCCATTAAATGGCATTTTCTTGCTTCTCTTCTCCCTGTTCCTTCTCCTCCCCTTCTCATCCATTGGAAGATATTCTCTGTAAGTCAGCATAGTTAGGTTTGTATTTTCCTACCTCAGTTTTGGAATACTGTCCTTGCCTCGTTCTTCTCCTACTATGTTTCCTTTGGTAGACCCTATTCTTTTACTAACATTCCCAGGGGCAGTTCTTTCCTGTTTCTAATTTCTTGGTTTTCCTTCCTCACAACCTGATCCTACAAAATGTCCTCTCCTCCTATGACCTCAGCGGCTAATTCTCCATCAACAAATCACAACCCAGCCAGATCAACCACCATCCATCCAGTCCTGCATGTTTCTTAGCTTCACTAACATCTTCTCCTGGTTGATAATGTAATCCATGGGACAACAAAGTACCCTGGTGGTCAAGAAGGACAATAGAATATTTCAGTGCATTAAGAGGACTGTGTCCAGCAGGACAAGGGAGGTTCTCCTCCCCCTCTACTCAGCACTAGTTAGATCATATCTGGAATCTTATACATAGTTCTGGGCCCCCACAGTTCAAGAGGGACAGGGAGCTAATGAATAGAGTTCAGTGGAGGGCTACAAAGATGGTAAGGGGACTGAAGCATCTCTCTCTTGTGAGGAAAGACTGAGAGACCTGGGGCTGCTTAGTCTGGAGAGGAGAAGGCTGAGAGAGGACCTGATCAACATCTACAAATATCTGAAGTGTGGCTGTCAGGAGGATGGAGCCAGTCTCTTTTCAGTGATACTGTGTGATAGGATGAGGGGTAATGGATGTAAACTCAGTCACAGAAAATTCCATCTCAACATGAGAAAAAGCCTTTTTAATCTGAGCACTGGAACAGTCTGCCCAGAGAGGTTATACTACTACCTCTAGAGAGCTTCAAAACCCAACTGGATGTGTTCTTGGGTGACTTGCCCTAGGTGATCCTGCTTTGCAGGGAGGTTTGACTCGATGATCTCCAGAGGTCTCTTCAAACCCCTAGCTTTCTATGATTCTATGTCTCATAGAGGTAATGGCTAAAACCACTGACCTCTCTTCAGTCCATGATTTTCTGTCGGTGCTGAAGCCTTCACTTTTCTTTTGTAACTCTTAACAGCTCCTCGACTGTCTAAACCAAAACAAACCTGCACCTTTCAACTTATGGTGTGTGTTACAGTTTTGAGAGCATCTTGCTCCTTTCCATTCACGCAAGCACAGTTTAGATGCAGTTCCTTCTTAAGGCACCATCTCTCTTTGTGACAACCTAACAAAACACTTGTTTTACTAATGAGGGACTTCCTGCAAGGGCATCTTCACTGATCTGTCCTTTCCCAGTGCTTCCTCCTTTCTTTGAATCTCCTCATTGGTTTCCTCTGCTCTGACATCAAGTCAAAGTTTACTACACTCAGCTCTTTCAATAACACTGCTATTTTCCTGCCTTTTCCCCCATATACTCTTATTTCATCTCTCTCTGAGCTAGTCCATGGGGGTTTGTTTTTGTTTTAAATACAACTTCAGTAAAGATTTTCTATCTTTTCTGCTGCCCAGAAAATTTGTCTTGACAAATCTAATTGACAATCTAATTTCCATCAGCAGATAAAATAGCTCCAATACTCTGATCATTTCTCCTGCAATATTACAACAGAATGAACCGTACTTACTAATCCTTTCATCCATGTACCTATGGTTTATTCTCAGAGTGAATGTATCCTTTCCTCTACAATACATGCAGCAAAAAGAGGTAAAAAATAGGCTACACAGACTCAAGAGGCATATGCCCATCAGTATTCATCAAGCATGATGGGCCAAGTGTGCTTTCCCATTGTATTTGGAGAAAGATTCTGCTCCTGGTGCGTACCTTGGACACTGGTTACTGGGAGAGTTGGACACTTGCTCTGCTAGAATCCCTTTTACAACCCCACAGTTCTTATGCTCTTGTAATGAAATGGGATGATCAATAAATCCTTCTGATATTGTCTATGCCCTCTTCTTCCACCTTTATACAAATCCTTCCCTTCTTTACAGAAGGCACTCACTTTGTGAAGTCCTGTGGACTAGGATCCCATCTTACTTATCTTCAGAACTTTTATGGGAACACTCAATGGTGTGATTATTTAGAACAAGAAAAATGACATTATGATGAGAGCAGCAGAATGGCTGCTGGTACAATTATTTGCAATCCTCATTTCACACATACAACATGCTGTCCTGAACCTCTGCCCCTCCAGGTAGTATCAGCTGAGGTTTTGTTTTGTTTTCTATTTTCCAATTCTGCTGCAGGCAGTTTACTTTGCAGCTTCCATCCACTAATCTCAAAGTGCATTTACATAGAGGAATTAATTAAGACTCTTACATACAAGAATTAATTAAGAAAGTAATGGGCATGTTATATCATCTCCATATTGCATATGGGGGAACTGAGGTGAAGAAAGAGTTGCCCAATTCTTTTGCAGAGCTGGGAATGTGCTTCGGCATCTATCATATTCTCTCAACCCGGTATGTAAGAGTTTCCTTGAGAGGCAGATACTCAGTTTACCAGGTAAAGCACCACTGAAATGTAGTCCTGCTTCCCTCAGACAAACACTTTGGCCAGTCAAATTTATAAACACATTCTTCTTTCTTATTTGAGACAGATAGAGGGACACAACATGAAAAGCAAACTACTGTAACTACTGTGGCATCTGATAACATTTATACTCTTCTGAAGAATCAACCCAATACCTGGAAACTGTAACCTTATCCTCCTGCTTTAACAAACTCTCCCTCTTTCTCAGCATTCACATGACAAAGAAAGAAATATAAACCTAATCACTTATGATTTTTATCAACAGTTCATAAAACCTACACACAGCTGATGCTCGACTATCACTCTTCTAAAATGCAACAGTGCCACCTGCAGATCATGCTAAAAAGGACTTTCCCACAAACTCAGTCTGGAAAAAGCAGAGCAGGGATTTTTCTTCTTTCCATCCAGACAAGTCCTGCTACAAAGCCCAGATGAACATGTATAAACTTGAGCAGAACCTGCACATTCATATACCAAAACACAAATGTCCACTGGGAACACACGGGTCCTTTATTTTCACAGAATCACCAAGGTTGGAAGAGACCTCAAAGATCGTCAAGTCCAACCTGCCACCACAGACCTCATGACTAGACCATGGCACCAAGTGCCACATCCAATCCTCTCTTGAACATCTCCAGGGATGACTCCACCACCTCCCTGGGCAGCACATTCCAATGGCCAATCTCTCTTTCTGTGAAGAACTTCTTCCTAACATCCAGCCTAAACCTCCCCTGGTGCAGCTTGAGACTGTGTCCTCTTGTTCTGGTGCTGGTTGCCTGGGAGAAGAGACCAACCCCCTCCTGGCTATAACCTCCCATCAGGTAGTTGTAGAGAGCAATGAGGTCTCCCCTGAGCCTCCTCTTCTCCAGGCTAAACAACCCCAGCTCCCTCAGCCTCTTCTCATAGGGCTTATGCTCGAGGCCTCTCTGCAGCCTCGTTGCCCTTCTCTGGACATGTTCAAGTATTTCAATGTCCTTCTTAAACTGAGAGGCCAGAACTGGACACAGTACTCAAGGTGTGGCCTAACCAGTGCAGAGTACAGGGGCACAATGACTTCTCTGCTCCTGCTGGCCACACTATTCTTAACATAGAGCAATAGAATACTGCTTTGTAATACCTGGCATGTCCATTCTCTAAACATGAGAATCACAGCATATTCCCCTGCTTCTAATAGCCACTCACATTGGGCAGAGGAGCACATCAGCTGGGACCTGCTCCTCCTCCACAGCCTTCACATAATATGCCAACTACTCCCAGCTATGTTGGATCCCAGAGTGAGGGTCAGGCTACAGTACATACTGGAAATATCTACCTGGATGGATGGATATAATACATTATAGACATTACATACTGGATGCAGTATGCATTCTATCAGCCAAAGGGCCCTGCTCTGGAAGAAACCTACCAGAAAGTGCAATCTGAGGTTGGTTGCAGCCACACCCTGCTATATGAGGAGATGCAGGTCTAGCACATCCACAGGTATACCTCCTGCTATGTCTCCTCTCTGCCAAGTTGAAGCTATAAATCAAATGTGCATGTTCCCTTCTGAATTTTCTTCTAAACCACAGCATTTGACAGATTCTTTTACTTTCAACAGAGGTATTTATTTAAAACTCAAGCAACCTGTTGTTAAATATTAAAACAGTTAATAGTTTCAGTAAATTCCACCCTGCTTTAAAAATTTTGGTTCCTATCCAAAAATTGGCACAATGCTGTTTAAACAAGAAAGAACACTTAATTAAATTTACAGTCTCTTTGCTGACATACCACATATTTCATATTTGGGTTGAATATGGGAGACAAACCTCATCATTTTAAAGCTAAGCAATTTGCATTTGTAATTAGAGCCAGTTGAAATACTTCTCAAATTAAAATTTAGGCCTCTGGTATTTTGACTAAACAATTATCTGGGGTATTAGCTCCACTTACACCTATTGGACTGGAGAGCATTAAATCAATAAGGGCTTGAAAATCAAGGTGGGAATTAACCTTATTCAACCTTAATTCCACTGTATTATAGAGAGAAGAAAGAAAACAGAAAATAATCCACTCACCCACTGTCATACTGTCCATGTAACGTTTGATGATGTCAAAGGAATCTCTTAAATTTCCTTCTGTTATGTCAAATATGATATCTGCCTGGTTGGCTGGATACGTAGGTGTGATGGCACGAAGGAAAATAATCTCTGCAAACAAAGAGCACCACGGAACGTGCTGAGAAGCATTTCAAAACATCACTGAAGAACCTGAAAAAAATGACTTCTCCTCAAAGCTGGTGGAGGACACCTCCCTCCCCCACCACTCCCACTCTGTTGTTCAGAATGGAAAGAAGGGAAATCTTGGGAAAGGGAGGATTCAGAGAGATTGGTTATATCCTCTTGCACCATCCACAAAGCCCTGAAGCCAAATCACTGTTACTTTCAGAGTCCAGAAAGTCCAGTCTTAGAAAGTGGTCAGACTTTTGACAGGCACCCAAACAGGTCAACACCAAGGACAACACCAAGGGTGGGCAGTAGAGGAGGACTGAACTCCTAGTCCCTTAGGCAGTTACACAAAGTACTGCCATTACAAATGACAAAGTCTCTTTGAGTGTTGGAGGATGGGTTTAGGTTTTAAAAACCCCAAAGTAAGACTATTTTTCAGGCCCCTTGTGAGAAAGGCAATTATTATTATTCTCGTTAATATTCTCAGTCTACAGAAGATGAAATTAAAACATGGAGCTGTAAGCATTCACCCAAGGCCATGCACTGAATTACATTTAGGAACCTCTTCTGAGCTTGGGTCGTACTCTCAGATCATTAGGTCTCTTTTTATTAAATCATGAGGATGGACTAATGAGGAAATGGTTTGGGAAGCATCCTGGGCCAAATCCTTAGCTCAGCTGCCAGTACACCTGGTGAAGCTGAAGGGGTGTGTATGGGAGTAGAAGTGGCTATGGGGCATTCCTCCATTCCCTGTGAAGCAGGGCCAGCCAAGGCCTGAAACAGGCCTGATGCAATCTATAGGAGCTCTACATAGCTAAGTTACTGGTGGTTAAATTGTTCCTTATATGAACAAGGATTGGCATGTCTCTTGCCCTAGTCCTTCTGCTGGTAAAGAAATGAAGAATCAGCTTTGGCTTTCATGAAAGAGACAGATTAAGATGTCTTCCTAAGATAGAGAAGCCGAGACTCTGGGTGCATTAGGAACAGGGATTTCCAATCTTTAAAAGCCCCTCCAAAATAACCTTCTTTCCCTCCATCTCCCCTTCTTCTCTGTGCCTGTGCCACACAGTAAGCTGCTGAGTAGCTCATTCTACAGAGAAGCAGGGCAGAAGGCAGTCATCCCACCTATGGATGCGCTGACAATTCCCAGTGAAGCTGCCAGAAAATTAATACAAATTCCAAGGAGCAAAAATTGGCTCTTTATCTGTAAATCTCTTTGAGAACTAAGCAAATGAGTGTGATCCTTTATGAACTGAAGGGCTCACAGGCCAAAGGAACTAAAGAAATGCACGACTGCATCATCTGGGGCTGGAAAACTCACCTTGGGTGCCTGGACAGCAAATCACTTTGATGCTTTTGAAAATCTTTAAGATTTTTTTTGTCCAGTCCTTGGAATCTCCCTTTGTTCTGTATTTAAAAAAACAATGCCTTTCTCCCTCCCACAATGTTGTTTCCCCCCATAGATCAAAAATAGAGAAATCACAGCACTAGGTATTATCTTCAACATATTTCTTCCCCAAATGGGTTGTCAGACCTTGGAACAGGCTACCCAGGGAAGTGGTAGAGTCACCACCACTGGAGGTGTTTAGGAAGAGACTGGATGTGGTGCTTGGTGCCATGGTTTAGTTGATTAGATGGTGCTGGGTGACAGGTTGGACTCGATGATCTCAGAAGTCTCTTCCAACCTGGTCTATCCTATCCTATCCTATCCTATCCTATCCTATCCTATCCTATCCTATCCTATCCTATCCTATCCTATCCTATCCTATCCTACCCTACCCTACCCTACCCTACCCTATCCTATCCTACCCTATCCTGTCCTAAACCATCCCAGGAGGAATGTGTAGATGTGGTGCTGAGGGATGTGGTTTAGTGGCAGTGCTGGATTGATGGTTGGACTTGATGATCTTAAAGGTCTCCTCCAACCAAAAGGGTTCTATGATTCGCCATGCACGTACTAAAGCCTAATGGTTGCATGTAGATAAAGGCTGTATTTTTAGAACAAGCCACCTGTCAATAGCAAACAACAGACCATTAAGAGATGAGAGAAATAGGAGCACCTACTTCCTATGGCAAAATCTGCAAAGAATAAGAAAAAAAAGAGCAGAAAAAATATCATGGAGCACACAACTATTACGTGAGTAAATACGGTAAATGGGAATTCAGACTCAAGAGTTCCTTAGACCAGGAAGCTGTATGAGTTAGAGCTCAGAATGACTTTCATTGCCCCATAAAATTAAAACTCCTGGATATTGAAGGTTTTAATTAAATGGATAGTACACTATAATTTGGAACTGCACAAACATTTTCCTGCACCGGTAGCTAGTCTGGCTTTAGGCAGGGATTTCCGGTGGAGGTTTTCGATGTTGTAGTCTATTAAACAGAACAAGGAACACACCACTTACCTTCAGGTCTTGTAAATTCTCTGAATGTGGGCAGTGAAATGACGGTGTGGGAAATTGTATGGACTGGATCCAACATACAGATGACATCGTTTGGTCGACAAGACTTAATGCAACGGATAGTGTCCGTCTTTTCAAGTCTGATGCTACAGAGAAATGAGAGAGAGACACATATGTACTCTGAAAATTAAGTGTTCATTCTTCACCTCAAAAACTTAGACTAATGCCTCTCATCAGAACTGCAGGATGAGTGAAACATTTGCCATGGCTAAGAGCTGCAGTCAAAACTCCCTCAAAACTGCTTCCCAGTTCTTCAAGCCAGGTATGCGAAACCAGGGAGAAATGTAGCACGTAAGATGCCATACAAAGTCTCTTTTCAAGTACAAACAAAGATCAAACAGCTAGGTCCAGGTCCTCAGCTGCAGTATGCTGGTGTGGACTCACCAGTTTCAGTGGAGCTACATTTACTTGCACCAGCTTTTTTGTGCTCCCTGATAACCAGTCATATAAAGCAGAAACACTTGTTTTCATTCTGGAAATATCAGTCAGGAAATATCTGAAGGGCCAATTGTCCTTCAGAATGTTCGGTGCAGCAAGAGCCAGAAAAGCCTCTCTTAAGCCTTTTTTTTTTTATACACACACACACATATTCCCTTTCCACCTAAACTGAGAAAACAGTGAGGGAAACTAGGAGAGGAAAAAGTTAACCACATTATTTAAAACCTCAAAGACTGAAGTCTGAGTTTGGGGAAATGGTAAGGGTCATTTCATATTCCATCTTAACCAGCTGCTCATTCGTCCTTGAAAGTCTATTAAAAGTTAAATGACTTCTTCTCACCCTTGTCCACTAGAGTGAATTTAAAGTCACTTACAGTTCAGGAACTTCACACAATACCCGGTCTGTGTTCGTGAGAGATGAAAGGGCTATGCTGGGACTTAAAATGTGACTAAGCCCCACAAATGATCTCAACTTTGACCTGCCCATTTCTTCATATTTCTAAGTAGAAAAAAGAAAAGACTGCAGTGTTGGGGAGGGGGGTGGTGGTGGTGGTGTATCTGTGTGGAATCAAAAGAGTAAAAGGAAGGAAAAAATCACTGAGTAAAAGTGAAACAAAAATGGAAGCCCAAGTTTTTCAGACACCTTTAGAAACTTCTTGCTCTTTTCAAAAGGTGTTACCCGAGTCCACACCTACAACCCATCTTGTTTCACATGTTCAAAGGGACCTTATGGCTCTATTAACAATAAATACCTGAGTAATTTCTCATTATATACTACCCACATTTGCTCCCCAAAGTAAACAAAGCCAAACATGCTGATAGTATTTGAAGCTAAAATCAAGGTAAGAGAGAGAGATGATTCAAGGAAATCAAGCTTCGGCAGATGTGAACTAGCATAGCTCATGAGAAGGCAGTGAATTCGGGTTAATTTACAGCAGCTGGGTCTGGCTTGTTGTTCTCACTCTGTAGTTGGTGGTTTAATCCTGGCCAGGAGAGTCCTGCTATTTGGGTACAAAATGTTGTCATTTCCTAGACATCTCACAGATATCACAACAGGGCTCTCTCATGAAGCACAGAATTGCCTGGTTGGAAAAGACCTTAAGATCATGAAGTCCAACCATAACCTAACATCTCCCCATACACAACTGTTAGACCATGTCCTTGAGCACCTCATCCAAACATTTTTTAAACACTTCCAAGATTGGTGACTCCTCCACTTCCCTGGGCAGCCTGCCCCAGTGCCTAATGACCCTTTCAGGCAAAGAAGTTTTTCCTAATGTCTAATCTACACCTCCTCTGGTGCACCTTGAGTGCACTTCCTCTTGTTCTATCACCTGTCACCTGGAAGAAGATGCCAGCCTCCACTTTAACACAACCTCCCTTCAAGTAGCAGTAGAGAACAATGTCCATCAGTCTCCCCTCATCCTCCTCTTCTCCAGGCTGAACAACCCCAGCTCCCTCAGCAGCTCCTCACAGGTTCAAGACCCCTCAGCAGGCTCTTTGCCCTTTCCTGGACACACTCCAGCATCCCAATGACTTTTTTGCAGTGAAGGGCCCAAAACTGAACATAGTTCTCAGGGTGCAGCCTTAGCCCTGGGTACAGGGGTACTTCCTAACTCCTGCTGGCCAGGGAAATGAAATACCTCCTTCTGGTCATTTTACAACAAAGTAGTTCTGGATATGGACAACACATTCTGACCTACAATAACAGATTCCACCCACCAAATAAAGAAAGGACTTCCAGCTAGCTGACCCTCATGTCTGTCAGATTTTGGGACATTTATCACTAGTGAGGTACTGAGGCATCCTAAATTTTCATAGCTGTATTTAGATAGTAGAATTTGTATGTAAAAACATTGTGGTGGGAGTGTCAGAAGCAGTCAGTGTTGTTCTGCCTTTGCTCCTTCCTAGGAAGGAAAGGCAACTTTACTCTTGACTTCAGCTGGAACAAGAATTGGCAAATTCCAACATTTCTGAAATCCTCATCCAATAAAGCCATGAAGGCCTAAGAAAGACTTAAAATCACAAATTTCACTACTGATGCACTGGGGTACAGTATTCTGACATGAATTAGGTATCCTGCACACAGAAATGGAGGATCACAATGACCACAAGTGATTTAATTAATAGTTAAAACTAGATACTGGGTCCATCCACCTTGTAACCACACATGCAACAGATAAACATCCTCATGGTGGTGGTAGAGCCACCATCATTGGAGGTGTTTAGGAGGAGACTTTATAGGGTACTTGGTTGCATGGTTTAGATTAGATGGTGTTGGATGATAGGTTGGACGCGATGATCTTGAAGGTCTCTTCCAACCTGGTCTATTCTATTCTATTCTATTCTATTCTATTCTATTCTATTCTATTCTATTCTATTCTATTCTATTCTATTCTATTCTATTCTATTCTATTCTATCATAGAGTACAGAGCTGTGTTGCAAATGAACATTTCATGCACTTCTGTTAATCAGTGTAATTCTTATTAAAAAATGTTTGGTTTACTTGACCCCATAATTGTTACTACCTTTAACTGCTGTCACATTTGTTGACAGGAATCACATCCTTTCACAAGCTTTACTTATCTAGGCTTAGAATGGTCTATTGTAGTGTGCTGCCCAGGGAGGTGGTGGAGTCACCATCACTGGAGGTGTTTAGGAGAAGACTTGATAGGGTGCTTGGTTGCATGGCTTAGTTGATTAGGTGGTGTTGGATGATGGGTTGGATGCGATGATCTTGAAGGTCTCTTGCAACCAGCCATGAGGATGATCATAGGCCTGGAGCACCTCTCCTATGAGGACAGACTGAAAGAGTTGGGGCTGTTCAGTCTGGAGAAAAGAAGGCTCTGAGGTGACCTTATTGTGGCCTTCCAGTATCTGAAGGGGGCCTACAAGAAGGCTGGGGAGGGACTTCTCAGGATCTCAGGTAGTGATAGGACTAGGGGGAATGGAATGAAGCTGGAGGTGGGGAGATTCAGGCTGGAGGTGAGATTCAGCATGAGAGTGGTGAAGCCCTGGAATGGGTTGTCCAGGGAGGTGGTTGAGGCCCCATGCCTGGAGGTGTTTAAGCCCAGGCTGGATGAGGTTCTGGCCAGCCTGATCTAGTGTGGGGTGTCCCTGCCCATGGCAGGGTGGTTGGAACTAGATGATCCTTGTGGTCCCTTCCAACTCTGACTGATTCTATGATGCTATTCTATTCTATTCTATTCTATTCTATTCTATTCTATTCTATTCTATTCTATTCTATTCCAACACCACCTAATCAGAAGATCAAATGCAAAGATTATGTGTGATGATAAAATAAAAAGTATTTTGAGGTCAGAGCACATAATTTATAGCAAATACCAGGATTTGAAATAGATGCCAATTGCCATTTTTTTCCAGGGGACATCTAAAGATGTGCCATTGAAGTAAGGACAAAGTATTACCAACTGCATTTTGGATATACTGAAACAATTAGCAGGGATATCCCAAGAAAGAAGATCAGGGAATGAATATTTAGGCAAGGGAAAATGAAAGCAGAAGATCAAGTTTAGCAGTGTGGACAGAGAATTCAGGAAAAAAAGAAAAAGGAAAGGCAAAAAAAAAGGGTGTGGGATTTGTAGAGGAGAGAGAAATAGTGCAAAGAAATAGAATAGAATTAACCAGGTTGGAAGAGAACTTTGAGATCATTGAGTTCAACCTATCATCCAACACTATCTAATCAACTAAACCATGGCACCAAGCACCCCATCCAGTCTCTTCCTAAAAACCTCCAGGGATGGTGACTCCGCCACCTCCCTGGGCAGAACATTCCAATGGCCAATCACTCTTTCTGCAAAGAACTTCTTCCTAACATCCAGCCTAAACCTCCCCTGGCACAGCTTGAGACTGTGTCCTCTTGTTCTGGTGCTGGTTGCCTGGGAGGAGAGACCAGCCCCCGCCTGTCAACAACCTCCCATCAGGTAGCTGCAGAGAGCAGTAAGGTCTGCCCTGAGCCTCCTCTTCTCCAGGCTAAGCAGCCCCAGCTCCCTCAGCCTCTCCTCACAGGGCTGTGCTCCAAACCCCTTCCCAGCTTTGTTGCCCTTCTCTGGACACATTCCAGCAACTCAACATCTTTCCTAAACTGAGGGGCCCAGAACTGGACAGAGGACTCAAGGTGTGGCCTAACCAGTGCTGAGAACAGGGACAGAATGACTTCTTATTTTTGCTCATGTCTTCCTGTAGTGGGGATTGTGACTGACAGAAGTTTCCTCCTGAGTGCTGAGAATTTTTTTATTCAAATCTTTCCTTCAAGTCCTCCCCTCTCCAGCAAAATTTGCAACATTGGAGCTGGCACCTCCTCCAGGCCCTTTTCATTTAAAAGGAAAAAAAAAAGTAAGAAATGGCACAGTTGCTCTGCTTACTTTGCAAAGAAACCTTTAGAATGGAATGGAATGGAATGGAATGGAATGGAATGGAATGGAATGGAATAGAATAGAATAGAATAGAATAGAATAGAATAGAATAGAATAGAATAGAATAGAATAGAATAGAATAGAATAGAATAGAATAGAATAGAATAGAATAGAATGGAATAGAATGGAATAGAATGGAATAGAATAGACCAGGTTGGAAGAGACTTTCGAGATCATTGTGTCCAACCTGTCATCCAACACCATCTAATCAACTAAACTGTGCAACCAAGTACCCTATAAAGAATCCTCCTAAACACCTCCAATGATGGCGACTCCACCACCACCACGGGGAGGTGGTGGAGTCACCATCATTTTGCCTTTCTTCTTGGATCCTGGTGTCATTCCCTTTCAGATCCTCTGTGGGATTCAGTTAATTGGATTCTTTGGACCAGGAGCCACGATTTCATTTCAGTTGGGAAATAACCACACAGAGAAATGGTGCTACATAATTACATACACGTTCTTGAAAGTTCCAGCTGCACTGCAGCACTAAAGCATCTACCAGAGGAGAATCCAAGTTCCATGTTATGGTGTTACTTGCTGAATGTAAATTAATATGGTATTCTCACACTCCCTTCCCATCCTGTCAAACAAATATATATTAATGCTTGCAAAAAGTAAGTTTATTTTTGCATATTTACCCTACTTAATTATGGCTTCATAATGAACTGGTAGCCAGAAGGCTTTTATATTACAAACATCTTCTGTGGTGATTAGAAACCCCATTAGCTCAAGTAGCATAGGCTTGGGCTTTCAATGTTTAAAACTGGGACTCTTTTCCCACTTGCAACTTCTGGCAGCCTTATATGTCAACAGACTTATTAAACATTGGCAGTCCTTGTGAGACCTGAACTCCTGTCAGCCAGCTGCAATAAACTCTGCCTTAGGGAACATGTAATACTCTGGCAGAGGGCTGCAATTGGCTGATGATGAACCTGAGAGCCTGCAGCTTACAGCTAAGAGAGCAATTCCTTGGTTTAGAAGATTCCCAGTTTCTAATCTTGTATCTTGCTTGTCTGCATTTACATAGTGAAGCATTTTTTCAAGTATGTCTATTCACATGGATTATTCCTCACAGTATCACAGTATCACAGTATAACTAAGGTTGGAAGAGACCTCGAGTCCAACCTGTCTCCACAGACCTCATGACTAGACCATGGCACCAAGTGCCACGTCCAATCTCCTCTTGAACACCTCCAGGGACAGTGACTCCACCACCTCCCTGGGCAGCCCATTCCAATGACGAATGACTCGCTCGGTGAAGAACTTTCTCCTCACCTCGAGTCTAAACCTCCCCTGGCACAGCTTGAGACTGTGTCCTCTCGTTCTGGTGCTCCTGGGAGAGGAGACCAACCCCTTCCTGGCCACAACCACCTTTCAGGTAGTTGTAGAGGGCAATGAGGTCACCCCTGAGCCTCCTCTTCTCCAGGCTAAACAACCCCAGCTCCCTCAGCCTCTCCTCATAGGGCTTGTGCTCAAGGCCTCTCACCAGCCTTGTTTCCCTTGTCTGGACACGTTCAAGTGTCTCGATGTCCTTCTTAAACTGAGGGGCAGTCACAGGCAGCAGATGTATCTGGGCCCAGGATGGTCTAAAACAACACTAACTTTTAGATCATGCCTCTGGGACTCAGTTTTGAATACTTATCAATGCAAGGACAGAAAAGTAAATTGATTGCACAGAAGTAAAGGGAAGAAGTCATGGAAGGAAGACAAAAGATTTGGATATTGGAATTCTGGCTGACCTTTCACAACTGCTAGGATGTGGTTGAGGTTTTTTTGGTGGTGGTGGGTAAAGTCCTTACAATTAAACATTTCTCAGCTTTGATATGGAAGCTGGAGAGACAAGAATGTTATGAGATCAATTAAGTGACTTTTTCAAATGTTCCTGTAGACACATTTCAGGATGCAGCTTGTGAACTAGAAAGGAGCTCTCTGCTACTATCTGAGTGCTATTAGCAAGTTCATTGCTGTTTTCCCATTGTGAGGGGTTTTTTAATTCAGTGGAAGTTCCATAGAAAGGAGATGAAATAAATGTTCTTCGGAGGAAATACTCTTTTGTCCCATCCTTAGAAGCCAGAACTAGGATCTGTACCTGCTGGAAATCAGCAGAGCAATGATAACTAGCGCAGCTTGAGAATCTGTCCCTGCCCTTTCTGAGACACTTTTCTTCTGGGGCATCTCTGAGGTCTTAAGGGCCAAAGCTAGACCCTTTCAATAGATTTTCAGAAAATAAACAGCATTTATCCCATAAGTGATGAAACTCTCTAAAGATGTTTCAGTTGAGATAGCTCAAATTCTCCTTTTTTTTTCCCCTTTTTCTCTCCTACTTTTGATGGGTTTTTTAAATTGAGACCTAAACCTAGGCAGCTGTGTATCATCAAATGAGAGCAACTCCACTGCTGTGTGAATGAAATGAATAGTTTTCAGTCCTTGGTATATTCAGGTAATAAGCTCTTGGACACCAATTTCTACTTCTTTTTAAAGACAGGATGCAGAGTGCACATCTCCCCGAACTGAGGTGTTCAGTGACAGGGGAAAAGTGGAGAACTGTAAGATGATGACAAATAAAATGCAAGTGCAGCATGCAAACAGATGAACTACAACTTTATTAAAATTGAGAAGAAAAAGCTACTCTTGGAAGAGAAAAAGCAGCCAATGATGCCTGTACAGGGATCAAAGGGATCAGAGCTGTGCAGAGACAAAGATAAAAAGTTTGGCAATAAATGTGTTGACGGTTCCATGGCGGGAAAGTTGCATTTGAATGGTCAGAAGGTGGTCTCTGGGCTCTGTGATTTGCCGCTGCATGACCACAATGCCACTGTGGTTGTTCACTTTTTTTGTGGTGAAAAAACCCTCCTGGTTCCCGCTGATGATGGACAACGTGATTTTATCCCCAGGGACAGCATTGGAAGGACCCATGCGGAAAATGTCGGTGGGTACTTGGATGTTGGTAGGAAAAGAGAGGTGATAGTAGGTTATTCTCAGAGGCAGGCTCTGGCACTCCTTATTTTCATTACAAGGCAAGCGCTCACAGCGACTGCAAGAAAAGTGAGAACACAAGACAAGAGGAAGATTAGCGTACATTTAGCAAGTGTGACAGGAGAGCAAGGGCAGTGGGGGTGGAAAAAGATATGCTGACTTGCATACTTGTATCCATTCCTCAGCCTGGCACCTCAGTTATATTGCAAATGAACATTAATTAAATAAGGATGAACTCTGGGGTCGGTGCTTTGGGAGAAGCATTACCATTCTCAGAAGCGTTTCCCTTTCTCTGCACACACCGATGGGTTGAGTCTGGCCACTCAGCAAGGGAGAAGAGTTCATTTGCATTCAGATCAGCTAATCTCTTCCTAGGGAGAATACTGGCTTTCCCCCCTCCCCAGGTTCTATTCTTCTTGTTGATCTGATAGGTGTTAAATAAAGGAAGAGATCGTGAGTGGTTAGTGAGCTGACTGTGTCCTGCTTGGGATGTCTGGCTGGGTCTTAAGATTGAGCAAAATAGTCTGAAAACCACAAACACACAAAGAGTTGATCTTCCTGACAGAGAAGAGGTACAGTAGATACTGCACTATGCATGTATGTAAGTTCAGCACCTGACAGCATACAGAAGAATGTAAAGCTTCTTCCCAACACTGCCTGTATGTTTAGTTTTATTTGCTTTGAAGACAGATTTCTTCCTCCCAACGAAGCACAGCATTTCTCCGTGCTACCAAAAACATTCTGAGTCACTCTAACATGCATCTAGCAAGGACAAGATGCAACAGCCTGAGTCTCCAGCATGTGCCCTGCAGTCATAAGCCCTACTCTTAGGCAGCCTTGAGTCACAGGAATGATGCTGCTGAGTGAGAAAGTTGCCCTCTGCTGTTTCCACCCCTTCTACACTCAAGTGAAGAATCCAGAGCACGAGGAAGATGACACTCACATAGGCTGAGGGTGAACAATCAATGTCAGCACTAGAAATCATGAGCAATTTCTTCCCTTTCTGCTGTGGAGAGAAGTGAAGCCTGTCCAGTAAAATATGGCACAGACAAGCATGGGAATTAAAGGTACTGCTATTACAGAATGTTCTAGTTTACCAGCACATTAATGATGTTCTGACATGTCATGATACCTGGTGGGTTCAAGAAGTGTTTAAAGAACTGCATACACCAAAAGTTTATCTGAATTTCAGATTAAAGATATGCCCAAATCACCACAATTCAAATTGGTAACCAAACATCCTTGGTGGGTGTCAGTCGCCCTCGTAAGAACTGACAGAGTAAGAGGAAACCTATATAGTCTCAAGTGGCACCAGGGGAGGTTTAGGTTAGATATTAGAAGAAAGTTTTCACTGAAAGGGTTCTCAAACATTGGACCAGGCTCCCTGGGGAGGTGTTTCCATCCCTGGAGGTGTTTAAAAGACACACAGATGTGGTGCTGAGGGACATGGTTTATCACCAGACTTGGTAAAGTTGGACAATGGTTGGACTCGATGATCTTAAGGTCTTTCCTAACTGAAACAATTCTCTCAGACAAGTTCATGGAAGGAGAGGTAAACATGATGATCTTAGCTGCATGTTAACTTTGGAGAGGATCAGGCTGTGCATTTAGCTGCAAACTCGCCCCCCACACAAATTATGCAAAAGTGCCTCTCCAATCAAAAGCAATAATCGGTCCTCTCAGCTGAGGTTATGCAACCTAAACTCTGTGTTTCTTTACTAAGAAATGCTCCAACATGAAAGCATGGTTTGCTTCTTAGTACCTCAAGGAAATCTGACTATTTCATTTACTTTGACACATAAAACTGATCAGCTATTAGGTGTATTTGTACCAGCAGAACTGTGGCTCATAAGCAAGCCCCATTTTGTTTCCAGTGCACAATGACCTGAATTCCAGGAACTCCTCATGATATGCAAGATAAACATTTTCCAAAAGGTTAGTTAAAATCACCCTCAGTTCTACAGTTAATGTGTTCTATGTTTTCTTTCAATACCACTGGCAACACCAGTACAAAGCAAATCTCTGAAGACTTAAATACATTCTTAATTTTATTTATGTGTGTAAAGAGCACGCACAAGCCTTCGCGGGATGGCTGGCTAATCAGGTGTGGGTACTCTGGGAATATTTTCAGGTATGGTGAGCTCTCCATTCTTTTCTGAAATGTCATCAATAACTCCACTAAAAAGAATGACTTTGTTTTGTTGAAATCACAAGAGACGGGACTCGGCCCGGTGCAGGCCAGGTGTCCACTTCATTATGCAACATCCTTCTTTATAAAAGCTAATACAACGCAGAAGCAGTTTATGACTGCAACAAGGGACTCTGTTATATCAATCTGCTATATGTGAAGTCTTACACTCTCAGGTCATAATAACCATTCGTAACCAGGGGGTTGTAGACAGGCAGAGGTTGGTCTCTTCTCCCAGGCAACCAGTACCAGAACAAGAGGACACAGTCTCAGGCTGCGTCAGGGGAGGTTTAGGCTGGAGGTTAGGAGGAAGTTTTACACAGAGAGAGTGATTGCCCATTGGAATGGGCTGCCTGAGGAGGTGGTGGGGTCGCCGACGCTGGGGGTGTTCAGGGCGAGGCTTGACAGGATGCTTGGTTGTATGATTTAGTTGATTAGGTGGTGTCGGATGATAGGTTGGACACGATGATCTCGAAGGTCTCTTCCAACCTGGTTAATTCTATTCTATTCTATTCTATTCAGGTATCTGCCCTCCTCCAACTACACTGCTGCACCGTGTTCCCATAGTTCAAAAGCCATCAAGGCCAATACTGTCTCCTCTTATCAGTCCAGCAGTGCTTGGAGCTCGGCTCTCCAAGGTTTAACCCTTCAACAAGGCTACTTGGTGTGGATGGAATCATGAAGCAGGTCAAGACAATTGTGACCGTTTGAGGCTGTGCCTTTAAGGAAGGGGCACACTGGCTAAATGTTTATAAAATATTTTTTATTCCAAACGAATTTCATTGGCTAATTAAGGGGGAGGTGATGGTCTTAGACCCAGGGGAGCTGGGACTTGCCTTCAGTTTTCCTTTCTCCACCCTCCCTTTCAGCTGGACTGCTTCTGGGCTTCTGGCCAACTAACAGATAAGAGATACTAAGTCTTGTACCAGGCCTTCTGTTCCTGTCTCCTTAACCACCCTTTTCTCTCTTTTTCTACCTCTTTGGGGGAGAAGGGAGGTAGGGGGGTGAAGGGGGCACAGGGGGAAGCCCCCTCTGTTGGGGGTCTGGTTTCTGATCGTGTTTATTTGCTGTGTATTCCTGTAAATATGGTAAGATACCTGTATTTGTGGTGTTACACATAATCTGCTTCCTATATATGCTTGTAAATATAGCCTGCTTTCTCCAACTGGTCTAGCCGTGGTTTCTTCCTCAGTGGGGGAGGGAAAGCGCAGCCTTTCCTTTCAACCCACCACAACAATTAATTTCTTGGAAACATCTTCATGTAAACCTTCTTGGGAGCATATACACTCTCATAAGCATTTACAAGCTCATAAAGATGCTCTTTTATAAAAGCAAAATACCTTTTTTAAGAGAACAAAATAAAAATCAAAACTCCCAGCTTCCTAAGATCTGAAAAAGGCCATTCCATTGATTCAGGAAGTTATTTGTGAAGACAGATTGCAGGTAGGAGCTAGAATTACTCAAAAGTCATCATTCTCTGGTGGTGCACACTGCACATTTCACTATAGGTTTAATTAATGTGCACTAATTGTTCCATTAACTAACCACAGAGAGAGCAAATATGATTGCTTTCAAGAACCAGAGTTCATCCTGGGGTCACACACCATAAAGACAAGCAGCAATGAGCACTTAACTCCCAGTGTACCCTCTAGACCTTATTTAAATGCTTCCCTTCAGCAGGCAGATGGAAATGATATGGCAGGGGAAATCCAACAACCTCAGTGAGTGAGCAACCCAAGACGCTGCTCCAGCTCCATGGCATCTCGGGATGGATGACTGGCGGTACAGCCTCTGTGCCCTACCACCACACCGTGTCACTGCAGAAGAGATCACAGTGGGGGCTGGCAAGGGAAGGGGAATGCTGAGGAGATGGCAAGATGCTGTCAGACAAACCCAGCACAGAGCCCAAGTAAAACATGCACAGCTTTGCACTGAGGCAGTTTGAAATACAGTTTGCAAAGCTCTGCAATTAGGCATGCAAACGAGAAAAAATAAGCATCAATGTTTATTCCTGAACTGGTTCCTGCTTATTTTAGCTCACTTACTACGCTGGCCTCTTAGGTTTATTTATGTGGCTGAAATACTGGATTCAAGGAATTACCTAATGTTTGAATTCCCAAACAGTGGTTACTCATAAAGGAAAAGAAAACTACCAAAACTAGATTCCAATTTATACAACATTTCCTAATGGAGAAACGAGGAGATACTCTGCAATGGTTAGGCCACACCTTGAGTACTGTGTCCAGTTCTGGGCTCCTCAGTTTAAGAAGGACATTGAGACTCTTGAATGTGTCCAGAGAAGGGCAACGAGGCTGGGGAGAGGCCTTGAGCACAGCCCTGTGAGGAGAGACTCGGGGAGCTGGGATTGTTTAGCCTGGACAAGAGAAGGCTCAGGGGAGACCTTCTTGCTGTCTACAACTACCTGAAAGGTGGTTGTAGCCAGGAGGGAGTTGATCGCTTCTCTCAAGCAACCAGCACCAGAACAAGAGGACACAGTCTCAAGCTGTGCCAGGGGAAGTTTAGGCTCGAGGTGAGGAGAAAGTTCTTCAGAGAGTTGTTAGCCATTGGAATGTGCTGCCCAGGGAGGTGGTGGAGTCACCATCCCTGAAGGTGTTCAAGAGGGGATTGGATGTGGCACTTGGTGCCATAGTTTAGTCATGAGGTCTGTGGTGGCAGGTTGGTCTTGATGATCTTTGAGGTCTCTTCCAACCTTGGTGATTCTGTGATTCTGTGAAATTATTTTCTGCCTTCCCTCCTGTTAATTTCTGAGCCTGATTTTCCCACAGTACAGAGGCAATTTATTCTGTTGTGCCCAAAGGAGCTGAGTGGTATACAACAATTCCTCATGCACTGAAGGGAAAAGAACTTTTCAGCAGGATTTGTGGTTTTGCAATTTACTTCATAGAGGGGAATGTGCTGAATTAATAATCACCTATTATGACTAAACTCTACACCATGCGTCTCTGAAATTCGACCCCGAGGACTGCCAGAGCTGTGACATTCTTCCACACCTCCTAGAATATATACTCCACTAGAGAGGCACTCCCTCAGGTTATCATCGAGTCTGTATTTCTTTTCAGCAGGTTGCACCACACCTTGAGGCCCAGGTGAGCCATCAGCCAGGCCGTATCACCACATCGTGCACCCCTACATTTAACAGAGTGGCTCTGTGGGGAGGGTGCTTTTTATCTTTAACAAACCAGAACTTAAAGGGAGTGAAACCAACTGATGATTGGTTTTCAAAGATACTTCTTTCCCAGAGGAGAACCTGGAGTCCCACTTACAGTGTACAGCAGAACAGGAGACAGGATGCACCAATACTCTGCATGTTCCTCCTGTCTGGAGCTGTAAGGTCTCAAGGAGTTTCCAAGCTATAGAACAGTCAGACTTATCTTCATTTTGCCCACAGCACTGAGCCTTTATGTCCTATCATTCTCTCCTTCTTCCTGTCCACTTTCCTTGTCTACTACCATTCCTGCTCACTCAAACATTTGGTATCAGGACTGTATACTCAGCCACTGCTGACCCTCCTCCTCTTGCTCTATCCTTTCCTGCCTGACACTTGGTTTTCTCAGTTTCTGCTTCAAAGCCTTAATCATGCTCTAAGGTGCAGGATTATCTGAGGAACCTGAAGATATACAAGTCCATGGGACCAGATGAAATGCATCTTGATGGAATTAGCTGTTATAGTTGCCAAGCCACTCTGCATGATATTTGGAAAGTCCTGGCAGTCAGGTGAAGTCTCTGGGGACTGGAAGAAAGGAAACCTTACAGTCATGGTTAAAAAGGGTAGAAAGGAGGACCCTGGGAACTACCGACCTGTCAGCCTCACCTCCGTGCTTGGGAAGATCATGGAACAGATCTTCCTAGGTGCCATACTGAGGCACATGGAGGACAGGGAGTTGATTCAAAACAGCCAGCATGGCTTTACAAGGGGCAAATCCTGCCTGACCAACCTAGTGGCTTTCTATGAGAAACTATGTCAGTAGATAAGGGATGACACATGGATGTGAGCTGGACTTCTGCAAGGCCTTTGACACTGTTGCCCACAATATCCTATTCACCAAGTTGAGATATGGATTTGATGGGTGGACTGTTCAATGGATAAGGAACTGACTGGATGGTCACATCCAGAGGGCACTGCTCAATGGCTTGAAGACTAGATGGAGAACAGTGACAAGTGGTGACCCTCAGGGGTCCCTACTGTTTCATATTTTTATCAATGACATAGACAGTGGGATCCAGTGCACCATCAGCAAGTTTGCAGATGACACCAAGCTGTGTAGTGCTCTCAATACACCAGAGGGACAAGAAGTCATCCAGAGGCACCTGGACAAGCTGGAGGTGGGCCCAGGTGAGCCTTATGAGGTTCAACAAGAGCAAGTGCAGGATTCTGCTCCTGGGCCAGAACAATCCTCACTATCAATACAGACTGGGGAATGAGGTGATAGAAAGCAGCCCTGTGGAAAAGGATTTGGGGGGTGCTGACAGATGAGAAGATGGATATGAGCAGACAGTGTGAGCTTGAAGCCTAGAAGGCAAATCACATCCTGGGCTGCATGAAAAGAAGTGCTACTGGCAGATCCAGAGAGGTGATTCTGCCACTTTGCTCTGATGAGACCTCATCTGGAGTACTGCATCCAGGTGTGGAGCCCTCAGTATAGGAAGGACACAGACCTGATGCAGCAGGTCCAGAGGAGGACCACAAGGATGATCAGGGGATTGGGAGCACAAGCACCTCTGCTATGAGGACAGACTGAGGGAGCTGGGGTTGTTCAGCCTGGAGAAGAGAAGGCTCTGGGGACACCTAAGAGGCAGCCTTCTAGTACCTGAAAGGGGCCTCCAAGAAGGATGGAGAGTGACTGTTTATGAAGGCCTGCAGTGACAGGACAAGGGGCAATGGCTTCAAACTAGAGAAGAGCAGATCTAGATTGGATGTTAGGAACATGTTCTTTCCATGAGGGTAGTAGGACACTGGAACAGGTTGCCCAGACAGATGATTGAGGCCCCATCCCTGGAGATATTCTAAGTGAGGCTCAATAGGGCTCTGGGCAACCTGATCTAGTTGAGGATGCCCCTGATGATGGCAGGGGGGGTTAGACTAGATGACCTTTGGAGATCCCTTCCAACCCAGACCATTCTATCATTCTATGAATCACAAAGCACACACTCCTTCCCTCAAGAATCTTTGTGCAGCTCTCCCAAATTATTCCTTTCTCTGACAGCCTTCATCCAAATCCAGCATCAAGCACTCCTAACCATAAGCTCCTGTGATTGGTCTCCTCCTTGTCTCTAAATTTTACCTTCTACCTCTCAAGTGTCTGCCAGATTCACTTACCTCACCTGGTCATATCTTCAGATCCTTCCCTCCCTGCATTCAGCCTCTTTATCCCCAAGTATGCCTTTCCTTCTTAGTGAGTCTGCTCTTTTCTTACCTGTGCTGGAATCACAGGTGGGATTTCTTATCTGGGTGGTCTTTGAAAGCACAGAAGAAATAGGTTTGGGGATTGGCATGGCTGGCAGCACCTGACCCAGCATTAATAGGAGCTGACACTATGGGGAAGAAGGGGTTTCTTTTCTGTGGCTATTTGTGGGAGCAGGCTCAGACAGTCTGTGGAGTTGGTACCCACACATTCTTGGCATCTTTGAAGAGCTGCAAGAAGCTCAGGTCTGCTGAGTCAGGAGAGAATTGTTTGTTGCTAAAAAAAGAAAGACTTCTCTACTGATAGGAAGAGCTAAATAGCACTGAGGAAGACAGTCAAGCACAAAGTCAGACCAGCACTGAGTCTATGAAACCCTTATCATTCAAGGACTTGAAGCAAAAGTTACAACAAACAACTCTCAGAAATACTCTAAGTAGACCCAACTCTGTTTTGGCATACAGGGGTGGATTAAGCTTACCCACCAAGCTCCTAATTTCCTAAGATTTATGAAAAGAGGCTAATTGCAATTTAACAAAATTGGTAATTTCAGAGGTTTTCATTAAAGATGAAAAAAAAGCACAAAAAAGATTAGAATAGAATAGAATAGACCAGGTTGGAAGAGACCTTTGAGATCATCTAACAAATGTCAGATTTCTGCTACAAAACATGACAGAAAATTAATGGGGACCAAAAAAAGACCCTAACCAACCAACCAAAACAAAGCACAACCAAAAAAAACAAAACCAAATCCAAAATGTGTTAAATACACAAACCAGCATGTTGCTTTCTACCCTTGTCCTAGGAAATAAGTGAACTGCTTTGGCTGAAATTTGCCCAAACTTGAACCTGGTTCAAACACCTGGCATGTAAAATTTCATAGAATCAATAAGGTTGGAAAAGATCTCAAAGATCATCAAGTCCAACCTGTCACCCAAGACCTCATGACTACTAAACCACAGCACCAAGTGCCACGTCCAATCCCCTCTTGAACAACTCCAGGGATGGTGACTCCACCACCTCCCTGGGCAGCCCATTCCAACGGCTAACAACTCTCTCTGTGAAGAACTTTCTCCTCACCTCCAGCCTAAACTTCCCCTGGTGCAGCTTGAGACTGTGTCCTCTTGTTCTGGTGCTGGTTGCCTGGGAGAAAAGACCAACTCCCTCTGGCTACAACCACCCTTCAGGTAGTTGTAGACAGCAATAAGGTCTCCCCTGAGCCTCCTCTTCTCCAGGCTACGCAACCCCAGCTCCCTCAGCCTCTCCTCATAGGGCTTGTTCTTGAGGCCTCTCCCCAGCCTTGTTGCATGCTATTCATCCATTTGTTAAGTTTTAGCCAAACTCTAAGCAGTTAAAAACAGGTCCTAATACTGAGAAGCAACAGGCAACCCTAATAATAAGCAGACATGTCTTGAATATAAAAGTATTTCCCAATCTGGCTCAGTGCTACACACATTTCTGACATGCCACCGTAACCACTTCTTTATCTTTTCTACTGTTTTTCTTGGATTAAACACTATAAATGTTAGACTGCAATGTCACATGAAGAGAATTTGTTATGCAATTTGAAAACAAAAAGTGTTTGGCAAGACCATACAGCAAGTTAAGCCCCACTGTGAGTAGCAGTAGATCTTACTTTTCCTTGGAGAAATACCAAGCCTATAGGATGATCTAGAGATGGGGGGAGGCCAAATTTAAACAAAAGAGATAAAATTGTTACCATTAAGCACCTGGCCATGCCAGACACTTTGCTGGTCTTTGGGGAAGGTTACACACACTGTTTCCTCCTGAAGATCAGAGTATATATGCAGCATCCTGAGCTTTTGCCCACAGCATGGGATGATCCTGCAATTACAGGATGCTTGGTTCCATGGTTTAGTTGATTGGGTAGTGTTGGATGATAGGTTGGACACGATGATCTCGAAGGTCTCTTCCAACCTGGTCTATTCTATTCTATTCTATTCTATTCTATTCCATTCCATTCCATTCCATTCCATTCCATTCCATTCCATTCTATTCCTTAGTCTGATGACAATCACCACTGCAACAGGCACCACACAAAATTCTCTGATTTAAAGGGGTTGGCTAAGGAAGCTTCTGGATCACTGAGGGCTGTTGCCTCTTATTTTAAGGAAAAATAAGGATGAACAAACTTGGATTTGTAGGACTAAGACCTATTAAATTACAGCTGTTCCAAAGAATACACTGGAGAACAGGGCAAACAAAAAAACCCAACTTGATGGGAATGAAAACGTGCTGTTTTTCTCATGATGTGCCAAGTTGGTAAAATTGGAATGTTTTGAATAAAAAGGAGAGGACCTGACACATACAATGCTATGAGAAGCCAACCATTTTTATTTTAGAGTCCTGGCACAGTGCTGGGTGAGCTGGTCATTGAACTGACTTGGACTGTTTACAGCAGAAATAACAAACTCACATTCTCTCTGATTTATGCAAACAGATTTTCAACAATAGATTTATTAACTGTGTCAGAGAGGGGAAAAACAAGAGATCATAACTCAAAGAATTAAAATAGTAAGAACTTCACTGAGTAGCTACAAAATTTGTCTGACTCTTAGGCCAATTATAACTATGGCACATAGAAGACTCCCCATGAGTCAGAGTTGGGCCGAGTAAGCCATAACGGGCCCCCAACATCCCAGACACAAAAAAGGCATTCTACTGTTTCCTCAAAAGATCCTGTACATTCCCAACAGCCATTAATTTCAACAAATACATAAAAATACAGATAAGGAAGAAGAGAAAATGGAATGTGTGTGTACCTTGCATAGTTATAAACTGAACTTGGCAACTCAGGGATGTCCACAAGACCACTAATTCGGACCACGATCACTAATTCTGCTTAGTGGTCCACTGCAAAGGACTTTCTTTTTTAGGATACAAATGAACCCACAATATTACAAATAAAGAGAACATCTGTATCACAAGGTGATGCTTCTTTACTGTTGAGACAAATACAACTTAAAGCTTGCCTGGAGAAGAGCAGGCTCAGGGGAGACCTTATTGCTCTCTACAACTACCTGAAGGGAGGTTGTAGGCAGGCAGGGGCTGGTCTCTTCTCCCAGGCAACCAGCACCAGAACAAGAGGACACAGTCTCAAGCTGTGCCAGGGGAGGTTTAGCCTAGATATTAGGAAGAAATTCTTCATAGAGAGAGTGATTGCCCATTGGAATGGGCTGCCCAGGGAGATGGTGGAGTCGCCATCATTTAGAGATGTTTAGGAGGAGACTTGATGGGGTGCTTGGTGCATTGGTTTAGTTGATGAGGTGGTGTTGGATGATGGGTTGGACTTGATGATCCTGAAGGTCTCTTCCAACCTGGTCTATTCTATTCTTTTCTATTCTATTCTATTCTAATTCTTCACTACCATTGACAGTTCTCAGAATGTATTTTTATATACCATGAGCACTCTCTACAGCATTCTGATCAAGCACATCTGCTGTGACACTTACATGGCATTTCACAGATTAGGGTTTAAATGGAGACTACCCAATCCCCACAAAGAAGATGAGCCTTAGCATCACTTTACAGAGGTGGCACCCAATTTTATCTGAGATGGTGGGCATCTGAACACTGACCGTTAAAAGCAATAGCAAGCTGATGACAAATGTGATTTATCAGCTTTCCTCCCTAGCTGCTGGAACATACACTTACCTGGGTATGGTGCACATGGTGGGCACCATGGAGCAGCCTTTGGAAGGATCACTGGAGTACAGGGTGGGAGGAAAAGCAGTCATCTGCATCAGCCATAAACTGTAGCTACACAATTGAAATCTGACAGCAACTTCTCCACTCCACTAGCATCATCTGATGACTGCAAATGAGCTGCTGGCAGCCCCTCCTCCTAAAGGTGTTTAATATTTTCAACACCAGAATGCACAGACTTTCTCTGAGATAGGCTGAGAGACACAAATAGGAGCAGCAACTAACACACCACCCTTGCTAGGATTCCAGTCTTTTTGAACAGAGGAGAAATAGTACTAAAAATAAGACATTTTTGCAATGCTCTGCAACAGCACTGGTAAGAATTCAGAGAGGGAGCTAAAAAGAACTCTTTCAATGGAGTGCAAAATTAAGGAAAGAATACATGTGAAAGAAATGTCAGAATTTTGAAGTGGAATGCAATGCTCCTACCAGGTTGCCTGCAAGGTAGCCAGAGAGAGAACATCTGCTTATGGCTCTAGAGATCATTACTCAGCAAACCACTGACACATGGCATTTCTTAATGTCTTAGACTGAAACAGGAGCACGAGAAAGGGACTGGACTTCTCTGTGCAAAATACAGGGTAGACCTGCCAACAAAATATGTATTTGACAGAATCTTTTATGTATTGAGTCGGCTGTAGCATGACATAAAGGAGATGACATCACCAAAGAACAACGTTCAGCCTTGAGAAAGAAAGCACTTACGTGTCTCCTGACTTGCGGTAGTTTTCTGGACATTCCAAGGACAGGCAGCGAAAGCCTCCCTGGATGTTAAAGCAAGTCTCATTGAAAGAGCAGTTGTGGCTTTCTGCAACACATTCATCAATATCTGCCAAACAGAGAAGGGTGAAGGGATTAAACAAACACCTTTCCTGTACCTGCGGGCTCCAGATGATGAAAGGATCATACTAGGTACTACAGAACATGAGGTGCAATTAAACATGATGACAGGATTGGAAGCTGGAGAACAAAAACAAAAGGAAGAAAACTAAGCCAAAGAGCAGGCAAGGACAGGAAAAGGAAGAGTAGCAGTGCCACTAAGTGGACAAGATACAAATATTTGCTGAAATGTTCAGAGCATATTTCCTTTTAGTGGTTAAACTAAGTCATACTATTCCACATTAAGAATTTTAATAGTGTTATAAAAAGCATTCTCTGCTGCATTCTGTAGTTTGTTAAGGTTCCTGTGTATTTACAAAGAAACACTGGTTTCTTCAGGTTTCAAGCTGATGTTTACTGCTTTACCTACAATGTTGTAATAAAGACATTGTATTAAACATTCAAACTTGCTAAAGTTTAGGTCCTAAGTCATTTATAGATATAAACTACAACACGGGAGGTTCCGCCTCAACAGGAGGAAGAATTTCTTCACTGTGAGGTTCACAGAGCACTGGAGCAGCCTCCCCAGAGGGGTTGTGGAGTCTCCTTCTCTGGAGACTTTCAAGACCCAGCGAGGTGCACTCCTGTGCAACCTGCACTAGATTCTACAATCCTGCTCTGGCAGGGGCTGTTGGACTCAATGATCTCCAGAGGTCCCTTCCAACCCCTGACATCCTGCGATGCAGTGATCCAGTTAGGCCTCCCTGCAGCTATTGAACTCACCCTGGCAGTTGCGTGCGTTGGGTGCCAACCTGTAACCAGTGGAGGGACAAGTACACTGAAAGCTCCCAGGAACGTTGATACATCGGAATGAACAGATATGCCCTCCCGTAGGTAAAGCACATTCATCAATGTCTGCAAGAAGAAAATACCGCTCATTCATTAGGTGTCCATGACATCCATGTTGCTGCTGGGAGCTCCAGATGGAAGTTCACTATTCTAATTGCTGGACAAGGAAAAAGGTCATCTGATAGGTGTAGGTCTAGTCATTAAAGGCTCTCAGAAACCAATGGAGGTGTGAAGAAAATCAGAAGCAATAAAAGGGAGACAAAAGTAAATGGGTAAGAACAGGCACTTTACAGTGATGTGCGTCACAGAACTTTACAAAAGGGCAGGAGAAGAATAGTTTTTATAGACTCATAGAATGGCCTGATTTGGAAGGGACCTGAATGACCCTCTAGTTCCAGGCCCTTGCCATAGGCAGGGACACCTCCCACTAGACCATGCTGCTCAAAGCCTCATCCATCCTGGTCTTAAATATTTGCACAGACGAGAGTCCACAACTTCGCTTCAAGAGGGCATTGGATGTGGCACTTGGTGCCATGGTTTAGTAGTCATGAGGTCCTGGGTGACAGGTTGGACTTGATGATCTTTGAGGTCTTTTCCAACCTTACTGATTCTATGATTTGCTTCTTTATCCTTGTTTTTACAGAAGGGAAATCGAAATAGATGTTCTATCCAAGGTCTTACTGTCTATCAAGTCCTGGAGATCTAAGTCCGAATTCAGGCTCTTGTCCATGAAGGCACACCCACATTCTCCTTGTAAATGAGAAGGACCTACTTATACATTAGCTCAGAACTAGCTACAAAAAACAGGGCATATAAAATGCTATCTAGTAATATTATGTATTACATAGGTAACATATAAATGTTTTCCTATCTGCACTTGCTGAAGACTATAAATTCTGTTAGTTCCTTAGAAATATACAACTCCAAAAACATCCCTTGCAAGATAGAAACTTATGCCAAGCTACCAAATCAGTGTAAACAGCAAAACTGACACCACACAAGTGGTTCCTAGATTAGGACATGGGTGGGCGACATTCATTAACACAGGGAAACATCAAAGAGAATCCAATGTTTAAACGAAACCATTACAAACACATGGAACTGTTTGTATGTTATGGTGAGAGTAAGAAATGCTCACTCATCCTCTGTCTGCAAAATGATGATGCTTACCTTCACATGAAATCCCATCTATGTCACTAAGTTGAAAGCCACGGCGGCAGTAACACTGATAGGAGCCATACACATTGGCACACTCTTGACTGCAGGGGCTGCTCTCACACTCATTTAAATCTGAAAGGCAAAACAACGTATCTGAACACCAAGTTTCTTGTTGTAATCACCACTGCTATTACAGGGCTAAGACAAAAGTTTGGAAGAGGTTTTTAGTTAAGAAAGGATGCTACGCGTGTCATTGAGTAAGCTGGAAATGGGAAGCTTTGGATTTATTACTCTATAGTGGATATGGGCAGGTTGTTCTGCACTGTGCTATCATTTCCCACTGTCCTTCAAAGTCTTTACTTGGAGAGAGTCTTTAGGACTATATTTGCATTTTTACATCTGGATATCAGCAAGTCTCAAATTTGATCTAGCTGAACCATCCTTCGAAATGCAATAAATGCAGAACCAGACACCTCTGCAGGATCCAGTCAGTGAGCAACATATTTGAACTGTGAGCTACGGTGGCTTCGTTACTCATAACAAGTCATGTAATCAAAAACCCCCAGGGGTTGATTTCTCATGCCTTTCCAGTGCAGCTTTGCAAGCTAAAATGAAACTGAAACAGCTCAACAGCAATGAGCTCTGTCTCACACTGTACAGCCAAAGCACAGGACAGCCATACCTTCACATGACCTGCCATCAGCTGAAAGTTTGAATCCCATGGTACAAGTGCAGTAGTAGGAACCAGGAGTATTCTCACACTTGTGAGCACAAAGGCGGCCTGGATAGCGTCGGCATTCGTTGATATCTGCAGTGAGAAACACAAAGAGAGGTGGATGTATTGTCTGGCTTCACTGCTGCAGTGCTTTGGACCAGAACATAGAATCATAGAATCAGTCAGGGTTGGAAGGGACCACAAGGATCATCTAGTTCCAACCACCCTGCCATGGGCAGGGACACCCCACACTAGATCAGGCTGGCCAGAGCCTCACCCAGCCTGGTCTCAAACACCTCCAGGCATGGGGCCTCAACCACCTCCCTGGACAACCCATTCCAGGGCTTCACCACTCTCATGGGCAAGAACTTCCTCCTCATGTCCAGCCTGAATCTCCCCACCTCCAGCTTCATTCCATCACCCCTAGTCCTAGCACTACCTGAGATCCTGAGAAGTCCCTCCCCAGCCTTCTTGTAGGCCCCCTTCAGATACTGGAAGGCCACAATTAGGTCACCTCGGAGCCTTCTTTTCTCCAGACTGAACAGCCCCAACTCCTTCAGTCTGTCCTCATAGAAGAGGTGCTTCAGCCCTCTGATCATCCTCCTGGCCCTTCTGTGGACACGTTCCAGCATGTCCATATCCCTCTTGTGATAGGGGCTCCAGAACTGGAGGCAGTACTCCAGGTGGGGTCTCACCAGAGCTGAGCAGAAGGGGAGAATCACCTCCCTTGACCTGCTGGCCACACTTCTCTTGATGCAGCCCAGGATCTGATTTGCCTTCCGGGCTGCAAGTGCACACTGAGAGCTCCTGTTGAGCTTCTCGTCTACCAGCACCCCCAAGTCTCTCTCCTCAGGGCTGCTTTCCAGCCAGTCACTGCCCAGCCTGGATATGTGCCTGGGATTGCCTCGACCCAGATGCAGGACCCTGCACTTGGTCTTGTTGAACCTCAGGAGGTTGTCTTGTGCCCACCTCTCCAGCCTGTGCAGGTCCCTCTGGATGGCATCCCTTCCCTCCAGCCTGTCTGCTGCACCACACAGCTTGGTGTCATCAGCAAACCTGCTGAGGCTGCACTCAATGCCACTGTCCATGGCACCCACAAAGATGTTGAACAAGCCTGGTCCCAGGACTGATCCCTGAGGGACTCTGCTTGTCCCTGGCCTCCACTGGGACATGGACCCATTGACAGCCACTCTTTGGGTGCGGCCATCAAGCCAGTTCTTTATCCATCTAGTGGTCCACCCATCAAACCCATGTGTCACCAGTTTGGAGACCAGGATGTGGTGCAGAACAGTGACGAAGGCTTTGCTCAGGTCCAGGTAAACAACATCAGCTGCTTGCCCCTCATCTATTAATGTTGCCACCTGTTCATAGAAGGCCACCAGGTTTGTCAGGCAGGATTTGCCCTTGGTGAAGCCATGCTGACTGTTCCAAACCACCTCCTTCACTATTCTTCTCAGTCAGTAGTGCCTCCAGGAGGATCTGCTCCATGATCTTTCCAGGCACAGAGGTGAGACTGACTGGCCTGTAGTTCCCTGGTTCCTCCTCCTTACCCTTTTAAAAAATGGGAGCAATGTTTCCCCTTTTCCAGTCTGTGGGGACTTCCCCAGACTGCCATGACTTTTGGAATATAATAGAGAGGGGTTTAGCAACCTCCTCTGCCAGTTCTCTCGGTACCCGTGGGTGTATCCCGTCGGGTCCCACGGACTTGAACACTTTCAGGTTCTTAAGGTGGTCATGAACCTGATCTTCACTTGCGATGGGCAGTTCTTCCTCCGGGTCCCTGCTATTATCTTCCATAACATCAGGAGTGTGGCTAGAGGCCCTTGCAGTGAAGACTGAGGTAAAGAAGTTATTGAGTACCTCAGCCTTTTCCACATCACTTGTGTCCATTTAATCAGTTTCCTTTCTGAGGGGGCCCACACCTTCCCTAGTCTTCTTCTTGCCGTTAATATACCTGTAGAAATTCTTAGTGTTCCCTTTAACCTCCCTGTCTGGATTCAATTCAAACTCTGCTTTGGCTTTCCTAACCAGATCTCTTGCTGCTCAGGCAGCTTCATTATATACCCCCCATTCTAGCTGTCCTTTCCTCCACTTCCTGTAGAGTTTCCTTTTAAGTAATAGTGTGTCCAGTAGCTCCTTGCTCAACCAGGCAGGCCTGCTAGCATTCTTTCCTGCTTTTCTCTTTGTTGGTATACATTGCTTATGGTCATAAAAGTTTGATTTTGGATATAAACTACAGCACAGGAGGTTCCACCTCAAATTCTTCACTGTGAGTGTCACAGAGCACTGGAACAGGCTGCCCAGAGAGGTTGTGGAATCTCCTTCTCTGGAGACTTTCAAGACCCAGCTGGATGTGTTCCTGTGTGACCTGCACTAGATTCTATGGTCCTGCTCTGGCAGAGGGGCTGGACTCAATGATCTCTGGAGGTCCCTTCCAACCCCTAACATCCTGTGATACTGTGATTCTTATTTTCCAGATCTAGCTTTCATACTAGAGAGAGAAGGACTTGCTCGAAATGCTCGTTTAGAAGCACCTCAGCATCTAATTGAATTAGATCTGTAAAGAAGAAAGTTGCTTCCACCTTCCAAAGGAATGTTTTGCTGTAGGTGCACATAAAAATATCACAGAGAACAATTACACACACGCTCATAATCTCACCTTCTAACAGGATAACAGAAAACACATTGACAATACTAACACAGCTTCATTTGAAGTAGCAGCAGCTCTTTAACATGGCATTCGACTTATATAAATGGTATAGTAGTCAATTTTACACTGAGATGAAAGAGGTTATGCAGAGAGCAGTAACACTCCTTCCACAGGGTCGTTTTTTCACATGCCATGGCTACATATCAATAGGTGCAACTTACCAATGCAAGTCCTGCTGATGACATCAAAAGAATAGCCAGATTTGCACTCACAACGGTAACTGCCTGGAGCATTTATACAAACATGTCCTTCTCCACAAGGCTGGTTAGAGGATGAGCACTCATCCACATCTGAAAACAAAAGGAGAGAAGTGATGGAAAAGTCATTTCTGATCATGCAAGTTGATAGAGGAGCAACATGTTAATGTATTTCTGTGTCCCCTAGTAGTTAAAAAGTGTTTTGAAACAGAAAGCAAGATTTTGAGACTGGAGGAGGGCAGATTTAGGTTAGACATCAGGAGGAAGTTCTGCACAACAACAGTGGTGAAATACTGGAACAGGTCACCCAGGGATGTGGTTGAGGCTCCATCCCTGGAGACATTCAAAATCAGACTTGATGTGTCCCTGCTGAGTGCAGGGGGGTTGGACAAGATGACCTTTGAGGGTCCCTTCCAAGTCAGTGCAATCCGTAAAAAGATCAGAGTGTGACCGTTTGAGGCTGTGCCTTTAAGAAAGACAGTGTTGGAACACTCTGGCTGAATGCTTTTGTATCAAAATGAAAACATGATATTCTAAACGAATTTCATTGGTAGATGGGCAGAATGCAACTTTAAGTTTTAGGGCAGTTGGAATTTTTCTGAGTTTCAGCCTGTTCTGCCATTCCAGCCTGTTCTGCCTTTCCAGCCTCTCTGCTTCTCAGCAAACTAGCCGGAGCTGACCTTGAGATAAGCAAAACTAATTCCTGCATGTGCTTTTGAAGCCTAATAACATCTCTTTTCCTTAATAACTGCCTTTCTTTCTCTCTAACCCCTTTTTGGGAAAAAAGGGAGGTAAGGGGGGAGAGAGGGGGTTACAGGGAGGGAAACCCTCCTCTTCTCGAGGAGGGAATTTTGTTGTGTTATTTTTTCTTTGCTGTATATTTCTGTATGTATATATATATTGTAAATATATATATACTGTGTTATATATAACCTGCATTCCATATATGCTTGTAAATATAGCTTTGCTTCTCCAACTGGGTTAGCTGTGGTTTCTTTCTCTGTGGGGGAGGGAGAGCTAGGCCCCCACCACACAGAGTCACAAACACAACCTATTTATGAAGGGAGGTCATGTCTCAGGTGTCTTGTTAATGTTGATGCACTTGTAAGGGAAAAGAGATCAGGAAAGCAAGAGAATTTTTAAAGGAAATCAGGTGCAAAACTGTTTTATTAGGCACACTCAATATTCATGGACCAGATCTTCAGTCAGTGTAAGATGTCACAGATTCAGAGTCAGTAGTGATTTAATAAGCCATCTGAAAAATCGAAAACACATGCAAAAATACCTCCCTTGGGAAAAGCCACCTTAGTTAAAAGTCAGCCAAAAGCACATAATGCCTTTCAACATCACTTGAATGGTTTCTGTCAGACATTAAATGGGCATTGTGTTATACCTCCTCTGTATTGAGGAGATTTGAAACCACAGGGCATCACTCCAATACCCTAATATAGTCACAGACAATGCCCCTTGTGGAGGGTGATTATCATTTCCCCTCAGAATATAGGGTTTCTGAGTTATGTGAAGGACAGTGTGGATCCTTGTCGTTCTTCACGGGTTGGGACTGCCACAAGGGAAAGAAATGGATCAAGAATTGGTTGTGTGAATGAGTAACTGGTCAACATAAATGACAGACATGATTTATTTTCTTCAAACTGTTACTTACCTACACATCTTGTTCCATCTTCATTGAGATGATAACCTCGGCCACAGTTGGGTGAGATTCGCTGGCACATGTATGAACCATCAGTGTTAATACATATCTGTCCAGCTGGGCATGGCATGTTGGTGCTCAGGCATTCATTGATATCTACAAGAGCATAAAAAGTCAGTGTAAGTATCCAAAGTTAAGATACTTTCCTTCAGCAGCTGGCATTAATGGAGGTCTTCCATCTTTGAAAAGTTCTGCCTATGGGAGAATACAAATATCTGTGCCATTTAGCTTCCAGGGTGAAGGTCAGTAGAGGCATGAGAGGCCCAGATCCCAGTGGCAACAGAGTATAGAACTTGAGTTTGTCTAAAAGCCTTTGAAAGCCTCCCCTAAACATACAAAGAGATGATCAACAGTTCATTTCACCAGCTGAACCAGCCACGCTGCCATTTGTGAGCTGTGGCTCACACTGAATGAGCTATTTGGTAGTGTGTGCTTGTATAGGTAGTATCTGGCTCCATTTTTACAGAGAGAGATAAACTACTGCTTGCACATACTCACCATGAATACCTTACCTTGTCTTATGGTAAGGTGTCTGTGTAAACACATAAGTGTGTGTATTACTTATTTATGCATCTACAAGACTATGCAGCTCACTACCATCCATCGACTGTGGGTCTATTTTCTTTACAAACAGGACATCACATCACTTTTGCCTGCTAAGAATCCACTAGAAAGTAAAATCTAAGAAAATGTAGTAAGATGAGACTAATCACAGAATGTTAGGGGTTGGAAGGGACCTCAAAAGATCATCTAGTCCAACCCCCCAGCCAGGGCAGGATCACCTAGAGTAGATCACAAGGGAACACATCCAGGTGGATTTTGAGTATCTCCAGGGAAGGAGACTCCACAACCTCCCTGGACAGCCTGTTCCAGTGTTCCATCACCCTCATGGTGAAAATTTTTTTCCTTGTGTTTCCATGGAACTTCCTATGCCTGAACTTCTACCCATTGCCCCTTGTCAGCAGAGCCTGACTCCATCCTCTTGGCACTCCCCCTTTACATATTTATAAGCATGAATGAGGTCACCCCTTAGTCTCTTCCTCTCCAATATTAAGAGCCCCAGCTCCCTCAGTCTCTCCTCGTAAGGAAGATGTTCCACTACCCTGGTCATTTTGGTGGCTCTGTGCTGGACTCTTACAAGAAGTTCCCTGAGGACCTTCTTGAACTGAAGGTGCTCAGAACTGGACACAATATTCCAGATGCAGTCTCACCAGGGCAGAGTAGAAGGGAAGGTGAAGCTGTATTACAGAGTGATCCAGCATGGTGTACCTAGCCAAGAAGGTCAGGAACTCACTGTTACACAAGGCCAGCATGTCCTGTTAGTTTAGGAGAAAGAAGTTTCAGCCTGGAATCAGTGGCTACAGGAGGTACTGAAACAAGCCTGTGCTACCTGGAAATGCTAATAATATAAACTAGATAGAATAGAATAGAATAGAATTGAATAGAATAGAATAGAATAAACCAAGTTGGAAGAGACCTTCAAGATCATCGCGGCCAACCCATCAACCAATCAAACACTACCCAAACCACTAACCCATGGCACCAAGCACCCCATCAAGTCTTCTCCTGAAAACCTCCAGTGATGGCGACTCCACCACCTCCCCAGGCAGCCCATTCCAATGGGCAATCACTCTTTCTGTATAGAACTTTTTCCTAACATCTAGCCTGAACCTCCCCTGGTGCAGCCTGAGACTGTGTCCTCTTGTTCTGGTACTGGCTGCCTGGGAGAAGAGACCAACATCCGTCTGTCTACAACCTCCCTTCAGGTAGTTGTAGAGAGTAATAAGGTCACCCCTCAGTCTCGTCTTCTCCAGGCTAAGCAACCCCAGCTCCCTCAGCCTCTCCTCGTAGGGCTTGTGTTCCAAACCCCTCACCAACTTTGTTGCTCTTCTCTGGACTCGTTCCAGCAAGTCAACCTCCTTCCTAAACTGAGGGGCCCAGAACTGGACACAGTACTCAAGGTGCAGCCTAACCAGTGCAGTGTACAGGGGCAGAATGACCTCCCTGCTCCTGCTGGCCACACTGTTCCTGATGCAGGCCAGGATGCCATTGGCCCTCTTAGCTGCCTGGGCACACTGCAGGCTCATGTTCAGTCTACCATCGACCAGCACCCCCAAGTCCCTCTCAGCCTGACTGCTCTCCAGCCACTCTGACCCCAGCTTGTAACTCTGCATGGGGTTGTTGTGGCCAATGTGCAGAACCTGGCACTTGGATGTGTTCAATCTCATGCCGTTGGACTCTGCCCATCTGTCCAGCCTGTCGAGGTCCCTCTGCAGAGCCTCTCTACCCTCCAGCAGATCAACTCCTGCCCCCAGCTTGGTGTCGTCAGCAAATTTACTGATGATGGACTCAACGTCCTCATCCAGATCATCAATAAAGATGTTAAAGAGCATGGGGCCCAGTACTGATCCCTGGGGCACACCACTAGTGTGCCCTAGATGCGACTGTGTGTAGGAGCAGCACTGCTTGTGAGTGTACGGGCTTGCATCCCATAAACTTCAGCAAAGTCCACCTTCACTTGAGTACTTCTCTGCCTAAGATCATCCCAAATGTTTCACTGGGATATTATCATTGTTTTACACAGTGGTACCAGTAACTGTTGAAGAGCTACTGCTTTCTAGTTACTATGGCATTAAATGTAGCATCTAGCTTGCAAAATTTTGGCAACCTGAGGATGGAGAAGGGGATGTAGTATAATGTGAAATGTTTCAGCCAGGCCTATCCAAGCTCTCAGGCGTGTAGAATTTTGAATTTACAAAGACAGGAAAGTTTTCCTATTTTTTTTCCCCTCAACACCACATTTGATTCAGAGTATTTAAGCATCAGCCTGTGATTTTTTTTAGAATAGAATAGAATTAACCAGGTTGGAAGAGAACTTTGAGATCATCGAGTCCAACCTATCATCCAACACCAGCTAATCAACTAAACCATGGCACCAAGCACCCCATCCAGTCTCCTCCTAAACACCTCCAGTGATAGAATAGAATAGAATAGAATAAACCAGGTTGGAAGAGACCTTCAAGATCATCATGTCCAACCTATCATCCAACACCACCCAATCAACTAAACCATGCAACCAAGCATCCTGTCAAGCCTCGCCCTGAACATCCCCAGCGATGGTGACCCCACCACCTCCTCAGGCAGCCCATTCCAATGGGCAATCACTCTCTCTGTGTAAAACTTCCTCCTAACCTCCAGCCTAAACCTCCCCTGGCGCAGCCTGAGACTGTGTCCTCTTGTTCTGGTACTGGTTGCCTGGGAGAAGAGACCAACCTCTGCCTCACTACAACCTCCCTTTAGGTAGTTGTAGAGAGCAATAAGGTCACCCCTGAGTCTCCTCCTCTCCAGGCTAAGCAACCCCAGCTGCCTCAGTCTCTCCTCATAGGGCTTGTGCTCCAAGCCCCTCACCAACCTTGTTGCCCTTCTCTGGACACGTTCCAGCAGGTCAACATCCTTCCTAAATTGAGGGGCCCAGAACTGGACACAGTACTCGAGGTGCAGCCTAACCAGTGCAGTGTACAGGGGCAGAATGACCTCCCTGCTCCTGCTGGCCACACTGTTCCTGATGCAGGCCAGGATGCCATTGGCCCTCCTGCCTGCCTGGGCACACTGCAGGCTCATGTTCAGCCTACCATCAACCAGCACCCCCAGGTCCCTCTCCACCTGACTGCTCTCCAGCCGCTCTGACCCCAGCCTGTAGCTCTGCATGGGGTTGTTGTGGCCAATGTGCAGAACCCGGCACTTGGCTCTTAAAGTGCGGCGGCGATGCAGGGGACCCAGGCGATCTCAAGCACGTAGGAAATCGGTAGGAGGCGGTCCCAGTCGAGTGCTGAGAAAGCTGGGGGACCTGCAAGCTGCAAAAGGGGCAGTTAGTGGCTTTTCCGGGGGGTCCTGGCAGCAGTGTGTTCCCGAGGGGGGTTACCGCTGTACCGATGGTGACTCCGCCACCTTCCTGGGCAGCCCATTCCAATCGCTAACTATTCTCTCTGTGAAGAACTTTCCCCTCACTTCAAGCCTAAACTTCCCCTGGCACAGCTTGAGACTGTGTCCTCTTGTTCTGGTGCTGGTTGCCTGGGAGAAGAGACCAGCCCCCTCCTGGCTGCAACCTCCCTTCAGGTAGTTGTAGTTGGTAAATATTTTGAGCAAATGTATTTCAGGGGGCCTAACTACTGCTGTTGCATGTGGCTGTGGCTTTACTAACGTCAGTGAAGGCAGCTGTGGCCCTGCTGCCAGGTATGGCAAGTGCATGTCTTCAACACTTTGCTGTGCACAAGGAGTTGCCCCCTTTATTTTATTTTCAAGGCTGCAATTTTGTTTTCAGTCTCACTGTTCCCAGTGTCGGATTTCAGCGCTACAGGGTATGATATGGTCAGGAGAACGAGGGGTTGACAATGAGCTAGACTTGGCAGCTGCTGTTGCTCAGCCAGTTCCACAGGTCCAAGACACACTACGCCGATGGGAGAATTCAAAGTTAAGTTGAGACTTGAAAAGGCTACTGAGGGGAATAACTGATAGATTGTAGGTCACATTAGACAATTCCATTTAGAGTCTGTTGGAAACCAGTAATTTTAACATATCTATATAAAGGTTACAATTCTGTTTTGTAGGAATCTTGGAAACAGGGCTTTAGCCCAACAGATTGTAATCAGTCTCTACAATAAGGCTCCTCTCCACAGTGTTATAGCTGGCCCATCATTCTCATACATAGTAAGAAATCTGACAGGCTGTAACTAACAGGGGAGAGCTCTGGACACACCTACATACATGTAAAGCCATGCATACTAGTATCAACAAAGTGTGTCACAGATGAATCATAGAATCATAGAATCGTTAAAGTTGGAAGGGACCTCAAAGATTGTCTAGTTCCAACCCCCCCTGCCATAGGCAGGGACACTTCACACTACATCAGGCTGCTCACAGCCACATCCAGCCTGGCCTTAAAAACTTCCAGGGATGGGGCTTCTACCACCTCCCTGGGCAACCGCTTCTAGTGTCTCACCACCCTCATCATGAAGAATTTCTTCCTAACATCCAATCTGAATCTACCCACTTCTAGTTTTGCTCCATTCCCCCCAGTCCTATCACTACCTGACACCCTAAAAAGTCCCTCACCAGCTCTCTCATAGGCCCCTTTCAGATACCAGAAGGCCACAACGAGGTCTCCTCAGAGCCTTCTCTTCTCCAAACTGAACAGCCCTAATTTTCTCAGACTGTCCTCATAGGAGAGGCGCTTCAGCCCTCTGATCATCTTTGTGGCCCTTCTCTGGTCATGCTACAGCATGTCCAGAGCCTTCCTGTAACAGGGGCTCCAGAACTGGATGCAGTACACCAAGTGGGGTCTCACCAGAGTGACGTAGAATGGGAGAATCGCCTCCCTTGACCTGCTGGCTATGCTTCTCTTGATGCAGCCCAGGATGTGATTGGCTTTCTGGGCTGCATGATGCCACCAATTAAAGCTTTTTATACTAAATTTTAGCTAAAACCTTTTGCCTTTTGGATAAAGGGAGATAAAATACACCACAATTTTAGACCCACACAAAAAAAACCACCTTATCAGATAATCCACTACAAGACTTAAAGAAAATGTTCAAATGCACCTAAGTGACTCAGGTAACCAAATCTCATTAAAAACAGAGATCTAATGTCTTTTATTTAAATGGTCTGCATCTGTAAATCTTACCTGTGGGACCGCACCTGCCTTTAAAAGAGCAGAATAAAACACAGAGCAGAGCAATGTGTGCATGAATGACTTGAGAACCTCAGAATGAACTGGGAGAAACTACAACTGATCTCATAGACAACACTTAGATTTTCACTGAGATAATAACATGCCTTACCAATACAGTTGCCTAGAGCATCTTGTATAAAGCCATTCATGCACTGCAGCTTGGGTCGGCAACGGAAAGATCCTGGAGTATTCTGGCAGATAAAATCGGGGGGGCAGTTATGAGTACCAGTCTCACATTCGTCAATATCTGGGACATCACCCAAAAACAAACAAACAAACAGACAAAAAAAAACAAGGTTAGCAGGAGTTTGGCAGAAGCAAACTTTTTCCATCACATTTAAAATGTAAGTCAGAGCTAAAAATGTCACAATACTACTTAGGATAGGATAGGATAGAATAGAATAGAATAGGATAGGGTAGAATAGAATAGGATAGGATAGGATAGAATAGAATAGAATAGAATAGAATAGAATAGAATAGAATAGAATAGAATAGAATAGAATAGAATAGGATAGGATAGGATAGGATAGGATAGGATAGGATAGGATAGGATAGGATAGGATAGAATAGAATAGAATAGAATAGAATAGAATAGAATAGAATAGAATAGAATAGAATATAAAAGATCAGGTTTGAAGAGACCTTTGAGATCATTGAGTCCAACCCATCATCCAACACTATCTAATCAACTAAACCATGGCACCAAGCACCCTATTAAGTCTCTTCCTAAACACCTCTAGCGATGGTGACCCCACCACCTCCCTGGGCAGCACATTCCAACAGCCAATCACTCTTTCTATGAAGAACTTCTTCCTAACATCCAGCCTAAACCTCACCTGGCACAGCTTGAGACTGTGACCTCTTGTTCTGGTGCTGGTTGCCTGGGAGAAAAGACCAACCCCCACCTGGCTACAACCTCCCTTCAGGTAGTTGTAGACAAGCAATAAGGTCTCCCCTGAGCCTCCTCATCTCCAGGCTAAACAATCCCAGCTCCCTCAGCCTCTCCTCATAGGGGTTCTGCTCCAGCACCTTCATGCAATTCTGTGCAGTGAGCCAGGATCAATCTGAGCTACTATCTCAAACAGAATCCCAGTAAAAACAGGTAAATTCAAAAGTTATTTTACAATTATTTAACATTATATATATCATCAGGGGTGTGTGCTTGTTATGCTTTACCAGTTTAATTCTCACAATCTAACAATTCAAAATTAGAATCATAGAGTTGTCAGGGTTGGAAGGGACCGCAAGGATCATCTAGTTCCACCCCCTCTGCCATGGGCAGGGACACCTCACACTACATCAGGTTGCTCAGAGCCACATCCAGCTTAGCCTTATAAACCTCCAGGCATGGGGCTTCTACCACCTCCCAGGGCAACCTGTTCCAGTGCCTCACTGGCCTCATGGTGAAGAACTTCTTCCTAACATCCAATCTGAATCTACCCATTTCTGCTTTTTCTCCAGTCCATTACTGTAAAGCACCTGAAGCACCACATTCAGAGGTGTTCAGTATTGATTCAGAAGTGTGCTTATACCTGGGCTCAGCTTTGATGTCAGCAAGGTTTAATTATATATCCAAGTGGAATTTTCCTTAAAGCCTTAGATCCAATGTAGATATTGTTCAATTCTTCAATAAATTAATAATACTTAATAAATTTGCCTTGATTCTCATCTGCATAGAATCACAGAATTGTTGGGGTTGGAAGGGACCTCAAGGATCATCTAATTCCAACCCCTCTGCCCTGGGCAGGGACACCTCACACTACATCAGGTTGCTCAGAGCCACTTCCAGCCTGTATTAAGGTTTACAATATCCTTGCACTATTGTGCTTTAAAATGCACATAAATATGATTTCTGCTCACTTTAATATTTCATTCCAGCTCAGAACAGACAATAAATATTTGTAAATTAATTAAGGTTCAGATAAAGCAGACAATGATTTAAAGAGACTTCATTTATGAATGTAATCCTCTCCACATGCAAGCAACTAAAATGCAGTGTCTGCCACCTTGCAATAAGATGAAATCTCTTACAGGAATTAAAATGCAGACACTTTCTAGCACTAGGAGGCCTCAGCATTCCCATTTATGGAGCTGACACAGCAGCAGGTTGCAATTGCTTATCCCTAGATCTTTCTGAGATTTAAATAATGACTATGGAGCATATTTTAAGTTTAGGATGGGTTTATATGGAATTTGGTTCTGCAGGGGTCTACCTGCTGCACAACTCAGACCCTCTGCTTGGTATTTCAAAATCATACATGAAGATTATTCATTTTCAATTTTTGTTGGTAGTAACATAGCAGTACTAATTAACATGATGAACATATCCAGGTTAAGATTTTTTTCAATATTAATGGCATGTATAATTTACTGTCCATACTCCTTTTTCCCCCTAAAGGATGATTGTTAACACTTGCTGGTAAGCTCTTTGTTGCCCTAAATCTGATGTCATTCAAACCAACAGAAACTTTACTTCAAAGAGTGAGAAGTAAACATCAAAAAAACGACTACAACTTGAGTGCTAGGTCTCCAAAATCAGGTGGTTCAGTCCCCAAACCAGGTCCACAACAGTGCAGCACAAATTGCCAACGTCAAATCACTGTAGTTATTTCTCCTGGAAGTCTCTGTTGTAGTCCACAGCCGGGCTGATAAGTTACCTGCAAGGTGACAGGTGGAGAACTACTGTCCCAGAAAAACTAGCACTGTGTGTCCCTGTGGTACTACAGATTACCAAAAAGAACATGACACACAGATTTTTTTCACTGAAGTCTGGAGGATGTTAATTTCTTTTGCACAGCACATACCTTTGCAACGGCTGTCATCCGTTAGCTCGTAACCAGTTCCACAGCTCGTGTCTCGCTGACAGCGAAAGGATCCCAATGTATTGACACAGGTCTGCCCAATACCACAGCTGTGTGTCCCAGTGATACACTCATTAATATCTAGATTTTTCCAAAGTATTAAAAAAGAAGAGGAGGAAAAAATTGAAAGAAAAAAAACATAAAAGAGTTAAATGTGAAACATGTGATCACTGCAAGAGAGATGAGCTCAAAGGCTAGCTGTGGGTACATCTCCATCCAGTCATCACTTTGAGCACCAGGATACAAGGAACAGTGGACTTGGCCTCACACTCACAGAGCTACACGTCAGAGCATGAGCCAGTGAAGACATTTTGACCTCACTGGTAACAGGACTTATGACTGGTGATTCACTGGACTTGAAAAAGAGAAGGAAGTACTGAGTGAGAGCAAAGGACCAACATCATCTGACTGAGTTCAGCAGCAGATGATTGCAGTGACTATATTGATGAAGCAAACTGTAGGAAAGCCTTCCTTTGCTCTGCCTCGCACCAACATGTGTCTTATGGTCTCCCCAAACCACAAGCTGCATCTTCCTACTTTGTAGTTTTTTTGTGCACATTTCTTTTGTGAATATTTTTTTTTTCTCTTTGAATGCATAAGAAAATTTGGCATCCGTCTGTATCAAATGTAGAAGTGATTATATTTCACACTAGATTAGTGTTATTCTCAGCAACCTTCAATAGCTGTTTCATAGCCTGAAGACTGTATCTGAGCTACTTACCTAGACTCCCTTTTCAGTCAATGACCACTTTTGTCTGGATCTTTTTTGTGTGTGTGTGTGTGTGTTTTTGCTCTTTCACAATAAGGATGCTAATAATGGAGGCAATAGTTTTAAGTCTTTTACCTTCACAGTTGACACCATCTGGTTGAAGCTGGTACCCAACAAAGCAGGAGCAGACATAACTGGATCCTGTGTCCCTGCACTGCTGAGAACAGGGACCACCACCTAATTGGAAATTTTAAGAAGACTTTTATAATTGAAAAGCTCTTCACAGGAACTGAAACAAACCATTCATTTACAGGATGCTTGCTGATTTATTTAGAAAAGCAGGTAACTAAACACACACATATTCAGAAAAGGAAAGGGCTAAACACTTTGCAATCACTGGATTTCTTTTAGCTCTAGAATTGAATCCAAGCAGGAAGAAAATTAAGGAGTTGCTCCTAGCTCCCGTTGTTAGAAGCTGAAGGGAAAATGCTGATTAGCTCAGGTTTTGGCTGGGAAGCTAAAAGTTTGTGTGGTGACTACTGCAAAATACAAAAAGTAAGATGCATCACTGTAACTTAATGAAATGCTTTCACTATTACCTGCATTAAGCTTTACATATTAGCTCATCATTATTAGGACCACACTTCTGAAGTAGCTACAGCATGTGCTCTGCTCACACTCAGCAGGCAGAAAACATGAAAGGGAGAGGAGTGTGTTGTGGGTGACTAAGGCTTCAGAGAGCCTGCAGGAACCAAGGCTTACTACTGGGATACTAAGGGCATAGAGGGGTATGTGCAGAAGTCACAAATGCTGGGAAAGACAGCCAGGGTTATTCTGGCAGACAGAAAGAGAGGATACTATAGGAAATTTACCCAAACTGTGGGTCCATCTCCAAGAAAACTTTGTTTTTTCTGATCACATTAAAAAACAGATTATTAAAACCATCTTAATATTCTCACAGTACAGAAAAGGTTATACACCTCCATCTGTTCCTGGTAAGAGCATGGATATTTGTAGTACAAAGAGAACCTGTCTTCTTCTGGTTTTCAGAATGCCTGGACAGGCATTCAACAAAAATTTTGAGAAAGCACAGCATGGGCAAATGCAGCTATAATACTTTAAACTTTTGAGTGAATTAAAATCATTTGTTAGAGTGCAAAAATTGCTAATGAGGAGAGAGCCAGTAATACACTGCAGAAACTCAGGTCTGTACACAGTACTGGTAAAGGCAATTACATTAGAAGGGGCCATAGTCTTGTGGTTGAAGTAAACAGCCACCACTTGCTGAACCTCTGCTAATAATATTCTTAGCTCCTGTCAGCCACAGTAAAATCTACTGTGGAGGTGCTGGAGAGACAGAACTCATTTCCTCATCTACCACAAAAGTGCTCCAAAACAAAATGCTGGAAGTTCCATTGTCTAGAAAAACTAAGTTTCCCCTGGCAAAGGATGGAAAATCACAAGTTAATTTTGGCATGCCAAGGTTATCAGAAAATAGACTGTAGATAGAAACCCTAATTTGTAACTAGTCACACCAATCCATCTCTTGCAGGCAGATGATTACAACACAACTGCAACAACTGATTATGTAAAGAAATAATGCTTGGAAAATATGTAACATATATTTCTATGCCATCTCTTGTAATTAGCAGAGACAAGGAGGAGAGCCCAGTGCTGGCTTTGACTTGCTAATGACCTAGCAGACATTTCAATCCTCTCTAGACTGTAACAGCTACACAGCAAGCAGCACAGTAAATCATCTCTCAACTGGAATATAAGTCTATTACACTGATTTTATACATTCCTTGGTTCTGAAATGCTTGTGCAAAATAATAAATCATCACTGGTTTCAGTTTATAGACATGTAAATCACAGGTGCCAAGCAATAAATCACCATACTTAGCAGAACAATATCCCAATAACACATTCTTCCCAGGAGGCAGAACAGCCTGACTAATCAGGACAATAGCTGCTTTTCTTCCTGTTTTGTGGTGGGTTTTTTTCAGGTGATGCCCCTCAAAAGCAAATAAATTCCATTTCATATTGAACCACCCTCCCCATCCCAAGAGGAGAATAGAAGAATGCACATATTTAACATAGGATCCCCAGGTTCTGAAGAATTCAGTGTACTCCATGGGCTCAATGGGTAACACCTCTGAGTATTTCCTGCTAGAAGTTAAATGAATGTTAAACGTACAGTCCAAAGTCCAGGTGAGTAAGACCAACCCCTCTACAGGAGACAATACCTCTCCTGTATTTAAGAACTATAAAAGCCTCACATAAGGGCTACTGTTTCTTAGAAGGGATCTTCATTCTGTTATTTTCACCCCTAACTAGCCTAAGCAAAAGGCTTTGCCTAATCTCTAGACCTAAGTTTGCTTCACTTTTTTGGCTTCACTTTCATGAAAAGGTGGCTAACAGGACTAGTGACCTGACTTACCTCTACAGCCATCATGCAGATATGGATCTTCTTGGTCTAGTTCTTCCTTTGAAATTTCAACTAAAAAGAGAGATAGGTGTTACAGGAAAAAGCACATTTCTTCTCACAGTAAAAAGGTGCCTGCTTGGGATGAGACTTATCACCAGGATTTTGAATAAACAAGGACAAAACTGAAGAGGATTATTTACATATTTTACAGCTGTTTTATACTTAAACTTGACATTCAAATGCACATGGCCATGGGGCATTTTCCATCTGACTGATTCAATATGAAAGTCACACTGTGATCACAGATTACGTATGGGCTGAGATTTTCAAATGCAGGTTCTTAACATTAGGGCTTTAAACCAGAGCTCAACCTCATTTTCATAAGAAATGCTGTTGAGGCATGCTTGGCTTCCACTGACTTTATAGTAACTTAGGGTACTCACAGCTTTAATGAAAATTAGATTAATCTCAGATATTCATTCCAGAAAAGAACTCCACACCCAACTTTTCGGCACTTTCATAGGGAAATCTTTCAAATGCATTTTATATACCTTAACTCAGAGAGTTTTGATCAGTGGTACCTCTGCTAAAGTACATGTGTCCTGAATTCTTTTTCACCATACAGAGGACATAAAAGGACTGAATATATCCATTGCCTGATACCATTGCTTGCCCAAAGGACTATGTAATGGGCTTCATCCAATGCTGACACTTTGAATGCAGGGGAAATGGCAGGTTGGTAGTGAGACATGTCAAAACACAATCTCAAAATCCTTTGGTTATTAACAGGAAGTTAAGTCTCATTTCAGTGGTTCTCTGTGAGCCCATTCAACCAGGGGTGACTTAAAGATAAATGATACATCACAGACGTGAAAGCACAAGGATAGGTTAGTACACTGAAGGTACTTTTCTGGTCCTACAGAAGCTAATGAAATCAGTTGACCCAAGTCTGATCTGATTTTCTAGAGGTCTCTCTGAGCATGGTATCAGAAATTAGTCTTCACATGGCTAAGAGTAATACAAGGAGTCAGCTTGCCTTACCCTCTTCAACAGAATGCCTTACATGCCTTGCGGTTGCACAACACAAACACAAAGTGCTATTCCAAGAAGGTGCCTTACAGAAGAGAGATTGATCCCCCTTTCATGACTAACATGTTAAAGTAATTGATTATGTCTCCCCAAATCTGTCACTAGTGATCTGCAAGCCAGACTGCATGTCTTCATTGCTCAGCTGTCCATGAAGCCGGCAGCATCACACAGCATGACTCTTCTGCAGTTTGATGTCTGTCTGCTAAGTGAAACTAGAGAAAAAAACCCCAAACCCTAAATCCAGGTCTGCATCTCCACTATGTGTCTTATAGTTAAATTCTTACATCAGGAACTGAGTGGTTCCTTTCCAGTTCCTTTAGCCTCCTGTACTGCACATTTCAGCTATTACTACCCAAACACTGATCTCTGAAACACGCATCACTAGATTACTCAAAGGATATCTCACTTCAGAGAAATTTCACAAGCACTCCTTGTAGCCCAACACCATTTTGTCTCACTCTTTTACAATTTGTAACATAAAATACCTTGCTCCTTTTCAGGAACATCATCGCTGATAGACACATCAATGCCTTCTTGACTCTTCACACAGCAAGCTCTGAAGACAATTCCACACTGGTATCCTATCTTTGGGTTGGGTTCGCACCCCTGTCCTTGAATTTCAGCAACCTTTCCCAGCAAACAACAGTAACAACATGTCTGTGAAAGAAAAAGGAAGCGAAAGGAAAAAGGGAAGGGAAAAGGGAAGGGAAAAGGGAAGGGAAAAGGGAAGGGAAAAGGGAAGGGAAGGGAAAAGGGAAGGGAAAAGGGAAGGGAAAAGGGAAGGGAAAAGGGAAGGGAAAAGGGAAGGGAAGGGAAGGGAAGGGAAGGGAAGGGAAGGGAAGGGAAGGGAAGGGAAGGGAAGGGAAGGGAAGGGAAGGGAAGGGAAGGGAAGGGAAGGGAAGGGAAGGGAAGGGAAGGGAAGGGAAGGGAAGGGAAGGGAAGGGAAGGGAAGGGAAGGGAAGGGAAGGGAAGGGAAGGGAAGGGAAGGGAAGGGAAGGGAAGGGAAGGGAGAAGGGAGAAGGGAAGGGAGAAGGGAAGGGAGAAGGGAAGGGAGAAGGGAAGGGAAGGGAAGGGAAGGGAAGGGAAGGGAAGGGAAGGGAAGGGAAGGGAAGGGAAGGGAAGGGAAGGGAAGGGAAGGGAAGGGAAGGGAAGGGAAGGGAAGGGAAGGGAAGGGAAGGGAAGGGAAGGGAAGGGAAGGGAAGGGAAGGGAAGGGAAGGGAAGGGAAGGGAAGGGAAGGGAAGGGAAGGGAAGGGAAGGGAAGGGAAGGGAAGGGAAGGGAAGGGAAGGGAAGGGAAGGGAAGGGAAGGGAAGGGAAGGGAAGGGAAGGGAAGGGAAAAAAGTTAAATCAAATCCTAGCCTTCAATTGATTGATTTCAATGAACATTTTTATCAGTAGCATCGATAGTGTTATCTCACCTTGGCAAATTGATGGAAAATGTCCTGCAAACTCTTTAAAGAAGTCCTGGGATACACAGGCTCAGACATTTTTATCTGTAGTTGAGTTCAGTGCACCGTGCACAGATCCTAGATCTAGTTCTCACAAATACTGTGTAATTGTGAAAGTGTGTGCAAGGGGATGTGGAGGACCAGCATGGTCCTTATATGCATTTGGAATTTCATTGCTCCCTGCCTTCATTGTCCAGTTTCAAGCACCAGCAGTGGGAACTCCTAACACCGCTCCTTTCCTTTAGTGTCCAGTTTAGTGACTGGTCAGTGAAGTGCCCGACTATGAAACCTCCTGCCCAGCTTCCCCACAAAAAGTAGCCCTCTCTGAATTAACAAACAAGCAAACGAGCATGATTCATCCAAGATCAGCATTAAGAGGCCCCGAAGAGAAGTTATTCTGCTCTCAAAAGAATAGACTACAAAGTCAAACAGTATTTAGAAGTACTTCAGTCCTGACATAGCTTCTGGCAAAGAAACTTGATCTGCCTCTTCCAGAGCTGCTTAACTATGGCTCCAGAACACACCACAGAAGTGAACACAGGACGAGTTGTGGTGAAGGCACATTTTTGCCCAGATATTGGATCATGTCCCAGCATGTGGACAAGTTTCCCCTCCTTCAGGAGGAAGACAAAAGCCAAGGCATTAGCCAGGCCAGCACGCACCCAGCTCATGCAGTGTTCATGCAAATACCAAGCATGGCATAATTCTAGCTTCATGCTTTCTATAGGCTGAAGCCAGTTGTTTATGAGAGTGCCCACTGGTCAAACCCAGCCTTGAGGAATCTATAAGTATCACCCCTGTTGGTAAACAAGTTGCCCCCTCTTTCACTTTGTCTCTGTGCTTGCTCGAGAGAACAACTCTCGAGCCATAGCCTCTGCCATTGAGCTTATTGTTGTTAGCTTCTGTCATACCTGCACGCATGCTGAAAGCCTCTGCATGGTGAGAAGCAATCGTGAGGATCATCTCCAGAGGGAGGACCTTCGCTGAGCCCGAGAAGCCCAGCGTCGTCACAGCCAGTCATACCGACTGGGAGAGCCCACCGTGCCACCGGAGGACTGAACCAGCCCCCGAGGGTAAGATCTGCCCAGTTGCCAGGGAGAAAGGACTTCATCGAGACCGAGTCCACAGTTGCCTAGCCCCGCCATAGTGGGAGAGGAGCCGCCATGTGTGCCGCTCTGAGCCCTGTGACCCTCAGGGAAGACTAAAGCACTGTTCGTGCCTATACTGCACCAAACCTGGGACCACTCCGAGCGTCCTGCTATTCCTTTAAGGCCAGTAAACGATAAGCCGCTGTATATAGCCAGAAGCCACCCGCGTCCCGCCGAGTCGCCATCTAGTGACCAAGTGGCGGAATTGCACCCTTCATTATATAAACATAGAAATCGTCTGTGGATAGTTCGATTAGGTTCTAATCATAACACTAAGCCACTTATGGAATGTATTTCACGAACGTGCACTAGAACATGTATGTAAGTTGGTGATTCATTGGTTATTAATAATTTGATAATAAAAATCTATTTTCATAATTCATATTTCATATTCATAAATGTAATAACCTCTTCATCACACAAGTTAATCCCGTGGAGGTCTCCTTTTATTCTAAACTGAGGGGACACCGATGCTTTATTCAGTTTTCTTCCTCACTGTTAGAAAGCAGCAAAGATGTTTCCTTCTCCGGAACTGGTGTCTGCTAATTGCTGCTGTGATGTAAAAATCAGATTTATGCTTTTATCATTAATTTTATTATTCTTCCAGGCTCTTTTTATTGCTTGAAGAAAATTGCCTGTGCCATTGAACAGAGCAGACAGAATAGGAAATAGCTAAATTCCTGTAATTGGTTGCTTTAAGAACCACACCTATTGCAAAGAAAGCAACTACTACATGCCTGTATTCCAAGTTTTTCCTTACACAGTGTTACACGTTGCTCTCTGTACCATACTGAAAGGCTCTTTTCCAAGCTAGAAGCAGCATGACAGTAAAACAGTAAAATCCTTTTCTCTTGTTTCTTTAATCCTTTTTTTCCCCTTTTTTTGTACTCCACAGAATACTGAAGTATGTAAGCATGCTATTTTGTTCCTTGCCTTTCAATACACAACTGAATCTTTTCCCTGCTGCAGAATTATTTTATGGCAGGAACTCTTCCTTCCTGGCCAGTGCTGAGTTGTTGTTTTCATGTCCAGTAAAACATTAAGATAGCTGTTTTCCCTTATTAACTACTGTTTGGTGGGATGGTTCCTCGGTATCCACTTTTTTCACTTGGTGTTCCAACTACATCCATCCAGTGGCAAATGCTCTGGTTTCATTCTAATATGCCTGTGATATTTCCTTCTTTTCTGGCTTTTCTAGATGACTTTAGAAATGACTACTTGATGTTCCCTTCCAAGAACTGCAACAGCTCTGAATATTTATTCTAACACATCCAATATTCTCCTGAGTCACCCTTCTTCTAGCTACCATTTTGTTAGACTTCCTTTCTTCACAACAGTACCTTAGAAGACAAAAATGAAATTCATTGTCTGATTTAAGCTTCCATATTCTTGACAAACAGCTGATGCCTTGTCAAATTTTGACATATACTTCTGGATATTCTGGCTGCGGAGCCAATCGGGACCGGCATTCCAGACCGTTCCACTTTAACCGTGAGCTTTCTGCCTGGCTTTTCGCTTTCTGCCTGGCTTTTCGCTTTCTTTTGGGGCTTTGTGGGTTGGGAGGACCCCTGGTTGGCAGTGAGGTCCGGCAGGATCGTCCTCTCGCGAGCCTGCTCAGGATCGGGAACGTGGCATCAGCCATGGGCAGTTTAAATCCCGCCGGGGCTGTGTGTGCGGTGCCATTTTGGCTGCAGAGCCTTCCTGCTGCTCACATAAATAATTATTTTTTTCCCAATCAAACACTGAACCATGGTTGTCACTTGGACAAAGGGTAGAAAAACAGTATCTACCCAGACAGAGTTGCTGCATCAGCATGCAGGGGGCCAGGCTGCTGGCTGCAGAGAGTGCTGGAGCCTGGCACCTGGAATGGAGGGGGAAGGAGAGAACACCTGTGTCAGGTGTGACCAGGTGAACTTTCTCCTCAGTCTGGTAGCGGAGCTGAAGGATGAAGTGGCTGAGCTGAAGGAGGAGGTATCTAGGCTCAGGTCAATACGGGAAAGCAAAAGGGAGTTAGATATGTGGGAGCAGGCTCTGCAGATCTCCCCTGCTGAGAGAAGTGTCCCTGGAAACAGGGAGGCATGGATACAGGTCCCTGCCAGGGGTGGCAAGGGAGATCGATCCCGGCCCTCTCCTCCTCCTCCACTGCCCTTGCATAATGAGTATGAGGCCCTGCAGGCCAAGGGCAGTGGGGATTAGAGGGCTGAGGAGCAGCCATCTGGAGAGATGCCAAAGGCCAAGCAGTCCCCACCAACTATAATGACCAGCTCCACAAAGAAAAGGAGAAGGGTTATAGTTGTTGGGGACTCTCTCCTGGGGGGTACTGAGGGACCCATATGTCATCCTGACCCATCCCACAGGGAGGTCTGCTCCCTACCCAGGGCGTGGGTTAGGGACATCGCAAGGAGAATCCCGAAGTTAAGCCAGCCCTCTGACTATTACCCTCTGCTGGTAATACAGGCTGGGAGTGATGAAATCGACATGAAGAGCACCAGGGTGATTAAAAAGGAATTCAAGGCCCTTGGACAATTGATTGATGGGGCAGGAGCTCAAGTGGTGTTCTGCTCAGTTCCCTCAGTGGCAGGGGTGTACCCATACCATCAACAATTGGCTCAGGGGATGGTGCCAGCAGAGGAACTTTGGTTTCTTCGATCATGGGGCAACTGTTACTGCACCCAACCTGCTGGGTCCTGATGGGGTGCATTTATCTAGAAAGGGTAAGAGAGTCCTAGCACTAGAGTTGGCAGGGCTCATTAGGAGGGCTTTAAACTAGGTCTGAAGGGGGTGGGTGAGGAAATCGGTCCCTCTGCAGAGGAAAGAGTAGGGCACAAGGTAGGGTCAATTGAGAAGTCAGGAGCCCAGCTGCAGTGCATGTACACCAATGCACGCAGCATGGGCAATAAGCAAGAGGAGCTGGAGGTCCTGGTCCACCAGGGTGACTATGATATAGTCACCATCTCAGAAACTTGGTGGGACAACATGCACAATTGGAGTGCTGCACTGGGGGTTACAGGCTCTGTAGGAGGGACAGGTGAGGGAGAAGAGGAGGAGGGGTGGCTTTGTATATTAGGGAGTCACCCTCTGCCACAGAACTTGAGGTGGGGGATGAAGGGATTGAGAGCCTGTGGGTTAAAATCAGAGGGAGGCCTAACAAATCTGACATCCTGGTTGGAGTCTGTTATAGACCACCCAACCAGGATGAGGAGGCAGACAAATTAATCTACAAGCAATTGGAGGCTGTCTCAAGATCATCAGATCTTGTCCTTGTGGGTGACTTTAACCTGCCAGATATCTGCTGGGAACTTAATTCAGCAGAGAGGAGGCAGTCCAGAAGATTCCTGGAGTGCATGGAGGACTGCTTCCTGATGCAGCTGTTAAGTGAGACTACCAGGGGTCAGGCTCTGCCTGACCTGCTCTCCAATAGGGAAGGGCTGGTGGGAGATGTGACAGTGGGAGGCTGTCTAGAGTGCAGCGGTCATGAGATAATGAAGTTTCCAATATGCAGGGAGATAGGGAGGAGAACTAACAGAACCTCAAGATCATCAAGTCAAACCTGTCACCACAGACCTCATGACTAGACCATGGCACCAAGTGCCATGTCCAACCCCCTCTTGAACACCTCCAGGGATGGTGACCCCACCACCTCCCTGGGTAGGTAGCACATTCCAATGACAAATTACTCTCTCTGTGAAGAACTTTCTCCTCACCTCCAGCCTAAACTTCCCCTGATGCAGCTTGAGACTGTGTCCTCTTGTTCTGGTGCTGGTTGCTAGAGAGAAGAGACCAACCCCTTCCTGGCTACAACCATCTTTCAGATAGTTGTAGAGAGCAATGAGGTCACCCTGAGCCTCCTCTTCTCCAGGCTAAACAACCCCAGCTCCCTCAGCCTCTCCTCACAGGGCTGTGCTCAAGGCCTCTCCCCAGCCTTGTTGCCCTTCTCTAGACACGTTCAATTGTCTCAATGTCCTTCCTGAATTGAGGGGCCCAGAACTGGACACAGGACTCAAGGTGTGGCCTAACCAGTGCAGAGTACAGGGGCACAATGACTTCCCTGCTCCTGCTGGCCACACTATTCCTGATGCAGGCCAGGATGCCATTGGCCTTCTTGGCCACCTGGGCACACTGCTGGCTCATGTTTAGGCGGCTGTCAATCAGCACCCCCAGGTCCCTCTCTGTTTGGTAGCTCTCAGCCACTCTGACCCCAGCCTGTAGCTCTGCATGGGGTTGCCGTGGCCAGAGTGCAGCACCTGGCACTTGGACCTGTTGAATGCCATCCCATTGGACCCCGACCATCTGTCCAGCCTGTCAAGGTCCCTCTGCAGAGCCTTTCTACCCTCTAACTGACCAACATCTGCTCCCAACTTGGTGTCATCTGCAAATTTGCTGATGACTGACTCAATCCCCTCAACCAGATCATCAATGAAGATGTTAAAGAGGATGGGGCCCAGCACTGATCCCTGGGGCACACCACTGGTGCCTGGCTGCCAGCTGGCTGTGGCACCATTCACCACCACTCTCTGGGCTCAGCCTCCAGCCAGTTCCTAACCCAGCTCAGAGTGTTGCTGTCCAAGCCACGAGCTGACAGCTTAGCCAGCAGTTTTCTGTGGGGGACAGTGTCAAAGGCCTTGCTGAAGTCCAGGTAGACTACATCCACAGCCTGCCCCACATCCACCAGGCAGTCACCTGATCATAGAAGGACCTCCTGCCTACAACCTCCCTTCAGGTAGTTGTAGACAGCAATGAGGTCTCCCCTGAGCCTCCTCTTCTCCAAGCTAAACAACCCCAGCTCCCTCAGCATGTCCTCATAGGGCTTGTGTTCGAGGCCTCTCCCCAGCCTCGTTGCCCTTCTGTGGACACGTTCAAGTGTCTCAATGTCCTTCTTAAAGGACAGCATGATGCCATCTTGATAATCACAGCAATTTATGTTGCTATACCACAACCAAAATGATCTGGAGATGGAAAGTGAAAAATATTTTCTTAACTGATGCTTTGGTAACTGGCTTTTAATGCTGACCCTGGAAGATTCTGCACTGGCAGTCCTAAAAGCTATCACTTCCCTGCTAGATGGAGAAGCTGATGAATGGGAGTATGCTCAGAGCACATCCAGGATTCTGTTGACCTCCTATGTCTCCACACATTTCACCTGTGAACTTGGAAATCACCTTTGCTCTCAGTCTTCCCACTGTGGAACAGTAACAATGCAGCAATGCTAAGACCAGTTTAGCTCAAGCTCAGGGAGCTCTCTGGCATTCTGAGACACAGGGCAATGTGTGACTAACTACAGAGATCCCGGGAAGACTAACCTCAACATTTCTTTTTTCACACTCTTTTTGTTTTTCAGTTCTGTTAGCCTATTCCAGAAGACCTTGATCCTTTAACCCAGACTGCAGTCTAGGCTCCGTATTAATTCAGTTCTCAATGTTTTTGCAGCCACCTTCCAAAGGTTGCCAGCTGCCCAGATGTATGTTGCAATGAACATTTGCTAGAACCATTTGCTAGAACCATTATTATCCTCCTGGATGGTACAACCTAACAATCCAGTTGTAAGCCTTTGCTTCTTAAGTGATCCCAATTGTAGTTTCTAACATTTATTTCCTTTATCTCTCCCGTGTTATCAACAAAAGGCCCATGCAGCTACAAAGTCATGTCTTGATCTTTGGAGAGACAGTTGTGTCCTACTCCAAGGCCTACAATCCCTTAACTGCTCTAACAACACCTTCCCTTCTCACAGAAAGGAATAAAGATGGAAGGAATACAGGAATAAACAGTTAAAGCTGAGAAGTTTGAAGGTTTATTTTTGGTGTGATTAGGAAGCACATGAAACTGCTTTCATCAGTAATCTCTCTTAATCAGTTTAATTTTGTAATAATTCTTTACTATTTAAGTCACTGTTTAAGTTACCAGCCCAGAAAGCCAATCACATCCTGGGCTGCATCAAGAGAAGCATAGCCAGCATGTCAAGGGAGGTGATTCTCTCCCATTCTACTCCACTCTGGTGAGACCCCACCTGGAGTACTGCATCCAGTTCTGGAGCCCCTATTACAGGAAGGATCTGGACATGCTGGAACCTGACCAGAGAAGGGCCACAAAGATGATTAGAGGGCTGGAGCACCTCTCCTACGAGGACAGACTGAGGGAGTTAGTGTTCAGTCTGGAGAAGAGAAGGCTCTGAGGAGACCTCGTTGTGGCCTTCCAGTATCTGAAAGGGGCCTACGAGAATGCTGGTGAGGGACTTTTTAGGGTGTCAGGTAGTGACAGGACTAGGGGCAATGGAGCAAAACTAGAAATGGGTGGATTCAGATTGGATGTTAGGAAGAAATTCTTCATGATGAGGGTGGTGAGACACTGGAATAGGTTGCCCAGGGAGGTGGTAGAAGCCCCATCCGTGGAGGTTTCTAAGGCCAGGCTGGATATGGCTGTGAGCAACCTGATGTAGCGTGAGGTGTCCCTGCCTGTGGCAGGGGGGTTGGAACTAGATGATCCTTGAGGTCCCTTCCAACCCTAGCAATTCTGTGATTCTCTTGAAATTGCTTTTGCCTATTTGTCCACAAGAGGTCTCTCACTTGCTGAATTCCAGATCAACTAGATGCTACGAAAACCAAGAGGGGATAAAAACCCTACAAACAACTCAAGGGGACTATTTTTTGAACTTTTGGAGATGTGAACAAAAACATTTCCATCAGACCAAAGCAATAAAACTTTTGTCTTCACCTAATATACACAACTGAAGTATCCTTGACCAAACTGGGGAGTTAAGGCTGTATTTTGGCAATATCTGGAAAAAGAAAGGACCTATGACAAATTTTGGGGAAATAAGCCAGCACTTTAAAGAAAGCCAAATTCCTACAAGCTTCACTCCTCTCTGCAGGGCTGCTCTGGTACAAACTTTCATAAAACCATTCTGACATCTCCTGTATCACAGGATTGGAAACTGATTCGTGTCTTTGGAAGAAGATTTTACAGATTAATTTTGTATCCTTTCCTTCAAGGCAAGAAAAGTTATACTTAAGAAAAGGAAAAAAAAAGAGGAGAAAAATTATGACCATCACTACATTTAAAAGCAAGGGGCAGAGGTAAATGCTGAGGAAAGTGTTTTCAAAATATGGTCTTTTCCATTTCTTTCTATTACAGAAAGATTAGCTGCCTCATTTGCTGCAACGTGCTGTGATAATTTCTACTGACTGAATTACTAAATCACTCTTTCTGCTTCCTTGAAAGAGGCAAAGAAGAACCAAAAGATTTCCTAAGCTACCTAAGCTAAACAAAAATGACCCAACTCAGGCAAATTCAGATTGAAGCCCATGTGAAGACAGGTTTGATACAAAATGTTAAAGCTTGTTTACCACAAACAGGGCATCATTGTGAGATAAGCTGTATGCCTCAAGGCCATCAGATTGAAAATGTATTAACAAAAGAAACAATGAATTGTTCATTGACATATAGAACATAAAACCATCTATGTCCATCACATCTGCTGGGAACTTAACACAGCAGAGAGGAGGCAGTCTAGGAGGTTCTTAGAGAGTATGGAGGAAAGCTTCTTTTCACAGCTCCTGTGTGAGCCTACCAGGGGTAAGGCTTTGCTTGACCTTCTTTTTACAAACAGAGAAGGGCTGGTGGGAGATGTGGTGGTTGGAGGCTGTCTGGGGTCCATTGACCATGAAATAATTGAGTTTTCAATATGCAGTCAAGCTAAGAGGGGCAGCAACAAAACCTCCACTTGGGACTTCTGGAGGGTGGGCTTCAGGTTACTTAAGGAACTATCGCAGAAGGTACCTTGAGGAACAGCCCTTAAAAATAAAGGGGCGCTGAAGGGCTGGGCCTACTTCAAGGAAGAACTCTTGAAGGTGCAGGAACAGGCTGTGCCAATGTGCCAGAAGATGAGCCCTGGGGCAGACAGCCTGGATGGGTAATGAACTTCTGAAGGAAATTAAGGGGAAAAAAGAGGGTGTACCATCTTTGGAAGAAAGGGGAGGCAACCCATGGAATGTTTAAGGATGTTGCTAGGTCTTGTAGGAAGAAAATTAGGGAGGCAAAAGCACATTTGGAGCTTAGCCTGGCCTCTGCTGTGAAGGACAACAAAAGGTCCTTCTATAAATATATTAATATCAAGAGGAAGGGCAAGGACAGCCTCCACTCCTTGGTGGACACAGAGGGGAACATTGTATCAAAGGATGAGGAAAAGGCAGAGTTACTTAACACCTTCTTTGCCTCAAATTTTAATAGCAGGACAGGCTGTCTTCCAGACAACTGGCCTCTTGAGCTAGCAGATGGAGCCAGGGAGCAGTATAGCTCCCCTGTGATCCAGGAGGAAGTAGTTAGAGACCTGCTTAGCCACTTGGATCCCCACAAGTCCATGGGATCCATCCCAGGGTGCTGAGAGAGCTGGCAGATAGAATAGAATAGAATAGAATAGAATAGAATAGAATAGAATAGAATAGAATAGAATAGACCAGGTGGGAAGAGACCTTCAAGATCATCACGTCCAACCTATTATCCAACCCACCTAATCAACTAAACCATGCAACCAAGCACCCTATCAAGTCTCCTCCTAAACACCTCCAATGATGGTGACTCCACCACCTCCCCCAAGGTGCTCTCCATCATTTTTCAACAGTCCTGGCTCACTGGAGAGGTCCCAGGTGACTGGAAGCTGGCCAACGCGATACCCATCCACAAGAAGGGCCAGTTGGATGAGCTAGGGAATTATAGACCTGTCAGCCTGACCTCAGTGCCAGGCAAGATCATGGAACAGGTCATCTTGAGTGCAGTCACACAGCACTTACAGGATGGCCAAGGGATCAGGCCCAGCCAGCATGGATTTAGGAAGGGCAGGTCCTGCCTGACCAACCTGATCTCCTTCTATGATCAGGTGACTGCCTGGTGGATGTGGGGCAGGCTGTGGATGTAGTCTACCTGGACCTCAGCAAGGCCTTTGACACCATCCCCCACAGTAAACTCCTGGCCAAGCTGTCAGCAGCACACTGCATTGGGTTAGGAACTGGCTGGAGGGCCGAGCCCAGAGAGTGGTGGTGAATGGTGCTACATCCAGCTGGTGGCCAGTCAGTAGTGGTGTGCCCCAGGGATCAGTGCTGGGCCCCATGCTCTTTAACATCTTTATTGATGATCTGGATGAGGGCATTGAGTCCATCATCAGTAAATTTGCAGATGACACCAAGCTAGGGGCAGGAGTTGATCTGCTGGAGGGTAGAGAGGCTCTGCAGAGGGACCTTGACAGGCTGGACAGATGGGCAGAGTCCAAGGGTGTGAGACTTAACACATCTAAGTGCTGGGTTCTACACATTATCCACAACAACCCCATGCAGTGCTACAGGCTGGGGTGAGAGTGGCTGAAGAGCAGCCAGGCAGAAAGGGACCTGGGGGTACTGGTTGACAGCTAGCTGAACATGAGGCAGCAGTGTGCCCAGGTGGCCAAGAAGGCCAATGGTATCCTGGCCTGGATCAGGAATAGTGTGGCCAGCAGGAGCAGGGAGGGCATTCTGGCCCTTTACTCTGCATTGGTTAGGCCACACCTTGAGTCCTGTGTCCAGTTCTGGGCCCCTCAGTTTAGGAAAGATGTTGAGTTGCTGGAACGTGTCCAGAGAAGGGCAACAAAGCTGGGGAGGGGTTTGGAGCACAAGCCCTATGAGAGGCTGAGGGAGCTGGGGTTGCTTAGCCTGGAGGAGGCTCAGGGCAGACCTTATTGCTGTCTACAGCTATCTGAAGGGAGGTTGTGGACAGGCGGAGGTTGGTCCCTTCTCCCAGGCAATCAGCACCAGAACAAGAGGACACAGTCTCAAGCTGCTCCAGGGGTGGTTTAGGCTGGATGTTAGGAAGAAATTCTTCACAGAAAGAGAGATTAGCCATTGGAATGTGCTGCCCAGGGAGGTGGTGGAGTCACCGTCGCTGGATGTGTTTAAGAAGAGACTGGATGAGGCACTTGGTGCCATGGTTTAATTGATTAGATGGTATTGGATGATAGGTTGGACTCGATGATCTCAAAGGACTTTTCCAACCTGGTTAATTCTATTCTAGTCTAGTCTAGTCTATTCTATTAATGGATCACAGTATATACAAAGATAATCCCACAGCTACCGCAGTACAGTTACTAAGTGAGGGAATAGGAGTCAGAACATGGCTCACAAAGATTAAATAACACTGCCTAAGTTTTTATAAGTAAATTAAATGTCTCAGGCATTGTTCCACAATTGTCTGCAATGTTTAAATATTAGCAAGCTCTAAGGGCAACTAACATCTTCTCAAATAATGATGAAGCATATTTTGGGGTTAGCAGCGGTCAGTGAGTGCTCCCAACAGCCATCAAGAAGTTACCCTGGGTTTTGTTCCTATGCATTAAAATCTCATAGGTGTTTTTATCCAAGTGAGAATTGTGCAGTCAGACCATTACAAAATCCAATAAATATGAACTGGGACTCTTCAGGAATGTAGCTTGACAGCCTTGCCTCACCAGCATGCACACAGATGCAGAATCTGAGCCCAATACCTCCCACTGTCTGGGAGCTGAAAGCTCACCCTTGGGGGAAAAGACATCAGATGTGTGACATGAGCTGTGCTGAGCTATGTGATTTATTTTCAGGGGCAGAGATCAAGGCCCAGCCCATTTTGTTAAACAATACAGCTGTCACCATGAAAAGCTGCCATCAAGTCTGGTCATTTTAAAACACATCAGTAACTCTTCTTCCTCATACTGACAAGCCCACATAGGAAAGCACCAGTCAGTCGAAGGTAAAGTGAGTTTCCTCGAACAGCTGCATCCTGGTTTAGGGTTGTCCCATAGTATGTCTTGAATCAGTGCAGAGTACTCATCACCATCCTTGTTCACAGCCCTTCAAAGTACCAACATGGAGGGCTAAATATTTTTTCATGTCACGTTCAGAATGAGGTGGACAGGCTTCTTAACATTAAAGGTTGCACAGAGGAATTTCTATGCTAGGAGCAGAGTATAGCCTGAACGTGGTTAACAGGTGACACACACACCCTGTGGGGGACACATTCCACTGTGGGATAAAATCATGCTCCACATACAGGTAAGTTTGTGACAACCAGTAAGTGCCAGGCTCATCAGAATGTGTTACCTTTCTTCTGTTCACAGCAAGAACATGGATTACTTCACAGCATCAGCAGCATCCAACTGCCAGGCCCACGACCAAACCAGAATTTGAAGATATGAAACTTACGAGTCAGACATTGTCTGCCATCTTCTACAGAGTAGATTTTTTTTAACTGAGTAATCCAAAGCATTCAGCATCTTTGAGCAGTGGGAAGAATTAAAATAATTTTCATCTATTTCTATCAACACTGAAGGAAATCCCTAACAGGACCAGAGCTAGCTATGACTGGGTCATGGTGAAAGCCTGGTGGAACTTTCTTCCAAAAACATTTTGCAGAGTGGTATGAATATGGTCCCTTTCAAGAAACAAGAGACAGAGACAGTAATAAAGGCAGAGGGCAAGGCACAGATTAACCAAAGATGCCAATACTAGTCAGTTTTATTCTGACATCAAACACTATTATCACAAGCATACAGATGTCTCCATTCAGTCGTAAATTCAAGTCATGCTAACTACAGACACATAAACAAGCTGGATTTATAAGTACACTGAGAGGATTAACTTCAGTCCTACCCCTTTAGACCACCAGTACTGAAAACCACTCAGTTTGACCTTAGGCCATGAAGCCCTAATGAAAGCTGAAGTCAGAAAAGTGTCTGAGTTTCTCGCTGCATTCCTACAGCATTGATGTGTTCATGCAGAAGTAGTTTTCCATTAAAGACTTTCCATACTTTTGCACTCTACCCTCTGTCTCTGCTAAAATGTCATGAGACAGTCTTGTTCCCCTAGCAAGAAACTGCTCCTCTCAAAGAGGCACCAAGCAGACAGCCTTAACAGGGACATGAGGTTTAGGTGGGGAAAAAATGTTTATGTGCATCAACCTGAGTACAGTGACCTTCAAGGCCAACCCTGCATACCAATCTAGACAGGCAATACCATTTCATAAAGATGAAGAGGGGTAGCTCTGATGTCTCACCTTGAAGTATTGAGCTTCACAGGTGGAATTTTCACCAGTATTTGAGTCACATTCCTCACGCACGTTGGCGTATTCAATCCCATCCGAACAGTACTGCTTCTCCAGCTGGCTCCGGCAGCACTGGAACTGTGTCATGCTGACAAAAGGAAGGAAGCAAGGGGAGAAGAATGTCATACAGAGAGAAGAGCACAGACAACACAATTTTTGACAATTAGCACTTCTACCAGTCTCATGGAAAGAAGCTCCTGTGGACACATATTTTAGTTACAAAGCAAAAATACTCCCTAGGAGCAGGCAGAACAAGTAGGTGATACGTTTTATATAGTTTAACTGCCTGACTACCTTGCAGACTGTCCTATGTTTTTAAGCAAATGGCAACTTCAACCACATTTTCCATAGGGCTGAAGGTCTCCAAGACTCATATTCCTGTGTGTTTTGTGGCAGCTGGTAGCTGAAGAGAAGACAGTGAGAGCTCTGGCCAATAGAGAAGTCAGGTCCTGCACATTTGGAGAGTGTGCAGTTCCCTGGCTATACCCTCAGCCCCATACCTTCACACCTGCTGCCCTTTGCTAGGAAAAAAAACCTGTTGAAGGAAGCTCATGAGTCCTGCTGCTGCTCCATGAGACAACTGGAGACAGGGGAAGAAGTGAAGATACCAAGGAAAGTCATAGCAAGAAACAGTGTATAGCAATCAAGAGAAGCAAACTAAGGGAGAGTGGAGTATTACAGGGAACAAAATTGTGGAGAGCAGACAGGTTTAAAGTCCAGAAAGCTCAGCTTTGTTAGTTCCACTGCTCATAAATTGTCCTATTTTATCTCAGTTTCAGGAAGTAAGTTGAAAACTCCTTCCTGCAGAAAGGGACATCTAAAAGGCATGCCCTGATACATTAGAGCTCAGGAAGAAATGCACAGAAACCCCTTAAAATCCACTTTTATACCCATCAGCCTAGGAAATCTTACACATCTTACAGACCAACAACAGCAAAAACAGTCTCTTTGCTGTTAAGAGTATTAACCCAGTATCTTCCTCAGCTCTAGTTATTTGAATTGATAAGTAAAATTTCATAGAATCATAGATGGTAGAGGTTGGAAGTGACCTCCGGGGATCATTGGGTAAACCCTCAGCCAAAGCAGGATCACCTAAGGCAGGCCACACAAGAACATGTCCAGGCAGGTTTTGAAAGTCTCCAGGGAAGGAGACTCCACAACTTCTCAGGGCAGCCCACCAGGGCTCCAGTAAGCTCACAGGAAAGAAGTCTTTCCTCATGTCAAGATAGAAAACTTCCTGCATTCCAGTTTGTGGTGGCTGCCCCTCTTCCTATCACAAGGCACCACTGAAAAGAGATTGGACCCTTTTTCTTGACACCCACCCTTCAGATGCTTGTAAACATGAATAAGATCCTGTCTTAGTCTTCTCAGATAGTCTTCTCTCAGTCTTTCCTCACAGGACAGATGTTAGACTCCCTTAATCGTCCTTATAGTCCTCTCTCTAGTGTTTCCCTGTCCCTCTTGAACTAGGAAGCCCAGAACTGGACACCAGTACTCCAGATGTAGTCTCACCAGGGCAGAGCAGAGAGGGAGGAGAACCTTCCTCAACCTGCTAAACACACTTTCTTAGCACACCCCAAGGTGTCCTACTGCAACAAGAATAGCAAGTTGCCATTTTTTCGAGGATCACTTAGAAATACATAAAGTTATTTAAATACATTCAGCAAGCCAATACCCTTTACTCTTAAAAATCTTGTTGGAAATTTTGGAGTATAAGAGGAATTGGTTAGCTGCACCACTGTACCACCAGCTTCTCCTCCTGTCATCTGAGGTAAGTGGATTGATTCCCATGTATCACCTCTGGAGGAGCTTCTCTGCTCTAGCTGACCATAGCTTTCAGCTCCCAGACAGTGTGAGGTATTGGGCTCAGATTCTGCATCTGTGTGCATGCTGGTGAGGCAAGGCTGTCAAGCTGCATTCCTGAAGAGTCCCAGTTCATATTTATTGGATTTTGTAATGGTCTGACTGCACAATTCTCACTTGGATAAAAACAGCTATGAGATTTCAATGCATAGGAACAAAACCCAGGGTAACTTCATGAAGAAATTATTCTAAAATAGGCTCTAAATTCACAGCAAGAAGTTATGCCCAGGACAGTAACTTTATTTGGCAGAGTATTTGAAGGTTGGGGTTTTTTTATATTTGACTTAGTTCCAGTCTGGAGGAATATGTGGCCTTTTTGTTGCTGAAATTCCCTCTGAAGCAGAATTTCCACTCCCTGCCCAGTTCTGGGGTGGTCTGACTGTCAGGACTTTGGAAACCTGAACTTCAAGCCCAAGAGCATGAGAGCGGAGACTTGCCAGCTGCTAGTCCTCCAAGTCCTGCTGAGGAGCTAGATATGTTAGCCACAGACAAATAAACAACCAACAACTGAACAACAGCAGTCTTTCAGTAGAGCTGTTTGATTTCCAATGTGGCTTAAGAAAAAAAATTGAAAAATCCAAGTGATCTCTTTGAAATCTGACAAATTGGCAATTTCAAGCAAAACAAAGATGTTTCTCAAAATGTTTCCCACAGCTGGATTCCTAAATCATGTGGCCCACCCCAACTGTAATAAGGAATTAAGCATCAGTTGAATACTGGACTAAAATGCCATTTGTTCATTCTCAGAACAAAACCAATAAAATCACACTTCATTGTCCAAATCCTGCAGTGAGGTTGCACTGGAAACAAACATTGTTTGAGACTGTAAAACACCTGTGTGGCTTTAGCAGAAGCAGAAATCCTTTAAAAGATGGCAGACAAAACCACCAGGAAAAGCTGCACAGTACTGGTCTTCCAGCTGCAGCTCAGCCTGGCCAGCTAACCATCCTTTTCCCTTTGCACATCAGTCCACATCCTGATGGTTGCTAGAACATACTATCATACAAGCACTTCTGACTTCAAGATTCCTGTCATTGCTAAACTACATGTGACTCACTGGCTTAGACCCTAATACAACATATACCCACTTTCTACTTCACACCAGAGTAAAAGAGCCATCTCTGTGGCTAATAGGACATCTAGATGTGTCTCTTTACATAGAACCTGTCAACTCCTCCTCTGCAGCACTCCTATTAACTTCATAATAACACATGGTTTACAATATTGCTCTCTATAAAAGGAAGAGAAGAGAAGAGAAGAGAAGAGAAGAGAAGAGAAGAGAAGAGAAGAGAAGAGAAGAGAAGAGAAGAGAAGAGAAGAGAAGAGAAGAGAAGAGAAGAGAAGAGAAGAGAAGAGAAGAGAAGAGAAGAGAAGAGAAGAGAAGAGAAGAGAAGAGAAGAGAAGAGAAGAGAAGAGAAGAGAAGAGAAGAGAAGAGAAGAGACGAGACGAGACGAGACGAGACGAGACGAGACGAGAATTAACCAGGTTGGACCCCAGATCATCGAGTCCAACCTATCATCCAACACCATCTAATCAACTAAACCATGGCACCAAGTGCCTCATCCAGTCTCTTCTTAAACACCTCCAGTGATGGTGACTGCTCCACCTCCCAGGGCAGCACATTCCAATGGGCAATCACTCTCTCTGTGTAGAATTTCTTCCTAACCTCCAGCCTAAACTTCCCCTGGAGCAGCTTGAGACTGTGTCCTCTTGTTCTGGTGCTGGTTGCCTGGGAGAAGAGACCAACCTCTGCCTGTCCACAACCTCCCTTCAGGTAGCTGCAGACAGCAATAAGGTCTCCCCTGAGCCTCCTCTTCTCCAGGCTAAGCAACCCCAGCTCCCTCAGCCTCTCCTCATAGGGTTTGTGTTCCAAACCCCTCCCCAGCTTTGTTGCCCTTCTCTGGACATATTCCAGCAATCACCTAATTCTTTGTTTCATTTTTCAATAAAAGCATTAAAATTTCACTTTGCTCTGAAAACAAAGTCTTTGTGGTCAGCTTAATTTCATTAGCCTCAGGTTTTCTCAACCTGTTTATTAGCCCATCCTCAGACTATGGCAGTCCTATGGCAGTCCAGGGCCATAAGCATGATCAGAGGGCTGGAGCACCTCTCCTATGAGGACAGACTGAAAGAGCTGGGGTTGTTCAGTCTGGAGAAAAGAAGGCTCTGAGGAGACCTTATTGTGGCCTTCCAGTATCTGAAGGGGGCCTACAAGAAGGCTGGGGAGGGACTTCTCAGGATATCAGGTAGTGATAGGACTAGGGGGAGTGGAATGAAGCTGGAGGTGGGGAGATTCAGGCTGGAGGTCAGGAGGAAGTTATTGCCCATGAGAGTGGTGAAGCCCTGGAATGGGTTGTCCAGGGAGGTGGTTGAGGCCCCATGCCTGGAGGTGTTTAAGACAAGGCTGGATGAGGCTCTGGCCAGCCTGATCTAGTGTGAGGTGTCCCTGCCCATGGCAGGGGGTTTAGAACTAGATGATCCTTGTGGTCCCTTCCAACCCTGACTGATTCCATGATTCTATTCATGAGTACAGTGCAAGGTCTTGCATCAACAAATATTAAAACCTAAATTCTACTCCAGGGTTATTCTGCAAAAACAAGTGGGTCTTCCACCTTTAGTCCTTTCAGTTTGCAGCTTAACATGCAACAGAAATGAGCTTGGGAAAGTTAAGACCTGGTATTATGAGTGACACAATATGACATGTGTTAGAAATTAGCAGAGGACTCAAGTAAAAGTAATTGATTCAACAAGCCTCAAAATTAAATCACCTCTAATCCATAAACAGCTTTGTAGATTACATAATAAAAGTTTTCCTGAGGGTAAAGGGTAAAACCGTATTGATGCCATGTACTGTGGAAAGGAACAATACTCCTAATGTCATGGCAGAGAAGGACTTAGTTTGACATTATTCACAAACTGAGGTAAGCAAGTTCTTCTAAATGAGTGGCAATAAAACCCTGACAACACAGCAGTCTGTTCTTCTACCCCTCTGATTACAAAGGCAACAATCCTACTGTGAGGCACGCTTAACTGACTACAGAGAAGAGCTAATAATTAATAAAGACAACCTCTCCTGAAGATTTCAAACAGCTTTTTGAGACATGAAACTGTCACAACTGTCCAAAATCTGTCTCTTCCAGAATTAAAATGGTGTAAGTCAATACAGATCTATCACTAGTTAAGCATCTGCTGCCTATCACTCCAAACACTTATTTCATTACTTCCTCGTATTCCCATTGAAGCATGTATCTGAGTGCTGCCACTTGTCCCTGCTTGGGAACAGAGATCAACTTTTCCTTCTGTTTTAGTATGGTACTTAGCAAAGTGCAGCTTCTTTTTGATGCATTCTTGCAAAACTAACAATAAATGATGTTATGCCCAGGGTAACTCCAAAAGGACACTACACAGTGCTAAAGGCATGAAATACTCACATGGAGATGCAGAGTCTCTGGCCCAGGCATTTAGTTCACTTGCTAAGTGCTCTGGGCAGGGGAATGCTCTACATTTTGAAACGAAGATTTATTGGGCAGGTTGAGTTCCAAAAGTAAATGGCAGCTGTTTCCAGCTGCTGTGAGCTTAACCACATCACAAGAAATTGGACAGGTAGGCAAAAAGCTGCCGTTATGACAGCTAAAGATATTATTCACTAAAACTCTACACTTTTACTTTACTGAGTCATGAAGACTCAGGGAAAAATACTGTCACTGTCCAGAGTGGTAATACAATGAAGTATACTCATTTGTGGGACAATTAACCACAGGAAGAGATTGCAGGCATGTCTGAACATTGGACCTGGGGCCTTGTTTCAACACAGATGCAACTGAATACAAGTAGACAGATAGATCTTCCAAAACTCTTGTGAACCTCCGATGGAGCTATCTCACCTGTGGTGTAAGACAATGTGACCATTTGAGGCTGTGCCTTTAAGGACAAACAGTGCTGGGACACTCTGGCTAAATGTTTTCGGTACTAGAACCAAAACATTCTGATATTCTAAATGAATTTCACTGGTGGATGGATAAAATGCAACTTTAAATTGTAGAGCAGTTGGAATTTTTTTTTTTCTCTCAGTTCAGCTTGGTTTGGGAGTTGGGGAGTTTGGGTTTCAGCCTGTTCTCCCAGCCTGCTTTCTCCACGAACTAGCTGGAGTTGGCCTTCAGATAAGCAAAAACTAATCCTGCATGGGCTTTTGAAGCTTACTAACAACTCTCTTCCTTAATAACTTGCCTTTCTTTCTCTCTAACCCCTTTTTGGGAATAAAAGGGAGGTGGGGGGGGAGAGAGGGGGTTACAGGGAGGGGATCCCTCCTTGGGGTGGGATTTTTGTTGTGTTATTTCTCTTTGCTGTATATTTCTGTGTATATATTGTAAATACCTGTATATATATTGTGTTATAAATAACCTGCTTTCTATATATGCTTGTAAATATATAGCTTTGCTCCTCCGACTGGGTTAGCTGTGGTTTCTTACTCTGTGGAGGAGAGAGAGCTAAGCCCTCTCTCAACCTACCACAGACAAGAGAGTGAGCATGTCTACAGTTTGAACTGTACCACATCCAGCAAGTTACATTCACACTGATGGCAAATCCCTCAAAAGCCAAGACAGTCTGGGGGGAAGGATCCTAAAAAGATTCTGAAATCCAAAACTGTCAGCTTGTTTCTAGGACGCATGGCAGATGTGAGAATGTCAGTGTTTGAGTGGGATCCATTCTTGAGGACTACTAATGTGCAATTCTAATGCAATGAAGCAGCTTGTTCCTCATATGAGCAAAAGAAAAGCAAAAGAAACAAGCAGTGGGCTTGCTTTGAGGGAAGGTCTGAACTTGAGATGCCATCATGTTGTTATTATTCTAAGCAGAGAATTCAAAAATCAGCATTTAAATTCTTGCAAAGTGACTTGGGGAAAGCAGTCACATCCAATCTGTTCTGCGTGGCACAGCCTTTGCAAAGTAACTGCACAAAACCATTTTCACTTCAGTAATTTCACCAAATCTGTTCATTTCATGATGAAATTAAATGCAATTAAATGCAAATTTCCTTTGCATTTAACTGCTAACCTTGCAAACCCAACCTGAAATGTGCAGGGCAAACAGCTTCATCTGGCATCAAGTTATACTAGTTTGTACACCCAAGAGGTCATGGGTTTTTAGCACACTCCAAGTCAGATCATCTGCACTGTCCAATGCTGTACTGCACTAGATAGTCAAAAGATGCCAGCTGGGGTTTAAACAACCACATAAATGACAGATAGCTGGCCCCCAGCAGCTCCCACTGCATGTAAAGGTCTAAGCAGGAAACAAGGTCTTTTGAACATCTGTAATCAGTAAGGTATCCTGCACTGTATCCTCACCTACCTAGACCTCAGCATGTGCAGTGACCTGGTTTTGCTTGCATCTCTGTGCAGCAGGAATAAATGTACAACATCAGTGTCATTACCTTCATGTGCTTGCAAAGGGAATCATGGTCCCTCACTGTTAGTTCTGGCTCCAGTTACACTAGCAATGAACTAGGAGTAGAATCTGGCCCTTAGGTTTGTGTCTGAAATGGCATCATAAAGGGATTTTTCTGTACCTCTCACAGATATGCCAGTTTGCAATCATAATTGGAGAAAAAGAAAGAAGGCAAAGGTGCCAATTTTACTTACATTTTAGAGTGAAGCCAAGCTTCAGGAGGAGCTGTATTTATTTATCATACAGTCATGAATAAATGCAGCTGAAATGCATTTATCCCCCTTTTTTCCTGACAGCACTCACAGAATACCTGCCTTTACTTGTTTCTGATTCATCACCACATGGCTGTAATTTCATATGTGTATCAGTCACACACAAAATCTAGAAGTATTAGTAAGCATTTTTCAGCTCCTCTGAAGTCCTAAAGACTCTCTAAAATGGGAATATATAATAGAACTACATTTGCAGCAGAACTGCAATTCACATTAATGAAATGACCACTGAATCACCAAGATTCCTGCTCCCAGATTGTTCAGTAAACTTGGTTTCCTGTATTTTCCTCCCTGTTTTGTCTGTAGCTCTCCTGATTCTTCAAGTATTTCCTAAATTGGGATCTAAAAATCCTATCTGTCAATTCTTCTGTGTAAAAGACCATTTCCAATGCCAATATAAATGCAAAAAGTCAGGAAACATGGACAGACTTGCCTGCAAGACACATTCTTTCCACAATAAACATCAATCCAACGTTTCTACAATTACCAAGGTTAAACCGCATCCATTTGAAAAGATAGAGGGGAGCAATGTAATGTGTTTTAAAGTCCTCTGTGAAACTGCCCCTCAAATTGTTTAGCTCCAGAAATCAGATGCATCAAATGCATTTAAGAGCAAACCATCATTGACAAAAAAATAATATATATACAAATGCCCCAACCACATAAGAGATTCAGTATAACCAAAATATTAATGTGCAAGTAATTTTAACATTGAACTTAATGATTTCATTTGCTAGATTAAATAATAGTGAATAGTATCCTGCTAAATGTCAGTAAATAAATAAATAAATCTACTAAAGATTAGCATTTTCTATGGTCAAATTCATTTGACAGTTGTTGGGACACTCTGTGCAACGAGGAATCTCCTTGTCTTAAGCTTTAAGTTCCCCAACGCAGCAATTCCACTAAGAACTGCAAGCCAATCAGCTGTGTGGCAGCACACAGGAGAAAGAGTTTGGGAAAACTGTCTCACATACAGCCATAAGCACATGTTCAATCCACAGGTTATTAGTCTATAGGATCTGTTTTGTTTCTTGATAATTTTTTTCCCAAGAATTTGGACCACTGCTAGGGCTAGATTCACGCAATCATAAACTGAAGAAGCTTTGCTGACCACAGCGGAGCCACACTGAGATGACTGCCCATAGCCAGTCAAAGCCCGACGAGAAGAGCACAGTGGAAAAACTTCTGACTAACAGACAGAATCTGTTAAACAGATGAGAGCTGGAGAGCTTGAGGGGCTTGGAACACAAGCCCTATGAGGACAGACTGAGGGAGCTGGGGTTGCTGAGCCTGGAGAAGAGGAGGCTCAGGGGAGACCTTATTGCTCTCTACAACTACCTGTAAGGAGGTTGTGGACAGGCAGAGATTGGTCTCTTTTCCCAGGCAACCAGCACCAGAACAAGAGGACACAGTCTCAGGCTGCACCAGGGGAGGTTTAGGCTGGAGGTTAGGAAGAAATTCTACACAGAGAGTGTGATTGCCCATTGGAATGGGCTGCCTGGGGAGGTGGTGGAGTCACCATCATTGGAGGTGTTCAGAAGGAGACTTGATAGGGTACTTGGTTTCATGGTTTAGTTGATTAGGTGGGTTGGACAATAGGTTGGACATGATGATCTTGAAGGTCTCTTCCAACCTGGTCTGGTCTATTCTATTCTATTCTAACTCTACACTAGAGCAACAGCAAAACTTTAAAGGACTTAAAAAAGAACAGAAGTAGGTACTCAGCAGGTTCTCCCCAAGGATAGATGTGGATTTGAAAAGCTTGGATTTTAGAGTCAAATGTTTCCTCTTCAAAATCAGCTTTCGTACCTATCATCCCTGTAGTTTCACCTGAAAATATTGATTTTAGTTTAATACATCGTACATAGCTATATACCTGCATTCTCTGGACTCAGATATGAATGGTAGAGAAGTACATATTCTGTTTTTATTTGCCCATTCAATACCCTTCTCACAGCATTCTTCCATCGTAAGATCTGCAGAAATAAGAAAGAAAAACACAATAATGTATTTAATACAACTTTAATAAACTGTGTTGCATCTGGCAGCTAAAACAAAAACACAAAAAAAACCCAAACCAAAAACAAAGCCAAAAGAGAATTAGTTTGTTTTCCTCTCCCTAGTCTACACACAGGACAATGTACCCATCCAAAAGGCAGCATCCATTAGCACCCTGCAATAAGCCCAAGTGCTAGAGGTATTCCTTCCTTGGTGAAGCAAAACTGCAGTTTCCCTTAACTTTCCAGATAAAGACAGAACCTCCTTAATTATTAAAAGCAGCAGTAGCAATGAGCAGCCTTTTTAAATCCTTAAGAATAGAGGAAGGGGGAGGAAATCCAATAATAGTCTGGTAAGAAATACAGATGAATCTCACTATGAGTTAATTTGCAGAATTGTTTGTTTGCTGGGTTTTTTTCCCCCTGAGGTTGTTATCCAGTTAATCTGTTTACTCACAAGTATGTCTGTTCATGTGTAAGTATTGCACAGAGAGACAGAAAGGTATGTGGTGTTTTAATGACGTATTAAAGGAAAAATACAGATGCCAACTTTATACCAACGCTAACACTGAGGGAAAAAGCATACTGAAGTCAATTTTCTGTGCAGAGCAACAGTCTCTTAATTGAAGAAAACTAAATACTGTTAATGAACTGACAAGCATCACAGGTTTGCTTCACATTCCAAGTGCAAAAGTTCACGGCACAGCAGGTGTATCAGAACTTGGAATAAAACATGAGTCACATTTTCCTATTAATGATCTCGTAGCCTGGACACTGAACAGCTCCTTGTGCAACAAATACACAATCTGTGCAAAACCCCATCTGGTTGTCAAGAGGGAGAGCTTTCTGATGTTTGCTCTTTCTTTCATAAGGTTTTTGACTGATGGTCCTGACAGGCTGCACCCATGAGTGTTGAGGGAGCTGGCTGATGTCATTATCTGGCTAGTCATGATTATCTTGAAGAGGTCATGGTGAATGAGAGAAGCTCGTGAATAATGAAAGAGAACAAGTCTTCCTGGCTTCGAGAAGGCCAAGAGAGAGGACCTGGGAAACTACATGCTAGGAAGGTGATGGAGAAAATCCTCCTGGAAACAATGTCCAAACACATCAAGGGCAGGAAGGTGGTCAGAAGTCATCTCAGATTTATGAAGGGAATATTATGCTAAACTAACCTTACAGCCTTCTACAATGAGGTGGTTAGCTTGGTGGATGAGGAGAAAATAGTAGATGTTGTTTTCTCTCCCATCAGTAAGGCTTTTAACACTGTCTCCCATAACACTGTCATAGACAAGCAGACAATCTGGCTGGGTAAGCAGATAGCAAAGGGGTCACTGGGAAAGAGTACAACTTTAACAAGGTCATGCATGATACAAACCTAGGAAGAGTGGCTGATCCACCAGATGGTTGTGCTGCTATCCAAAGGGATTTCAACAGGCTGGAGAAGGAGGCTGACAGGAACCTAACCAAGGGAATGCAAAGTCCTGCATGTTGGGAGGAATAAACCCTATTTATCACTACTCACTAAGGGTTTACTGGCTGGAAAGCAGTTCTGCAAAGAAGGACCTGGGTGTCCTGGTGGACACCAAGTTATTCAGGAGCTGGCACACACCTTTGCAGCAAAGATGGCCAACACCATCTCAGGCTGCATTAGACAGGGCACTGGCAGCAGGATGAGGGAAGCAATCCTGCCCCTCTGTTCAGCACTGATGAACCCGCATTTGGTGTGCTGTGTCCAGTCCTGGGGTCCCCAGTTCAAGAAAGATACAGACTTACTGCAGATTCCAGTGCAGGGCACCAAGAGGATTTATGCACTAGATTGACTTTCATATGAGGACAGAGAGAGAGCTGGGACTGCTTAGCCCGGAGATGTTTATGAATATTTGATAGGAAAGGATGAAGGAGAAGGAGGCAGACTCCTCTCAGTAGTGTCCACTGACACGGCAAAAGGCAATTGGCACAGACTATACCATATGAAGTTCCATCAGAACACAGGAATAACTTTACTGAGTGTTCAAACATTGGATCATCTTCAAGAGGTCCCTTCGAACCTAAACAATTCTGTGACAGATTACTTAATGAAAATTAAAGAGACCCTTTCATCTGCAGGTTGCTGTGCTGCACAGAGGAAGGTGGTTCTTACAACTTCTTTTTAATGGAGAATTTGAAGTACAGAGGATGAAGTTACTTGCCCAAATCACATAGCGAGCTGATGGCAAAACAGGGAGCGCATGCCAGGTCATTTCCAGACTATCTCCACTGGCTCATAAAATGCCTCACATAATTGTCTCATCCTTTGTTTTGTTCAAAGCACTGCTAAAGGGTAAAAAAAATCACTAAGCAGCATTATATTCAAGACTATCCATCTTCACAAATGACTTCCTGAAGAATCTGGTAAAGACAAGCATCTATCTCCTCTGGCTCTCCCTATGTTGGCTACAAAGCTAGTATTCTCCAGGTGCTCCTGATATGTGGGGGTTACATCCTCCTCCCATTTGTCCCTGTATCCACCTCCTAACCTGTTTCAGTTGTTGAAGTAAGTGGAAATATTGTTTAACCTGTTCATGGTCAAATTTACTTTGATGGAAGTCAGAGTTTACATGAGTACCTCAATCAGCATATCTTTAGGTAAGGGAAAGCAAAAAGCAGTTGAAAGCAAGTAGAAGAGACAAGCCCCTCCAGTAACTGAGTTATTTGCAGGGAACAACCTATATTCCCAATTGGTGATTATAATCTAACTATCCAAAGCAAAAAGGAAAGAGATAAATAAGATTTTAGGATGTGTCAGTCATCCTAAGGTAGGTATTCTTAAAGTAGTTATTACTTCCACAGTGCAAAGCTCTGGAGTACTGAGCATAATTCTGGCTATTCCTTCTTAGGAAAAATGACATCAATATGGAAAATGTATAAAGAAAGGCTAAGATGATTACCAGGGGGATCAAAGCCCTATGACATGAGGAGAAACTGGAAGAAATAGAATAGAATAGAATAGAATAGAATAGAATAGAATAGAATAGAATAGAATAGAATAGAATAGAATAGAATAGAATAGAATAGAATCAGTCAGCGTTGGAAGTGACCACAAGGATCATCTAGTTCCAAACCTCATGCCATGGACAGGGACACCCCACACTAGAATAGAATAGAATAGAATAGAATAGAATAGAATAGAATAGAATAGAATAGAATAGAATAGAATAGACCAGGTTGGAAGAGACCTTCAAGATCATCGTGTCCAACCTATCATCCAACACCACCTAATCAACTAAACCATGGCACCAAGCACCCCATCAAGTCTCATCCTGAACACCCCCAGCCACAGCGACCCCACCACCTCCTCAGGCAGCCCATTCCAATGGGCAATCACTCTCTCTGTGTAAAACTTCCTCCTAAACTCCAGCCTAAACCTCCTCTGGTGCAGCCTGAGACTGTGTCCTCTTGTTCTGGTACTGGTTGCCTGGGAGAAGAGACCAACCTCTACCTGACTACAACCCCCCTTCAGGTAGTTGTAGACAGCAGTAAGGTCACCCCTGAGTCTCCTCTTCTCCAGGATAAGCAACCCCAGCTCTCTCAGCCTCTCCTCACAGGGCTGTGCTCCAAGCCCCTCACCAACTTTGTTGCCCTTCTCTGAACACGCTCCAGCAAGTCAACCTCCTTCCTAAACTGAGGAGCCCAGAACTGGACACAGGACTCGAGGTGTGGCCTAACCAGTGCAGTGTACAGGGGCAGAATGACCTCCCTGCTCCCGCTGGCCACACTGTTCCTGATGCAGGCCAGGATGCCATTGGCCATCCTGGCTGCCTGGGCACACTGCAGGCTCATGTTCAGTCTACCATCAACCAGCACCCCCAGGTCCCTCTCAGCCTGACTGCTCTCCAGCCACTCTGACCCCAGCCTGTGGCTCTGCATGGGGTTGTTGTGGCCAATGTGCAGAACCCGGCATTTGGATGTGTTCAATCTCCTGCCCTTGGCCTCTGCCCATCTGTCCAGCCTGTCGAGGTCCCTCTGCAGAGCCTCTCTACCCTCCAGCAGATCAAATCCTGCCCCCAGCTTGGTGTCATCAGCAAATTTACTGATGATGGACTCGATGCCCTCATCCAGATCATCAATAAAGATGTTAAAGAGCATGGGGTCCAGTACTGATCCCTGGGGCACACCACTGGTGCCTGGCTGCCAGCTGGATGTGGCACCATTCACCACCACTCTCTGGGCTCGGCCCTCCAGCCAGTTCCTAACCCATCGCAGTGTGCTCCCATCCAAGCCATGGGCTGACAGCTTGGCCAGGAGTTTGCTGTGGGGGACAGTGTCAAAGGCCTTGCTGAGGTCCAGGTAGACTACATCCACAGCCTGCCCCACATCCACCAGGCAGTCACCTGATCATAGAAGGAGATCAGGTTGGTCAGGCAGGACCTGCCCTTCCTAAATCCATGCTGGCTGGGCCTGATCCCTTGGCCATCCTGTAAGTGCTGTGTGACTGCTCTCAAGATGACCTGTTCTGTGATCTTGCCTGGCACTGAGGTCAGGCTGACAGGCCTATAATTCCCTAGATCAGGCTGGCCAGAGCCTCATCCAGCCTGGGCTTAAACACCTCCAGGGATGGGGCCTCAACCACCTCCCTGGACAACCCATTCCAGGGCTTCACCACTCTCATGCTGAAGAACTTCCTCCTCACCTCCAGCCTGAATTTCTTCACCTACAGCTTCATTCCATTCCCCCTAGTCCTAGCACTACCTGATATCCTGAGAAGTCCCTCCCCAGCCTTCTTGTAGGCCCCCTTCAGATACTAGAAGGCCACAATTAGGTCACCTCAGATCCTTCTTTTCTCCAGACTGAACAGCCCTAACTCTTTCAGTCTGTCCTCATAGGAGAGGTGCTCCAGGCCTATGATCATCCTCATGACTGGTTGGAAGAGACCTTCAAGATCATCGCATCCAACCCATCATCCAACACCACCTAATCAACTAAACCATGCAACCAAGCACCCTATCAAGTCTCCTCCTAAACACCTCCAGTGATGGTGACTCCACCACCTCCCTGGGCAGCACACTACAATACACCATTCTAAGCCTAGGTAAGTAAAGCTTGTGAGAGGATGTGATTCCTGTCAACAAATGTGACAGCAGTTAAAAGTAGTAACAATTATGGGATCAAGTAAACCAAGCATTTTTTAGTAAGAATTACACTGATTAGCAGAAGTGCATGAAATGTTCATTTGCAACACAGCTCTGTACTCTATGACCCAGGTCACAGACTGACTTACATACCCAAAAAATAATGGTCAAACTTCTGTCATTATGAAGTCAAGGCAATATTTCTCTTGCATTCCTCTCTGTGTCCAGAATTCACACCAGTGTCTGAAAGCTAACTGTAGTTTGCAGTGCTACAGAGAAAATCAGTCTTGTAAATAAAGTATCTGCCTGTGGTGAAAGACATGAATCTGTGTTTGATCTCTTCTTTGGGAATACAGATTCATCCGTGTTTGATCTCTTCTTTGGGAATACGGACCCTGGCTGGTGCTCCGCCTGCCAGTGTATTGCTAACAAACATTACATGCATCAAATTCCACACAATGTGTTACAAATAACAGTATTTGCAGCGCTGTGGTCTGCAATCAATCTTATCTGTGTTGAGAACTGATACATATTTAGCAGAGCTGGCCACAGGTTTTTGCAGGCTTTTGTACAAATGAGCCTTTAGCCAAGTTCCTCCCCAGAAGGACAATCCCTGGCTCCCGACACCAGTCCTTCTCTCCCAGCTCTGGCAACATACATCTACTCCAACCAAACAACTCAGAAATTCAAAGCAGGCCAAGCTAAGCAAGCTTGTCTGTAGGAGTGCATCCAGACAAAGAAGGATTTCAGATAGTTTGTGGAGAGAGAACTGTGGGCCAGGCTGTTTTAGTGACATCACAATTCATATCCTCCAAAGATCCTGTCAAAAAACTCTTGAGAATAGAGTGAAGTGAAAAACAAGAGTAAAAAGGGGGAAGGGGAGGGAGGGAAAAGAAGGAACAAAAAGCCTCCACCCTCAAGGCCATTCCTCTAAAATGTAACAATAAAACACTGAAAAATATTTTCTCTAGCCTGGCTTTGTAGATTGCTTTAAAGAAAATAGTTCATCAGGGACAAATCTCTACTCTTTCAATCTCAGAACATGTCTCTCACACTTGGGGTGTCAACTCCTGACTGTAGTGGAATTGATTCTGACTATTTTGGCATTAGGAGTTGTCAATGAATATTCAGAAACAGGATAGATTTATTGTCTCATAACTGTGTTTTTCCAGTGTTGTGGATTCAGCTGTACATGCACAGATGCATGTGGCTCCCAGTTTGGGCACGCAGGTCATACTGAAGCCATTTGTGCCAACAGCATGGGGAGGGCCCATGGCCTCTCTTCAGCATCTTGTAACCCTAAGTCTGTAATGCAAGGTGTCTGAAAGGAAGGGGTAGTGGGAAGCAGTTGGCAGAAACTACTCCAATTACAACATCGTGAAGAACCTCACTGCTGTGTGGAAAGTTATGGTTCTTTACTCTCCAAATGTTTTCACGTGTCTTTTGCCACAGTTAATGGGCTCGTGGCACCCCTCAGAACCGCAGTGTCCAAGATAACTGAATGGTAATTAGAGCACTACTCTTCTGAATCTGATGCCCCTTTAACTGATTTGCCAGGTGCATGGTACTTCATGCAAATCAGTCAGAGAAATCTCAGCTATCTGAGAGACAAAGCATTTCTGGGAACAGCTGATGATATTGTCTGTGTTCTGCTGAAATGTGCCCTTCTATTTGGAGGGAGAAGCCCCACAGGAAAGTTGTAACATTCGGGAATACACTGTCTGCTCCATTTTGTAAATTTGTGAAGCAATTGTTCAGCTTTTTGGTATCATGAGACAGCAAACATGAAGACAAACCAGAGCTCTGCTTAGATGGTAGCATGCTTAATTCCTTTCCACTCAGATATAATAATTTTGAATGCTAACTGAGCAAATCCAAATCTGTTTTGGATAACATCAGAGAATAGAATAGAATAGAATAGAATAGAATAGAATAGAATAGAATAGAATAGAATAGAATAGAATAGAATAGAATAGGAGTAGAGTAGAGTAGAATAGAGTAGAGTAGAATAGAGTAGAGTAGAATAGAGTAGAGTAGAATGGAGTAGAGTAGAATGGAGTAGAGTAGAATGGAGTAGAGTAGAATGGAGTAGAGTAGAATGGAGTAGAGTAGAATGGAGTAGAGTAGAATGGAGTAGAGTAGAATAGAGTAGAGTAGAATAGAATAGACCAGACCTGGTTGGAAGAGACCTTTGCGATCATCGTGCCCAACCTATCATCCAACACCACCTAATCAACTAACCCATGCAACCAAGCACCCCATCCAGTCTCCTTCTAAACACCTCCAGGCGACTCCACCACCTCCCTGGGCAGCCCATTCCAATGGCCAATCACTCTTTCTATGAAGAATTTCTTCCTAACATCCAGCCTAAACCTCCCCTGGTGCAGCTTGAGACTGTGTCTTCTTGTTCTGGTGCTGGTTGCCTGAGAGGAGAGAGCAGCCCCGACCTGGCCACAACCTTCCTTCAGGTAATAGTAGAGAGCAAGAAGGTCTCCCCTGAGCCTCCTCTTCTCCGGGCTAAGCAACCCCAGCTCCCTCAGCCTCTCCTCATAGGGCTTGTGCTCCAAACCCCTCCCCAGCTTTGTTGCCCTTCTCTAGACACATTCAAGAGCCTCAATGTCCTTCTGAAATTGAGGGGCCCAGAACTGGACACAGGACTCAAGGTGTGGCCTAACCAGTGCAGTGTACCGGGGCAGAATGACCTCCCTGCTAGGATTTGGAAGGGACCTTGAAAGGTCATCTAGTCCAAGCGCCCTGCCAGAGCAGGGTCAGCAAATCAAACAGCTTTATCACTACCTTGTCCCTGTGAAAAAAAGGTATGTGCAGCAGGGCATCCAAAAGAACTTGAGTCATGTCAGTATGGTAACAGTGAGGATGCCTGTCCTGATGGAACTGGGCTCATGCAAATTGTGGTAACAGTGAGGATGCCCGTCCTGATGGTAAGGTGGTATACACAGTAGCCTCAGAGAGATTTCAGCAGAATACACACACAGTTAGAAACCAGCTCTCTAAATTTAGAAAAGATCTTCTTCACAAGAGTTATTGGAGACAAAGTGATTAAAGGTCACAAACTCAAAAGATTTTGTACACATCATGCATTCACAAGCTAGCTACAAACTGCTTACACAGACAAAATGTGTATGAGCAGATGGCTGCTTTAAAAAAATAAGGTAGCTTGCTAATCTTAACCAGCCTGACGTGCTGTGTGGGAGTTCAAAGGAAGAAATGTGGTTGAAATCTGCATAACCTTCGAGTTCTATGATGTAATAATTGCTTATTCAGCTGCTATACTGAATCTTTTCTGCAAAAGAAAGATAAGCGTAAGACTGTTACCCAAAAGCATGATTCCTGGAATGAGAAACCCTGAATTGTTTCTGGGAACTGTGCAAAACATAAGCAGAAGTAAAAAGGATTGGGTAATTTTCATGGCAGCAGCATTCTTACTAGATCAGAAAGAGGCTGAATTTTTTTAAGTAACCATCTACAAGAGCAGCTATTCTGTACAGCTGCTGCTGGAAAAGCCTATGGACAATGCAGTACTATACAGCTGTTCGTTACTCAGTGCTGATCTATGAGACAGTGATAAAGCTGATGATAATATCAAACCGAAGCTACACCTGAGCCTTGGTGGGCATATACAACTAGTGCTAGTAAAGCTGCCCATTTCTTCAGTGCAGTAAATGGTGTGGCTGTTCAATTCATAGACTTCCCAGCCCACCTAACCAGCTATAGTTTGCTATGGATTTGGAAGCAAGTCCAGGTTGAGGGGTCAAAGTCATGCCACCTTATTAAGGTATTTTCAACCTTTTTAAGTACTTTAGTTATCTTTGGAAAATGTGGTGCAGGTCTTGCCCTTCATTCCATTTACTCTGAGAGTCTCAGTGTTGTAGAATGTGAGAAAAAGGAACATGGTAATCACTTCTCAGCATATAAAGATACTGGCAGGACTCTGTGAAAAAAACCCTCAGCACTATTCCAACACATTTCAGTAACAGTATGTCATCTAGAATTATTGGAACTCATGATTACAACAGACATGTGTTGGTTTAAGTTTCCAGAAAGGAGAATATTTTCAACTTTCACTACGTACCTTTCTGATGAAACTTTCCTTATTCTGTCCAGAAAACTCTCTTACTAGTAATGCTCACCCATCCAACTATCGTCTGAAAAAAAACACCCCGAGGCTGCATACAGAATTGAATCCTCAAAATGCTAGACTGGTCACCCATATTATTCAGCGTCAAATTCTTTGTCTTCCAACCTCCCTTTAGATTTGAAGTCTCCTGACAGAAAAACAGACCAACTGCATATCCTTTTGGCCAAAGCTCCATTGTGCTATAGGTTCAGGGCAGTCAAAGTGTGCTTAGCCTGATCTGCTGCACCAAACTAATTGTTCTTGAAACAATGACGCCTGGCCGGACACGTCAGCTGCCTCTGTAGCAGGAACAGAAGTCAAATGCTGGCAGACGGGATTCGTAGCCATGATTTTTTGGCTGTCCTTACAAGAAACTGTGGAAATGCTGTTTCTGACAATGCACATACACTCTGGCTGGCCATTTGAGGCATCAAACAGAACCAGAGGTGTGTTTGGACAAGAGGGAAGCCAGCTGACTTCAAAGGTCCAACTGGTTATTGACTAACATCCTAAGTACAGCCTTGTTGCACCTTGATCTATGTGTAAACTTAGGGATTAGGCACACAGAGTAAAGTAAAAGGTGAAGGAGGAAAGACAAAGACATGCCACAAAAAAATCTAGCCTCATGATTCCCCAAAACAAAAGCTTTGAACTGGGAGTAATGGAGCGCTGCAGGAAAGCATTGCCATTCTCCACCTGAGACAATCCAAGTATTTACTGGATCTCTTCAGACTGGAATGATGATGCCCCTCCTCCACTTTATATGCAGAGAAAGAAGTGAATAGGAGCTTTTATTTTTCTTCAGAGATGTACTCATCTAGCTCAAGACCATACATAAAATATGACTACACACTGGTGGGGTAAGATGAATAGACAACGCTGAGCGGCAGCATTAAGTCGCCTTTGGACTGTAAACTATTCCTAATCCTCACACTAGGTTGCCTCTTACAGGTGCCCTTAGAGAATATACCAGCTTGAACTTTGTAACACATGCAACATGGAGACAGGGTGCCCTCTCTTCCAATATCTACAACAACACAAGCCATCTCCAAGGTACCTCTTGCAGTCTGCAAGGCTGTGTTCATCACCAGCTGCCCTTTCCAGTACTGCTCCAGACTGCTGTTGGGCCTCAAAGGTGGTCTGTGACAACGGGGCTTCATTTTTCCAAGTTTGGAGGTCACATTGGATTGTTATGGACAGACAGACAACCACTAGCAGTTCACGTGCTGCTAAGACTTTCTAAACAGAAAAAGTTTGAACCCTTACCTTCAGATGAATTCTCAGCTGATTGTGATTATCTCAGGATGGCAGAAATCAGTGAAGAAACCAACTTAGCTCACTAAGTAAAGTATCAGCACCCTAAAGGAAATGCCTGGTATTTTAGTGCTGTTTTGTGGTTGGTCTTAAAACAGCCAAGACTTTACTGGAAATTTTCTTAGGTCTGGAGAACACTCATTTAAGGAGAATGTGGATCTGGTAGCATCAGCAGTGGCTATCACACAGTTAGGGGGGAGTTTCAGATATGGCCAAACCTCATTTTATGAGGTGTCTGTTTGCAGTTCATAAAAGACTCTATAAATCATTCATGGCAATGGCTGATGATGAAGCAGCTGCTGTGTTAGGTGAAAAGGGCAGGCATAAGGAAAGCAATGCTCTGTTGCAACACATTTCATTTTCTCTGGTGGGGAAAGAAGTGCTTTAGGGTGGATTTTTAAATTTTGTCTCAGATCTAATAAGAATCCTTTCAAGAAGGTGGGCAACTGGACACTAACAAATTAGAAAAGACTACTCCATCTATTCCAAGAAGACTATAAGGTATCTGACATACATATCAAAAAGGGATACAGGAGCCCTCAGGTGGTTGCTTTGTCCTACCCAGTACTCTCAGGCAGAATTGATAAAATTTGGTCAGTTTTAGGCAGATTTCTCTTTTGCTGTTCCAAACTATATCAAGCGGGACTGATTCCACAACCTCTTTAGGTAACAATGCACTTCTGTGCTTTGATGTCCCTCATGACAGAGATTAATACAACACCTCACTGCCCACTTCAACACAGGCTCTCCAAACATTTCAATAACCTTTTGTTTATGTGAAGACTGCTCCTTCATGTAAATGTCTTTCCTGTGAACAAAAGAAGTTAAACGTTTTCATCTTTTTCAGCAGGCTATTTTTTGGACTTCTCCTGGGAGAAGGCTGGAGTTTGAAAGACATTAAGACTAGAAGACTGAAGGTTGTTCTGAAGGCTTCCAAAACATGTGGTATTGAAAGAAACTTAATGCTGCAGTCCATGCAGTCAGCACCATGTAAACCACTTAGTATAACTAATGACTGTCCTAGACTTGAAACACTCGCAAGAACATGGGGGAAAAAAGAGTGTATTCACAGCTGTGATGGACAGTGGTGGCCTGAAGAGCCCAGCCTTACCAAGATGGCATGGGTGGACCTACAAAAGAGACTCCTAACTGGAAGAACAGCACCTGCTTTCTGACAAGTACATACCCTATTTCATCCTTCACTCTTCCCTGTTTGAGAAAATCATGCAAATAATGAAATTACTTCTGTTGATAGAAAGAAAAAGTGTCACTTCAGTCTAGCTTAAGAACAAAATTTTATCTTCTCTTGATTTCTCATTTTGACTTTCTTTACAAGTGTGATTAGAAGGTTTTATATGAGGTGTTACAATTAATCTACTGCTAGTCCCCTTTGTTTGAATAAAGTCTGTGATCTAAAATGTACTGCAGTAAATGGCAGTCCTCAGACCTTGAAGAGCTTTGGATGGAGTCCAAGTATATAAATATGTATTTAAATTAAAGCAATTGAAAGATGAAAGATGTGAGAATGGGACAAAGCAGCACATCTCAGATTATCAGACATGTATATGCTCAAACATTCCATATTACTTTTTTCTTTTCACAAAAAATGGTTACAAGAAAAACATTTTTTTCCACTGGGATTTCTCTATATTTATCTGATCACAAAATTAGCAAGAAGAACTATGCTTTTATGTACTGCTTAAGTGAAACACATGTGAATAGTCTGTACATGAATAGTCTGGAAACACTAAGTACGTGGGAAACTTACAGCACAGCAGAGCAAGGTTTAGTATGGAATGAACTACAGAATTTACAGAGCAGGAAGATAATATAGATCCTTTTTTTTTTTTTTAATCATGTGATTATATAGCAATGATTTAGAGAAGGCTTTCTACTGGAGAAGGCACTACTACAACTCTCTTACACTTGATTTTCCTCATTTGTGAAATTACATCTAGCGAGGGACAAACTGGAATCTAGCTCTTCCAGATCAGCACTGGTCAGGCCACACCTTGAGACCTGTGTCCAGCTCTGGGCCCCTCAATTTAAGAAGGACATTGAGACTCTTGAACGTGTCCAGAGAAGGGCAATGAGGCTGGGGAGAGGCCTCAAGCACAAGCCCTATGAGGAGAGGCTGAGGGAGCTGGGAATGTTTAGCCTGGAGAACAGGAGGTTGAGGGGAGACCTTATTGCTGTCTACAACTACCTGAAGGGAGGTTGTGGCCAGGAGGGGGTTGGTCTCTTCTCCCAGGCAATCAGCACCAGAACAAGAGGACACAGTCTCAAGCTGTGCCAGAGAAAGTTTAGGCTCAAGGTGAGGAGAAAGTTCTTCACAGAGAGAGTAGTTAGCCATTGGAATGGGCTGCCCAGGGAGGTGGTGGAGTCACCATCCCTGGAGGGGATTAGACGTGGCACTTGGGGCCATGGTTTAGTAGTCATGAGGTGTTGGGTGACAGCTTGGACTTGATGATCCCTGAGGATCCCTTCCAACCTTGTTGATTCTATGATTTCCTGCCAAAGTATCAATATCAGAAGCATTCAGTACTTGCAGTTTAGTTAGTCATAACAGCTCTGTGGCAATGCCAGCGACGAGCAGTGTGAGCAATCTGGCAGTGCAGGCCTAGAGCCTGACATGGTGGTAGGCCATGCTCAGCGTAAGTGCAGGAGTGCCTAGCAGTGTAGCAAAACAGTGCTGTGCCTGCAGCATGTAACTAAAGCAGGACACTGGTAGCTATAAACACAGAAGGTTATCTGGGAACAGCAGGACACGCACCTGCATCAACCACCTCGCCTGTCAGTAGTAGTTGGACCAATAATCTATAACAGTGTGATGTGTGGTCACTCGTGGGAACCAATGAAGCTATGCCAAGGAGGCTCTCCGAGTTTATATGAGTAGTAGAAGTTCCCTTGATACGCACTTCTTTGCCTTACTTTACCTTCTCTACTGTGCTATACTCACTATGCTCGCACTATCGTCCTACAACACTGGAACAATAAAGGAACAATACTCCATCATATAGGTCTCTGTATTGACTCCAGTCTCCGTCGCCGACAACAGCTCCACAGCTGGAAGATTGTAACATTTCAAATGGATGTACTGCTACTAGCATTTGTGCAGTATATCCCTTCCAGCTCTTAGTAAATCCTAGGCAACACACTAAAAAGCTGGACTAAACCAAACCAAATATTTCTATATCCATACACTTACTTTGGCATCGACACAAAAGTCCTTTTTAGGTATTGCTTTCTTTATTACTATGCTTACTGTCTCAATACAGATTTTGGCCACACTCAAAATGAATCCTTTAGCAAGGAACATCTTACATACAGCCTTTGTGTGCAGCATGGGTATTTTGTGGGGACTACCACCATCCCCCAAAATAATGTACTTCCTATACTTGTGTAGTAGGTATCCTAAACCTTATCAGAAATATCACTCAGCTCAGCTTTTGTATTGATTTTTTTAAATGACAATTTCCAATTAATTTGATTGAAACTGAAAAGAATTTGAGCAACTATTCCAGAGTTTCCTGCTTAAGATCCAACAAAACATATTTGAAATCCAAAGGGCAATTTCTCAGAAGTTTTAAGTCTAAAGGAGGTTGTACTAAGTTAGAAAGCAAAGACAAAAGTATCCATGAGCACTGGGGTAAAAAAAAAAAAGTGCTGCTCCTTCAATAAAAAAAGTGAAGGCAACATCATAGAATGACAGAATCAATGAGGTTGAAAGGGACCTCAAAGATCATCAAGTCCAACCTGTCTCCACAAACCTCATGACTACTAAACCATGGCACCAAGTGCCACGTCCAATCCCCTCTTGAACACCTCCAGGGATGGTGACTCCACCACCTCCCTGGGCAGCACATTTCAATGGCTAACAACTCTCTCTGTGAAGAGCTTTTTTCTCACCTCAAGCCTAAACTTCCCCTGGTGCAGCTTGAGACTGGGTCCCCTTGTTCTGGTGCTGGTTGCCTGGGAGAAGAGACCAACCTGGCTACTACCACCCCTCAGGTAGTTGTAGACAGCAATATGGTCTCCCCTCAGCCTCCTCTTCTCCTGTCTAAACAATCCCAGCTCCCTCAGCCTCTCCTCATAGGGCTTGTGCTTGAGGCCTCTCCCCAGCCTTGTTGCCCTTCTCTGGACACATTCAAGAGTCTCAATGTCCTTTTTAAACTGAGGGGCCCAGAACTGGACACAGGACTCAAGGTGTGGCCTAACCAGTGCTGAGTACAGGGCACAATGACTTCCCTGCTCCTGCTGGCCACATTATTTCTGATGCAGGCCAGGTTGCCATTGGCTTTCTTGGCCACCTGGGCACACTGCTGGCTCATGCTCAGCTGGCTGTCAATTAGTACCCCCAGATCCCTTTCTTCCTGGTTGCTCTCCAGCCACTCTGACCCCAGTCTGTAGCTCTGCATGGGGTTGTTGTGGCCAAAGTGCAGCACCCGGCACTTGGACTTGTTGGATGTCATCATGTTGGACTCCACCCATCTGTCCAGCCGGTCAAGGTCCCTCTGGTTGAGCCCTTCTACCCTCCAACTGATCAACAACTGCTCCCAACTTGGTGTCATCTGCAAATTTATGGATGACTGTCTCAATCCCCTCATCCAGATCATCAATAAAGATATTGAATAGGATGGGGCCCAGAAGTGATCCCTGATTGCTTTATCCAAAGATGTGCCAGGGTATTTAGGAAAACACTAGGGATCCTTCTTTAGAACTGCTGCATCCTGATGGTCAGCAATGACTTTCATCACAAATTCTACTGAACTATCTCAGTGTTTTGCTGGAGATGTTTCCAGCAGGACAAGAATCCTCATCAAGTCTGATAAACAGGCAGGTTTTTGTCACAGTTTTTCCTTACAGTATGCACTCTCCCCATTACTGTAAACTACCCAGTACATAATTTATGTAAACCCTTATTTTGACTATTCTTTCTCCACCTGATATTATTCTGAGCATTTCTGAACTAATATTTACTCACAAAATATTGTGCCAGTAATTCTCTACATTCTTCTAGGGATCTTCACTGATCTGTATTGACCCCTTCCCTCACAGAATCACAGGGGTTGTAAGGAACCTCCAGAAATCATCCAGCCAAACACCCCCAGCAGAGCAGGTGGCATAGGACAGTGTACAGGTGAGCTTTGAATGATGCCAGAGACAGACTCCACCATCTCTTTGGGCAGCCTGTTCCAGAGCTCCACCACCCTCTGTCCTGAATGGACAAAAAAGCCTCAAAATTGCTCTGAATCAGACAATGAGGCAGAAGTTAGTACATCTGGTTCTTTAGGCTTGCCTGAACATGTTTCAGAGCCAGAATGAGCCAGGTGGGCATGCTTTTGGCCATGTTTGGAAAGAAGGCTTTCTATAGGTTGCAATACCAGTGTTTTATCCCTAGGTCTGTGTTGCTACTGGCCATTATTGCCTCGGGAAATCTGCAAGTATCAACCCAAAGAGCCAGAGGGTTGTCTTGCAATTGTCCACACTCTGGAAGGAACCACAAGCTTCCCTTGGAAGCTGAACTGTGTTTCAGTTTACCCAGACAAGACAACAGAGACCCCTCACTGTTTCAGCGTTGTAAAGCCCAGAGGACAGACAGGTGTCTTGCCGGGCCGAGAGGCGAAACCCCAGAGGAGCTGAGTCCCTGGGACAGTTTCGTTTGACTGGAGCAAGGAGCGAGCGCTGCTACAAAAGAATTACAGCTGAGAAACCTCCTCTCTACAAAGCTTTCAGCTACAAATCCTTTGGGAACAAATCCTGCCTCAGTAACAAGCTGCAGACACCAACAGAAAGTGAAACAGTGCTCCTGCAGCTTCCAGGTGGCCGACGCCATCTTGGTTTGTCTAGATCTTAACGTGTGCCACGAGGTATCAGGATCAGTGAGGAATTACAATACCTGATTTTTATAAGCATCTCTTGAAGGTCTGTTGCCTTAGGGAATTCTGGAGTCCCCCCCCACCCCCTGCTGTGGGCAATCGCCGGCATCATTGCTGAGGTTCCTTTTCTTTACAGTTTAAAGTGCTGTTTGTTGTTTCTGGATTTTTGCACATATTGTTTAAATTGTTACGTGTTCCTGCTGGTGTGGCAGTTTGAGGCTATGCCTTTAAGAAAGGGGCACACTGGCTAAATGTTTGTAAAATATTTTGGTATTCTAAACGAATTTCATTGGCCAAGGATTGTGGGAGGTCAGATTGGACCCGGGGGAGCTGGGAACTTTCTCTCAGTCTTCCTTCCTTCGCTGTCCCTCTCGGCTGGATCTGCTTCTGGGCTTCTTGCCAAAAGATAAGAACTAACTCCCTGTGCATAGGCCTCCACTTGCTGTACTAACTCCCTTTTCGTCTCTTCTTCTACCTCTTTTGGGGGAGAAGGGAGGTAGGGGGGTGAAGGGGGCACAGGGGGAAGCCCCTCTGTGGGGGGTCTGGTTTCTGGTTGAGTTCATTTGCTGTATATTCCTGTATATATTGTAAAGGCCCTGTATTTGTTGTGTTGCATCTAATCTGTTTCCTTGTAAAATATAATCTCATTTCTCCGACTGGGTTTAGCCGTGGTCTCTTTCTCAGTGGGGGAGGGAAAGCAGAGCCTTTCCTTTCAAACCACCACAGCTGGTGAGGGATCTGTTCCACAACCCAACACCTCGAACCTGTAAATAGCTTTTAATTAGTGTTTTTTGCGGGATTTTTGTGATTAATAAAATTATTAAGACTTTCATTAATCGCTCCGCTTATTGAACATTAATATAGCCTTTTGTAGACCTCAACACCCTCAATGAAAAGAAGTTTCTCATGTGTAGATGGAACTCACTGTGTTCAAGTATGTGCCCATTAACTCTTGTCCTGTCACTGGGCATTACTGAAAAATCAAAGAATCATAGAATCAATAAGGTTGGAAAAGGCCTCAAAGATCATCAAGTCCAACCTGTCACCCAACACCTCATGACAACTAAACCATGGCAGCAAGTGCCATGTCCAATCCCCTCTTCAACACCTCCAATGATGGAGACTCCACCGCCTCCTTGGGCAGCACATTCCAATGGCTAACAACTCTCTCTGTGAAGAGCTTTCTCCTCACCTCAAGCCTAAATTTCCCCTGGCACAGCTTGAGACTGCGTCCTCTTGTTCTGGTGCCTGGGAGAAGAGACCAACCCCCTCCTGGCTACAACCACCCTTCAGGTAGTTGTAGACAGCAATAAGGTCTCCCCTGAGCCTCCTCTTCTCCAGGCTAAACAACCCCAGCTCCCTCAGCCTCTCCCCACAGGGCTGTGCTCAAGGCCTCTCCCCAGCCTCGTTGCCCTTCTCTGGACACGTTCAGGAGTCCCAGTGACTGGCCCCATCCTCTTGACATGTTCTCCTTTATGTTCTTTTTTTTCCATCTTGTGCCCTCTTCCTCAGTTTCCCCTTTTGCTCCTGAGACCTATCTCATGGACTTCTTTGCAGCTCATTTTTCTTTACTTCCTCACCCTGCAGTCTTCCACCTCCACTTCTACACCTTATCTTGGAACAATGCTATCCACTCTCCCACTGATGTCTTAACTATTACAAGCTCAACAGCTGGCCTACTTTCTTCTATTACATCTACACGTAAATACTTGTGCCTGACACTTCCCAAGTGCTTTACAAAAACTGCTACATCTTCTGGATAAAACAACCTGCTTCTTTTGTTCTTTCTTTACTCATTTCCCTTATTTCTGACAACCATCACTTTTTGCTGCCTTCTTCAAAAAGGCTTTTGTTCATTTGTTTCTTTCACACTAAATCAAAATTCTTGCCCATGCTTTTTGATCATTTTGGGGTTGCTTTTGGTTGGTTGGTTTGTTTCGGTTTTTGTTGCCATTTTGGTTTGTGGGTTTTATTGTTGTGGTGGTTTCTTTTATCACAGTATCACAGTATCACTAAGGTTGGTAGAGACCCCAAGGATCATCAAGTCCAACCTGTCCCAACAGACCTCACAACTAGACCATGGCACCAAGTGCCACGTCCAATCTCCCCTTGAACACCTCCAGGGACGGCGACTCCACCACCTCCCTGGGCAGCACATTCCAATGACGAACGACTCGCTCAGTGAAGAACTTTTTCCTCACCTCGAGTCTAAACCTCCCCTGGCACAGCTTGAGACTGTGTCCCCTTGTTCTGGTGCTGGTTGCCTGGGAGAAGAGACCAACCCCTTCCTGGCTACAACCACCTTTCAGGTAGTTGTAGAGGGCAATGAGGTCACCCCTGATCCTTCTCTTCTCCAGGCTAAACAACCCCATTTATATTTATTATTATTTGTATTTCATCTCTTTTTGCTGACCTTCTCATCCCTTTTATTCTCTAGAAGTATTCTACTACATTTAGTAAACCCCTATTGTCTTGTTTACTAAATTGATTTTGCCACCTACTTCCTTGCGTCTGTACATAACCACAACACCAAACTGAATCTTTTTCATGGTCCCAGGTAACTCTGTGTCTGTCAAGACCCAGAGGTCTCAGACCCATCTTTTATTGCAGAAAATGTTCACAAAAGTATGCTAGAACAGGCTGGTCGTAACACAACTACTTATCAGAAACACATGTAAAGTTGATATGAACCTTGCAGAATGAGCGAAAGTGCAACGATAAATAAATAACTTTTGAAAATGCATTCACCTGCATCAGATAATGCCCAAAATGTGACAGAATACCATAAATATGCTGCAGTAACTTGGTAAGATGGTTTATGGATTTTCATCTTGGATTTCATGAGCATGTCTGCTTTCAATTACACAGATGAGAAACAAGAGCCTAACATCTTGCTCTTCCCCGACTGCAATGAAATGCCATGTCAGAAAATGGACTATTAAAACAAAACTCAGCTGAAAATTAATTTAGGGATAGTATTCACATTTCAGAACTGCTTTTTTTGTTTGGTAGCACGTGATTTGGCGGGGGGGGAGGGGATGACAGCTTTTATCTATGACAACAGACAAGAAATCCTTTTATACCTGCACCCATATGCTTCTTATAAATTGACTGCCACAAAAGCACATGCAAAAATCATAATCTTAAAATAAAACTCATTCCACAAAGTCAGTGGAACATTTTTTTTATTACAAACTGTAAGCTCACCCCACATAGCCATGTTTCCAGATGTTTAGTGAGTTAAAACCCTTGTCTTTAGGACCAAGATGCACCAAAGATGCGGCGAGAGGATTCGTGCACTGAGTGGATATAATAATGTGAAGCAGATCATCTTCAGAAGAGGGTAGTTTGTATGATAAGGAAAAACATGTTTAAAAAAAAAAAATCAATGTTTGTAGTAGACCAAAGTTGTACTATAAAATTTAGAGGGTTTTTAAGACCCCTGCTCTTGCAAAGAATGATGTGCATATTCACATGTACGGAAGACAGACCCTCCTGTTTTTTCAGAGTGAGGACTTCAGTTAATAGATGCTGATGATTTGGTAATTCATTAGTAAGGAAAAGCACTTAAGAAAATTGATGGTAACGGGCTTGGGATGAAGCCATGTTTCAGAACCATGTTGTCCTAGCAATGTGGCAATTGTGTAACTAAAGCACTTAAGAGCTCATCTTTGCCCCAAAACAAGCTGAGAGTTTGTGAGTGTGAACTGGGGCAGGCTAGCATGGGTGATACTGCTGTGGGTGTCTACTACAGGCCACCTCATCAGTTGATGAGGAAGCCGATGAAGCCTTCTACAAGCAGCTATCAGCAGCCTCCCAGTCACAAGCCCTGGTTCTCATGAGGGATTTTAACTACCCAGGTATTTCCTGGAAGGCCTAATCCTGCAGCCATCCACAGCCCAGGAGTTCCTCCAGTGCACTGATGATAACTTCTTGATGCAAATGGTGGAGGAGACAACTAGGAGAGGATTCTACACTCTCTAACAAGGAGGGTCTGGTCAAAGTGGTGAAGATTGAGGGCACCCTTGGCTGAAACAATCATGCAATGGTTGAGCTCAGGATGTTGTATTGTAGGAACAGAGTACCAAACAGGATCATAACCCTGGATTTCAGCAGGGCAGATTTTTCAAGCAATTGCTAGGGGAAATCCCATGGAACAGGCAACTAGAAGGCAAAGGGGCCAAGACAGTCAGTTAATGCTCAAGCACCACTTATTCCAAGCTCAAAATCAGAGCATCCCAACAGCTACAAAATCAAGAAAGGGAGCCAGGAGAACCAACTGGTTAAACAGGGAACTGTTGGGCAAAGTCAAGTGGCAGAAGAGAGACTACAGATCATGGAAAGAGGGGCTGGCCACTTGGGAGGAGTATCAAATGGTTGTCAGAGGATGTAGGGAGGCAGCTAGGAAAGTTAAGGCCTCCTCAGAATTGGACCTGTCAAGGACAACAGAAAGGGCTTCTCCAAACACATAGAAGACAAAACTAACTCCAGGGGCTATGCAGGCCCACAGCTGAATGAGGTGGGTGCCCTGCTGACAGAGGATGCAAAGGCGGCAGAGCCACTGAATGCTGCCTTTGACTCTGTCTATACTGCTGGAGACTGTCCCCACAAACCCCAGACCCCAGAGGCCCCACAGCAAGACAAGGTAAAGGAGAAGTTTGCCTGGGTTGATGAGGATTGGGTTAGGGATCTGTTAAGCAGTCTGGACATCCATAAATCCATGGGTCATGATGGGATCCACACACAAGTGCTGAGGGAGCTGGCAGCAGCCATTCCTAGGCCACTCTTCATTGTCTTTGGTAAGTTGTGGGGAACAGGAGAGGTGCCCGAGGACTGGAGGAAAGCAAATCTCACTCCAGCCTTCAAAAAGAGCAAGAAGCAAGACCCTGGTAACTACAGACTGGTCAGCCTCACCTCTAGCCCTGGGAAGTGATGGAATAACTTATCCTCAGCCCTGTGTCTTGCCATGTCAAGGAAAAGAAGGTCATTGGGAGCAGTCAACATGGTTGTACCAAGGGCAAGTCTCATTCAGCCAACCTGACAGCCTTTTATGAGGACATAAGCAGGTGGAGAGATGATGGTAGAGCAGTGGATGTGGTTTCTCCTGATCTCAGGAAAGCGTTTGACGCTGTTTTCCACAGCATCCCCTCAGCTACACTGAGGAATTGTGGGCTGGATGAAATGAGGTGAACTGTGAACTGGTTAAAAGAAAGAAGTCAAAGAGCTGTGCTCACTGGGACAGAGTTTCATTGGAGGCCTGTATCTAGTGGATACCAAGATGATTAAGGGATCATCTCCCTTCTGAGGAAAGGCTGAGGGAGCTGAGTCTCTTTAGCTTGGAGGAGACTGAGGGATGACCTCATTACTGTTTATATGTGAAGGGTGAGTGTCAGGAGCAGAGAGACAGACTCTTCTTGGTGATAACCAAATGATAGGCAAGGGGTGCAAGCCAGAGTGGTGAAGGTTCCACATGAACACAAGGAAAAACTTTTCCACTGTGAGGGTGACAGAGCCCTGAAACAGGCTGCACAGAGAGACTGTGGAGTCTCCTTCTCTGGAGACATTCAAAACCCATCTGCATGAGTTCCTGTGTGACCCGCTCAAGGTGATCCTGCTCTTGCAGGGGGGTTGCACTAGATGATCTTTCAAGGTCCTTTCCAACCCCTAAGATTCTGTGTAACCTCTAAGTCTATTCTATACACCAGTGGAGCACAGACACTGTCCCAAGGAACCTGCACTTAAAACAACATGACCTAACAAATTATGACTTCATTTGCCTGCAAAACACAGATGGCCATGTGAAATAAGGCAGGGGAGGGGAGGAAAAGAACTCTTTCTTACAGCAGTTACTAGCAATGATTACATTACTGATTACAGTTCCTAGCAGTTATTTCACCTGAAAGAAGTCTGCTCTTCATAAGGCACACTCTAAGCAAGGATCCTTACCTGCATTTCAGATCCTTGAATCTAATGTTACCCAGCGTGTCTCTGACGTTCTAAGGATGCAGAAGCTCTCAGTGAAATTAAGAGCATGGGTTTTCATTTGAGAATAAAAGCCCAGTATACGTTTTACTAACAAATTTGGCTGTGCTTCATGTTTTAAAACCTAACTTATTCATCTCATCACTTATGATTTTTTCTAAAAAGTACTCCAGTAGTTAAGTGCACAGAGATTACAAAATCTCTTTGGTGTTTTCCAAAAATGCTTAACTGCTTAAAATTCTTATGTCTGTTCACTGTGACACATTAAAACCACATTCTACTGATTGTAGTACTGTTTGAGGGAAAGGTATGATCTACCTTGGGATTGTGGCACTTAACACTGCTTTTCAAAGCTTCTTTATTTTGTTCCTCCTTCTTTAAAGGGAGTGGCCAACGTCAACAACTATTCTGAAGTATATCTGTGACACGTGCTCTGCTATATGCAAACTAAGAGCCAAAACACGGTGATAGTAACTATTTTACTGGCTTTTGTCTGCTGTTGTGAGGCCTACTGCAGAGGCCATATGTTTCTAAATGTTTGCCTGGAGTACAGCATGATTAAGATTCAACTCTGAATAGCCCCCTTGGGGTGACTAATAGAAAAAGGCACACTTACCTGTTAGGTATGATAAATTCATTACCACCAGATGAGAAGTAGTTTCTTTGTTCTATATCACCAGTTATATTTGTATTGGAATGCCACATGGAATCAAATTAATGTCCTCTTTTTACACAGTATTGAGAGAATAGGAAAAAAGTGCACAGGATGGTAAAGGGAGACATAGCCCAGATGCAAATCCTCGCTTTCAAAAACAACCACAAAGCACACTATCATTCATCAACATCTTCCCACCTCGTCTTCAAAATGATTGCATCCTTTGCCTCACTAGTCCTCCTGCTCCTCTGAGATTTCAAAATAACTGTTGATCTTGCTTCCCACTTTTTAGGGGGTGCAATATGGTCCCCAGCAGATCAGACCTGACATATCTTCTGACTGTCCGTTTCGAGACACATCAGTTTTGTGCCCACCACACAGTCCAGAATGGTAAGGGTTAGAAGGGACAGTAGGTACCTTTGAAAATTGTCTAGTCCAACCCCTCTGCCTGAGCAGGATCACCCAGAGTAAATCACCCAGGAACACGTCCAGCTGGGTTTGGAAGTCTTCCAGAGACGGAGATTCAACAACCTCTCTGGGAAGCCTGTTCCAGCGCTCCACTTGCAGCGGGGCACCGTGCGACGGCAGCCGACAGTGCCAACCGTCCCGACATGTCGCAATCCCCGGGACACCGAGAAATCCTCGGAGCGGCCCCCAGTGTCTTGCCCGGGCCCGCCGCCAGCAGCTCAGGGGGGAGCCTGGCTCTGGAGAGAGGCAGACGGCGCAGCTCGGCTCTACCACCGACCGACTCAGCGGCTCCCCGTGGTAGAGCCCGTCCCTGCGGAGCCTCACACAGACCCTCCAAGGCAGCGATAACCCGCTCGGGTGACGACTGTCCCGCAGGGGAGAGGGGGAGCCGGCGGTGGCAGCGGCAGAGCCGGTGCACGCCACGCCTTTCTGCTCACTTGAACGTGGCAGTGGCGCTTTAAAGTCTGCCCGGGACGCCCAGGGGTGCGGGTAGGGGATATACACACAGGGGGATGCCCAGCCACCCCGCTGCCTGTCCGCCGCGGATTTCAAATGGTGCAAGGTTTGTGGGAGTGCCCCTAGCACCCCACAGTAGCGCCTGCTCTTTAATGCGACCCCCGGTGCTAAGGAGTTTGATTCCCGATTTCGGTGACAGCAGAGGTGCTTTAAAACGTGCCCGGGACGCCCAGGGGCACGGTCAAGGGGGAAGTCCAGCCGTCCCATCCCCCGTGGGCCTGCTCTCGCAGCCGCGGGATACAGCTCCCCGCGCTCCCGCCCCGGGTAAGGCAGCGAGTACCGCCAGGGCAACCCGCCGGGCATGCAGGAGGCCGGCGAGGTCCCCCGCCGCCTGCAGCGTCCCGGTTAGGGGGAGCTGCGCCGGCGTCCCCCAGCCCACCAGCACGCGCGGAACGCGGCGCTGCCAGGGCACAGCCGGGCCCGGTGGCTCCGGGGCTGCGGGGAAAGAGCGCAGCGCAGCCCGGCGGCCGCTGGCGGCTCGGCGCGCCGCTCCCCGGACTTACCTTGGCCCCGGAGGGAAGGCACCAGCGCCAGGAACAAGAGCAGCCGCAGCGGCCGGGCCCCGCCGAGGTTTTCCATCGACCGCCCGCTGCTCCCCGCCGGCAGGAGCACTCGTACCGAGCGGGGGCTTGGCTCTCCTGCTGCGTCCGGTGGGCCCCCCCCCCCCCCCCTCTTTTTTTTTGCTTGCTGTTGCTGCTGTTTCTGATGTTATCCCAGCCGCCTGAGACTGGTTGCAAAAGAGCTTGCAGAAGCCTCCTCACTCAGCTTTACAAAGATTTAATTCACTGCCTACCCGGGTAATTACACAGCCGACGAATGCTGAGCTGCACAGAGACCCCTCTGCAGCTCTCAAGCAGAGAACCTGTTGCTTCTGGGACCCCTCTACCTCTCCGCTTGCCACCCCCACACACGCTGTAAAAGTGACTCCCTTTCGCTCGGAAAATTTTACAGATACTCAGCGTGAACCTAGGGCCGGCGTGACTGATTCTGTGAAGGAGAAAATGCAGCGGCTTCTCTCAGTGCCAAGTAAAAGAAAGCCACAAACAAAAGCAAAGAAAAACAAAAACAACAGCCCACCACCCAAAAAAAAAAAAAATTAAAACCCACACACAACAACAAAACAAGGAAAAAAAAAGGAAAAAAAAAAAGAAAAATAGGACAGCTACCTAGCAGAGAAGTAAAGTTTTAACTCTGGAGGGGAGATTTTTCAACCCCTGTTCTCGGTCTTTCCGTAAATTTTAGTCCAACAAAACTTTTAGCAATAATAATGAAAATAATCCTATAAAAATAAAAGGTACTCTAGAATAGTTCTGTTTAAATTAACTGCCAAAATAGCCCTCCAACATCCCGTGTTTCCTCCCCCTCAACAAGCCAAGAGGAGAATTTCAACCCAAATGAAGCAGTCAGCTCTGCTCTTTTCCTCCACTCCCTTCTTTACCCTTTTTTTCCCCTTCCCTAACCTCCTTATCTTATTTAAACAGGAACACAAACACTGTTAGTGGTCAAAGGAGGAGCTGGAGTTGAAAGCACTCCGTTGGCTACGCTGTTGCCAAGATCGTCAAGATAATGTGGGGGATAATAGTTGCAGGCAAATGCGCCTGGAAACAAATGGAGAGTTCATCACCCCTTTATACTTTGTCCTCGATTTTATTCAGACAAACAGTTGGAAGTCAGTTTATGTTTAAGTAGTAGTTGTGCCACGTGGGCTCTAGTTGGACCGTTCCTCTTGTAGCTACTCAATAAATGCGACTTTTTAATACCTCTCCTCAAAATGTCCAACTGGAAAAGTTTTTAAGATGGTAAGAGTTGAAAGTGTGCACGTGTTGTTTTGCACCGGGTTACTTGCTCCTGACACACCAACACAAATGTCCATGTGGCCAAGGGTCCAGCTCTACCAATATCCTGACTTCAGCAATGATCGTAAGTGGTCACCAAAGGAAGAGTATGAATAAGGAAAACACGATGTGGTAATTCTCCCAGCTGCTCTCCCAGCTTCCAGCTACTTCGAGTTTAGAGCATTTTCTCAGTGGAATGTGGTTTCTGTGCCATTAGTAGCCCCCCAATGAATTTCTATTCCAGGTATTTATTCTCTCTCCCCATGTGTTCTTGTAAACCTTTATCGTCCAAAATATCCTTTGGCAACAGATTTCATGGATCTACCAGTAACTGTGTGAAGGGCCATTTCCTTTTGTTCTGTTTGAACCCGGCTCCACCAACCTTCTCATTGTGCCCCTAACTCTACTCCATGAAGAAACTTCAAAGAACTGACTGCCATCCACACTCTTAATGCCCACGCCATCTTTTTTTTTGACTGCTCTTTCATTTTTGTTCTGTTTGTTTATTTATGTTTGGGTTTGTTTTCTCCTATTTTACTGGGAAGAAGCAGCTGCAAAAGGGGAAGCATGATGGATGGCTGACTTGGGGGTGTTTTATGCTTTCTTTTGCTACACATGCATATCTGTTTCTCTGTCTCCTTTAAATACCCTAACTCAGTTTACAAGGATCTTACACAAGTTACAGTGGGACCTTAGCGGTGTTTCTTCACAGCCTCCAAGCTACTGTTTTTCACCTATCAGACAGCTGCAGGAGGCAACTAACAAAGATCACACATTGTTTAAAGTTTGTGCCAGCTTAACTGAACCCCCCTCAGCAGAAATCCTGGATTCAGTTCAATATTGGCTTAAGCACTTTACTTTAAACCCTCTCCTAATTGATTAAATGTGGGTAGAAAGAAGTTCACCGGTTTGACTAAAACAGTGTGAAGTCACATATAATAGCCTGTCCACACATGGAGCTACCCTGATTAACACCATGTGTGGACATTCTTACTCCAGAGTGAGAATTCCTTGTTGCTGTTCAGTGTGCCACCACAAGATGTTTACCAGAAATGAGGCAAATTCAAGTCACAGTTTAAGAAATATTTCTAGCAGCCATCATGGCTATGGTCATCCGCAGGTCTGATCATAGTTTTTCCCTTGGTTTTGCATAATACTGATACACATTTCCAGTATAAATTGGCACTTTCACCTACAATCAGATTCAGTGGCCTCGAGTACATGTGATTCTAATTACTGACCCCGAGCTTTGTAGTGAGCTAAGCCATGCACTTCAAACTCAATTCAGAGCTCCTGGAAGTCAGTGGAAAGCAAAGGCTCAGGAGAGGGAACATTTTGCATAACCACATTTTTTTTCTTACATCTGTTTGCAAAGGCCCTGTAATCCTTTGTGTAGCTTTTAAAACAAACAAATTCTTTAATGAGGATTTTATTTTTACTTCAGAAGAGGAAAAATCATTTGCAGAAGCTCAGATTAATGAGTAATGACAGCATAACAAATCATTGCACAAGTAATTTCCAAGGGTCTTGTTGAGCGTAGATACACACAAGTAGACTGACAAAGAATGTAGAGTCTCTTCAAGACATCCATTACCATCTATGGCAGCAGGTTCACAGTTGTCATTCAGCTACTTAGTTTCATGGGAACAGGAATTTTTGAGATGGCTTGAATAAACCTATGTAAGGACATCAACCTCTGCCTGACAAACAAAGCTGCCCCATAGTCCCAGCTGCTATGCCTCCCAGCTCCTCTGTTTTACTGCAGCTCCCAAATCTTGTTTTTTGTTTGGTTTGGGTTTTTTTCTCCTCCACCCATCTGTCCCAGAGCTGAGTAAAAGAGAGGAAAAATAAATTGCTGTATCTTCCTTCTTTTCAAAAAGAAGATTGAAAGGAAGAAAGCAGATTAGCCTAGAAGAGAAATCTAACTGTGATTACTAAAGGGAAACTCCTTCTGCCCAATGGCAAAAAAATGAAGCTACATATTGTCTCTTGCTATGAAAAGTGCCAGATTAAAATGCATTAAAGGGCATCTCTTCCTTCTTAACAGGAAGAGCACATCACTGCTACAGATCCATAAGGATTATGACAAGCCTTTGTGGATCTTACCATCTCTCACCATAAAAATAAGACCCCAAACTGTACGGTAGGCAAATCCCTGGCTGTTGGAGTACAAAGTGCACACTCAGCTTAGCTCCAAACTTTAATATGTGCATAGCACAATTGACATCTGTCTTCTTTCCTGGAGAAAACACTACCTGAATCTTTTCTGAATTAGAACAATAGGGAGGACCCTCTGTCTGAAAGACATGTGGCAACAGCTGTGCCATCCTGTACTATCACTTGGCAACAGCTGTGCCATCCTGTACTATCACTTTAAGATTGGAAGTTTTGGAAATCTGGGGGGGGGGTTTAGCACCTTAATATTGGAAAGGGATTTTTAAGTTTTATAGACACCATTCTAACTTACTTTTCTGTTCTTCCTGCCTTTTGGCAGGTTTTCCAACCAAACTAGAACATACCTATTACAAGAATTAAATTGTTTACAGGAAAAAAAAATGACAGTGTTTAGAGAGATAGATGCACCTTGGTTAGTTTTTTCAACCATTAATGGCATTACACATAACAATTTGTTGCTTATTTTGTGTCACTTAGAGACACTTCATAAGCATCTACCATAATTCTCATTAGGTATTAGCTTGGAATAAAACCTGTCTTTAGATAAATCAGTTTGTTCCCCCCCACTGCCAAGGCAGGCTCATCTTCATTCTCAAATCCCAGGCCAGAAATAAACAAAGGAGGGTGGGAGGACTGAGAGCCTTATCCCTTCCCTGGCATGTACAAAGCTGTGTCTCCCAAGTCCAGTCAGGAAGGTTGACCTAGCCACCACCTTTATGCCATCCGGGTTATAATGGCATCTTGAGCTAAAGCCAGGCAGAGAAGGTGGCTCAAGCCTTCTTCCAGAACAATTACAATGTCAGATGAAATTTATAACCACCCTACATTTGGACTCCCCTTTCTGTAAATAATATTACAAGTAAGTAATATTACCTGTGAAATACATTCATATATATAACTACATGGATGCCAGTAGCCCAAGCTGTTTCTACCATGTGGGTAGCAAAAGGGATGCTTGTGTACAAACCAGGCTATCTACTCGGGCTCTATGTTTCAAGTACCCAAAGACCTGTTAGAGGCTTGGCTTACTTTCATAGATCTTTTCTTCTCTTTTCACTGCTAGATTAATCTCTCAACAATTTTTTTCCTCTTTGTGTAGATCATTTAAATATTCCAGACTGGGCTCATAACTCACGAGTCCTTTTCAATAACATTGCTTCTATGCAGGTTGAGTTTTTGCACAGTTTGGAGTTTGCATCCATCTTGTAAGTGTTGCCTGCATTTTATTTTCTCTCCTGTGTGATTAAGAAAAAAAATATATAGCTATCTTGGACACTCAAAACACACACTGCTTTTCTGTTTGTATGTATAGGGTCTGCTTCTGAAACAAGGAGTTTATTGGGGCATAAAAGAATGCTTTGATGATCCATGCTATTTCCCTTGTGGAATTACTTGTAGAATTCAGGAAAAACTCAATCTGACATTCATGGGGCACTTCCTATCTCTCCTAAAGATGCATCCTCCCACTCTCTCAGATCTCCCCCTTCCCAGAAATTTCCTTTCCCCATCTAGACTCTCTTATGTCACTGCAGGCAGAGCAAATCTTATGTGTGAATAGGCAAAGTACTTTCCAAGACCTGAGGCCTAGGAAGGCTGGACTCCATTTGGTTAAGCTGTAAAGCAGTGTGAGTCATGTACACATGGGTTGGAGGAGACAGTGGTATCTGCCTTAAACGTTGCTTGGGGCCTCCACACATCTGAGAACAGCAGGGAAGGATCAGTCATTATTTTAGCTTCAGTCTCTTGGAGGGTGACTGTGAACTTTGTCAATCAGCATCTGTGCCAATGGTTATTTTCATTGGTCACACAAAAATAATATCTCAATATAAAGGGTGGGGGAAAGCCATCAATAAAGTAAACGGCTATTCTGGCAGAAGGCCATTTCCCTTCCTGACATGCCTGATAAATTCGAGCTTCATCCCTGTCAGGCAAAAATAACATCCAAGTATGTGGCCAAACGATCTTTTGGAAACAGAAAATAAACAAGTGAATGTAAGACATCTCAGGTTTGCACAAATAAAACTCCAGAGTCTGTTGCTTAAATAGCTTGAATTTAAGTTATCCACCTACAATAGCTTAAAAGCAGGAGTGCACACAGCTTTCTGTCTTTCCTTATGATTGTTCAAAATCTGCTTCCTTCGGTGGAGTTTCATTGTTGTTTTATGAATTTGAGGTATTGTTTTAAAATCTTTTTGTGTAAGTCTAATAAAGAAGCCATCCTACCCATCTGCAGACAGTCCCAGTCTGACAGCAAACTTCTATCTTGCCAGCATACATTCTCTATTTAAACTCAGTATAATGTAAGCAGTCAGCAGAAAGAGTACGAACACTGAATAAAGCTCTACCACAATTTTGTATATATAGGGTTTCCTCCTTTCCCCTCAGCCTTAGAGACAGCCTGTTTCTTCTTCCCAAACTTTGTCTACTGCTATGCCATATATGCCATATATTTTAGACTTTACAGCCTTGGGCTGACGACACCAAGCTGGGGGCAGGAGTTGATCTGCTGGAGGGTAGAGAGGCTCTGCAGAGAGACCTCGACAGGCTGGACAGATGGGCAGAGGCCAAGGGCATGAGATTGAACACATCCAAGTGCCAGGTTCTGCACATTGGCCACAGCAACCCCATGCAGAGCTACAGGCTGGGGTCAGAGTGGCTGGAGAATAGTCAGGCAGAGAGGGACCTGGGGGTGCTGGTCGATGGTAGACTGAGCATGAGCCTGCAGTGTGCCCAGGCAGCCAAGAGGACCAATGGCATCCTGGCCTGCATCAGGAACAGTGTGGCCAGCAGGAGCAGGGAGGTCATTCTGCCCCTGTACACTGCACTGGTTAGGCCGCACCTCGAGTCCTGTGTCCAGTTCTGGGCCCCTCAGTTTAGGAAGGAGGTTGACTTGCTGGAGCGTGTCCAGAGAAGGGCAACAAAGTTGGTGAGGGGTTTGGAACACAAGCCCTATGAGGAGAGGCTGAGGGAGCTGGGGTTGCTTAGCCTGGAGAAGAGGAGACTCAGGGGTGACCTTATTACTCTCTACAGCTACCTGAAGGGAGGTTGTAGACAGACAGATGTTGGTCTCTTCTCCCAGGCAGCCAGTACCAGAACAAGAGGACACAGTCTCAGGCTGTGCCAGGGGAGGTTCAGGCTAGATGTTAGGAAAAAATTCTATACAGAAAGAGTGCTTGCCTATTGGAATGGGCTGCCTGGGGAGGTGGTGGAGTCATCATCATTGGAGGTGTTCAGGGGGAGACTTGATGGGGTGCTTGGTGCCATGGGTTAGTTGTTTAGGTGGTGTTGGATTGGTTGATGGGTTGGATGCGATGATCTTGAAGGTCTCTTCCAACCTGGTTTATTCTATGTATTCTATGTATCTTTGTCCTAGGAACCCACAGTCATCCTTGGTGGCCTGATTCTACAAATCACACATTAACTGAAAGGGCTCTCAACCACAAGTTAACTGAAAGGGTTCTGTGGCCGTTTGACACTGTGCCTTTAAGAAAGGGGCACACTGGCTAAATGTTTATAAAATATTTTGGTATTCTAAATGAATTTCATTGGCCAAGTTGAGGTGGAGGTGAGATTGGACCCAGGGGAGCTGGGAACTTTCTCTCAGTCTTTCTTCCTTCGCTGTCCCTTTCGGCTGGATCTGCTTCTGGGCTTCTTGCCAAGAGATAAGAACTAACTCACTCCCTGTAACAGGCCTGTCCGCTTCTTCCCCTGTCCTGCTAACCATCCTCGTCTCTTCTTCTACCTCTTTGGGGGAGAAGGGAGGTAGGGGGGTGAAGGAGGCACAGGGGGAAGCCCCCTCTGTGGGGGGTCTGGTTTCTGGTTGAGTTCATTTGCTGTATATTCCTGTATATATTGTAAAATCCCTGTATTTGTTGTGTTACATAGAATCTGTTTCCTTGTAAAATATACTCTCATTTCTCCGACTGGGTTTAGCCGTGGTCTCTTTCTCAGTGGGGGAGGGAAAGCAGAGCCTTTCCTTTCAAACCACCACAGGTTCTCAAACAGGTTCCCCAGGGAGGTGGTTGAATCCCCATCCCTGGAGGTATTTAAAAGAGAGATGTGGTGCTAAGGGGCATGGTTTAGCAGCAGACTCGGTAGCTATGGCTGGACTCAATGAGCTTAAAGGTCTTCTTCAACCAAGGTGATTCTGTGGTTCTATGATTCTGCAATAATGTTATACTCTGGGAGTGGGGCTGGGATTTACAAAATGCCTACACAAGCCTGAGCAGTGGCTGTGGGAGGGCACCTTATTACAAATTATTTCAGAGGTTATTGTAGTGTAGAAAAGCATCCAGAAGACAAATATTATAAACTTACCGTATTTTCTGGCAGGATTCTACAGAAACTGGCTGACATCTGGCATATGCAAAGCTGGTGAACATTGCTGCTTAACAGGCAGGGTGGATGGATCAGAATACCTTTGGACAGCAACAGGAGTAAAAATGCACAGATTTCCCCTATTAAATGAACCTAATGGATTAAGCTGTGCCGTGCTGCGTGTACCTTTAATTTCCCAGGTCTCAGGACAGACATTTCCATTTGTATACACTACATCATTAGCCTATGTAGATGAGGAGACTGGCTCAGAGGCGTTGGAGAAGAGTGTAGTACACTTTAAGCTTATTTTGCATTAAAATTGGGAGTTTTGTTGGTCAAGGACTACTCTCAGACTCTCTTTAGCTTCTGGCTGAGCTGTGAAAGCAGAGCTAGAAACAGAATTCAGGTTTCACCTAAAAATAGCTCAAACCAGCCAGCCCTGTACTACTCACTTTATCAAAGAAAGCCCATTCTTCTCACTCTCCTTTCTTGCAGCTGTGATCTCACAACTGTTCTTAGACCTAGTCGTGGAGTTTGGTGGTGGGTCAGTGAGGTATTCCTATGAGAGGGAAGACCAGTCCACAGTGCAATCTATAAGAAAGTGTATATGACATACAGACACACAGCAGCAATTTGCACCAAAAGAAGGCAGAAAAAGCATGCTTAATCACCTCTCAAAAATAACACCTCATGACCTCTAACTATTTAGGAATTAATTACCTGGGAGAAATATGGTTTCCTAAACAGGAAGTTTGAGCAGACTTTACCAGAGATTGTCTTTTCATCTCTCTGGTGTACGAGATGTCTTTTGGCAAGGTATTTTACTTCTTTGTGCAATCTGATCTATGAAGTGTTTTGAGCATCATACAATTAAAATGACAGAAAGTTAGGGGTTGGAAGGGACCTTCAAAGATCATCTAGTCCAGCCAGCCTGCCTGCCAGAGCAGGATCACCTAGAGTAGGTCACACAGGAATGCATCCAGGTGGTTTTGAATGTCCTCAGAGAAGGAGACTCCACAACCTCTCTAGGCAGCCTGTTCCAGGGCTCTGTCACTCTCACAGTGGAAAAGTTTTTCCTTATGTTCATGTGGAACCTCCTCTGCTCCAGCTTGCACCCATTGCCCCTTGTCCTGTCATTGGACATCACTGAGAAGAGCCTGGCCCTGTCCTCCTGACACTTGCCCTTCACACATTTATAAACATTAATGAGGTCACCTCTCAGTCTCCTCCAAGCTAAAGAGACCCAGCTCCCTCAACCTTTCCTCAGAAGGAAGATATTCCACTCCCTTAATCATTTTGGTGGCTCTGTGCTGGACTCTTTCAAGCAGTTCCCAGTCCTTCATGAACTGAGGGAACCAGAACTGGACACAATATTCCAGACGTGGCCTCACCAGGGCAGAGCAGGAGGGGGAGGAGAACCCCTCTCGACTACTAGTCATACTCTTTTAATACACCATGGAAGGCCATTGGTCATCTTGACCACGTTGCTGGCTCATGGTCATCCGTCTGTCCACCAGGACCCCCAGGTCCCTTTCCCCTGTGCTGCTCTCCAGCAGGTCAGTCCCGAAACTATACTGGTCCCTGGGGTTGTTCTGTTCCAGATGCAAGACTCCACACTTGCCCTTCTTGTATTTCATTAAGTTTCTCCCTGCCCAACTCTCCAGCAGGTTTCTCTGAATGGCAGCACAGCCTCCAGGGGTGTCAGCTGCTCCTCCCAGTACGGTGTCATCAGCAAACCTGCTGACAGTGCACTCTGTTCCCTCAGCCAGGTTGGTGGATATATTGAATAGCACTGGTTCCAGTACCAGCCCCTGAGGGACTCCACTAGATACAGGCCTCCAATGAAACTCTGTCCCAGTGAGCACAGCTCTTTGACTTCTTTCTTTTAACCAGTTCACAGTTCACCTCATTTCATCCAGCCCACAATTCCTCAGTGTAGCTGAGGGGATGCTGTGGAAAACAGTGTCAGATGCTTTCCTGAGATCAGGAGAAACCACATCCACTGCTCTACCATCATCTCTCCACCTGCTTATGTCCTCATAAAAGGCTGTCAGGTTGGCTGAATGTGACTTGCCCTTGGTACAACCATGTTGACTGCTCCCAATGACCTTCTTTTCCTTGACATGGCAAGACACAGGGCTGAGGATAAGTTATTCCATCACTTCCCAGGGCTAGAGGTGAGGCTGACCAGTCTGTAGTTACCAGGGTCTTGCTTCTTGCTCTTTTTGAAGGCTGGAGTGAGATTTGCTTTCCTCCAGTCCTCAGGCACCTCTCCTGTTCCCCACAACTTACCAAAGACAATGAAGAGTGGCCTAGGAATGGCTGCTGCCAGCTCCCTCAGCACTTGTGTGTGGATCCCATCATGACCCATGGATTTATGGATGTCCAGACTGCTTAACAGATCCCTAACCCAATCCTCATCAACCCAGGCAAACTCCCAGGCAAACTTCTCCTTTATCCTGTCTTGCTGTGGGTCCTCTGGGGTCTGGGGCTTGTGAGGACAGTCTCCAGCAGTATAGACAGAGTCAAAGGCAGCATTCAGTGGCTCTGCCTTCTTTGCATCCTCTGTCAGCAGGGCACCCACCTCATTCAGCTGTGGGCCTGCATAGCCCCTGGAGTTGGTTTTGTCTTCTATGTGTTTGGAGAAGCCCTTTCTGTTGTCCTTGACCTCTCTTGCAAGGTTCAGTTCTGAGGAGGCCTTAGCTTTCCTAGCTGCCTCCCTACATCCTCTGACAACCATTCTATACTCCTCCCAAGTGGCCAGCCCCTCTTTCCATGATCTGTAGTCTCTCTTCTGCCACTTGACTTTGCCCAGCAGTTCCCTGTTTAAACATGTCTCTCTTCATTCCCCTCATACTATGGGATGCAGCTTCGTCTCTAACTGTCAAACAAGCTGCATTAAGAGTTAGCTCTTAAGAACCTGGAGCTACCGACTTCTCATGAATGTGGTATGAGGTAATTTAGGCCAATTTTAGCTTTCCTTCTATTCCCTGTAATTAAAAGCAGCATCCTACATATTTGTCTACATTGGAATAATGTTAGTGTTCAGAACAGTTCTCATAGTCTTTTCTCTAAACTTGGAAATGGACAGCCAGCCAAATTTGTGGCTGAATACCATATGTGTGTAAACAATAGCTTCACTGCAAGTCAGAAAACAAGCTTCTTTCAATATATTAGGGTTCCCATTAAATAGGTGTATTCCCTATGCATTTGGAAGCAATAGAAATTGTGTCATAGCTATCAAAAAGCACATAGCTAAAGGGAAAAGCATTTGCAGAATCAACATATAATGTAGGCAAAAAAAGCTTCTTTATTTGTAAGTTTCACTTTCCCCTTCAGTTTATGCAATATACTGTATTTAAAAGCTCTGCTAAAGATGAGTAAAATCTTGGCTCTATGGAAATCACTGGCAAAATCTCCACTGACTTCAGTGGGGCCAATACTGCTGTGAACTCTTCTCTACAAGGAAAATCCAGAGCACCTAAGAAACTGACCTGCCTCTGTTAAGACCCCAGTCCAGGTTGCTTACAAGTTGAACTGACCTTGGAATAGTTACTAAAATTGTTATTTTTGTGCATTTGCAGGTCCTTAACACAAAACCAGCACCATAAATTATCCCCAAACTTCCACACTGCAATAAAACAAATATTCTCCTTTTCATAAGTGAAAGTACCTACATAGACTTCAGTCTTCCAATAGTTTCACTGACAGTTTTGCTTTTATAGACATTGAAAAAGTCATTCTCAGTTTCAGAAGGAAACTCATGTTTCTTAATTAATGCTGATGAAATGTTTTGCCTTCAGGTCCAACATTTCATTATAAATACACTAATATATGCAAAAATTGGTGAAATCACAGAATCACAGAATCACCAAGGTGGGAAGAGACCTCAAAGATCATCTAGTCCAACCTGTCACCACAGACCTCATGACTAAACCATGGCACTGAGTGCCACATCCAATCCCCTCTTGAACACCTCCAGGGACGGTGACTCCACCACCTCCCTGGGCAGCCCATTCCAATGATGAATTACTCTCTCCGTGAAGAACTTTCTCCTCACCTCAAGCCTAAACTTCCCCTGGCACAGCTTGAGACTGTGTCCTCTTGTTCTGGTGCTGGTTGCCTGGGAGAAGAGACCAACCCCCTCCTGGCTACAACCGCCCTTCAGGTAGTTGTAAACAGCGATAAGGTCTCCCCTGAGCCTCCTCTTCTCCAGGCTAAACAATCCCAGCTCCCTCAGCCTCTCCTCACAGGGCTTGTGCTTGAGGCCTCTCCCCAGCCTCATTGCCCTTCTCTGGACACATTCAAGTGTCTCAATGTCCTTCTTAAATTGAGGAGCCCAGAACTGGACACACTACTCAAGGTGTGGCCTAACCAGTGCTGAGTACAGGGCACAATGACTTCCCTGCTCCTGCTGGCCACACTATTCTTGATGCAGGCCAGGATGCCATTGGCCTTCCTGGCCACCTGGACACACTGCTGGCTCATATTAATTTATTACTTTGTACCTCCTGAAGCTGTCAGAATTAAGGATAATTTAAATATGTTTTACACTGGACCATTAATTCCTGTGACTAGTATGTTTCAGCTTGCTTGTTCCCATGTAGAGGTGACATGAGAATAGGAAAAAAACCTCACTTAAAGGACATCCATGCACAAAGTATGAAGACACACTGATTACACTTTCACACCCTCCATTAAATACTTAGTAATCTACTTCAGTGATCTACTGGAATCTACAGGGCATTAGTATCAATCATAACTTGATCTTATAGTGCATATTCTACTACTTAGCTGTATCACAGTATCTCAGAATGTTAGGGGCTGGAAGGGACCTCAAAAAAATCATTCAGCCCAGCCCCCCTTGCCAGAGCAGGTTCACCTATACCAGCTCACACAGCAACTCATCCAGGCAGGTCTTGAATATTCATCTCCAGGGAGGGAGACTCCACAACCCCCCTGGGCAGCCTGTTCCAGTGTTCTGTCACCCTCACAGTGGAAAAATTTTTCCTCATGTTTCCATGGAACTTCCTATGCCTCAACTTCCACCTGTTGCCCCTTGTCCTGTCATTGGGCATCATTGAGCAGAACCTGCCTCCACTCTCTTGGCACTCAGCTTCATGTATGTATAAACATTAATGAGGTTACCCCTTACTCTCCTCTTCTCCAAGCTAAAGAGCCCCAGCTCCCTCAGTCTCTCCTCATAAGGAAGAGGTTCCACTTCCTTAATCATTTTTGTGTCTCTGCACTGGACTCCTTCACGCAGTTCCCTGTCCTTGAACTGAGGGACACAGAACTGGACACAATATTACAGATGTGGCCTTACCAGAGCAGAGAGGGAGGAGAACCTCCCTTGACCTACTGACCACACTTCTGCTAATACACCCCAGGCTACCATTTACCTTCTTGACCGTAAAAGCACATTGCTGGCTCATGGCCAACCTTCCATTCACTGGGACTCCCCAGGTCCTTTGCTTTTTCAGTGCTCTCCATCAGGTCAGTCCCCAAACTATACTGGTCCAAGGGGTTGCCCTTTCCCAGGTGCAAGACACTACACTTGCCCTTGTTGAACTTTTAAATTTCTCCCTGCCCAACTCTCCAGCCTGTCCAAGTCCTGCTGAATGTATATTACAGTCATGACTGGTTTGCTTTCTGCAGTGCATCACGTGTGACTTAATTCTGCCAGTTCCCTGACCAATACTGAAGGAATGAAAAACAGGTTCCAAGCTGTCACCAGATACCCAGAAACTCTGCATCCAACAGGTAACAGAAAATGGAGCAACGATGTCATAGTGCAACAAACCCCATACAAATCTATCCATGGAGAGTTGTCTATAACAATATGCTGAGGATCTTCCATATCTAAAGTGCTATGTTAAACTTACTGAATGCTGGTATGTGTTAGTGGTCTCCCTTTGATAAATCTTTCTAGATGCCTAGATGCATTTTTTTTTTGGCTCTGGGAGGTTTTGCAATAGATCTTAAAGCAGCCCTATGGAAAAGGATTTGGAGGTGCTGATGGATGAGAAGCTGGACATGAGCAGGCAATATGCACTTGCAGCCCAGAAGGCAAATCACATCCTGGGCTGCATCGAAAGATGTGTTGCCAGCAGATCCAGAGAGGTGATTCTGCCATTTTACTCTGCTCTGGTGAGCCCTCACCTGGAGTACTGTGTACAGCTCTGGAGCCCTCAATATAGGAAGGATATGGACCTGATGGAGAGGCTCCAGAGGAGGGCCATGAAAATGATAAGGGGGCTGGAGCACCTCTGCTACGAGAACAGGCTGAAGGATCTGGGGTTGTTCAGCCTGGAGAAGAGGAGGCTCCAGGGAGACCTAATAGCAGCCTTCCAGTACCTGAATGGAGCCTGCAAGAAGGATGGTGAGAGTCTGTTTACAAAGGCCTGCGGTGGCAGGACAAGGGGCAATGGCCTCAAACTAGAGAAGAGCAGATTTATATTGGATATTAGGAACAAGTTCTGTACCATGAAGGTGGTGGAACACTGGAATGAGTTGCCCAGGGAGGTGGCTGATGCCCCTTCCTTGGAGATATTCAAGGCAAGGCTCAACAGGGCTCTGGGCAACCTGATCTAGTTGGGGATGTCCCTGCTGACTGTGGGAAGGTTGGACTAGATGACCTCTGGAGGTCCATTCTGGCCTGGACCATTCTATGATTCTATTGCTGTTCTCTCCCTAGGTGAAAGAAATTAGATTGTTTGCTCTGAACCAGCAAAGCTAAAAATAGCTTTAACTGTGCAAGTGACTGCCACTGAAATAAATGGCAATATTTCTACTGGAGTGCTTGTTCCCACGAGACGGTATGTAGTCTGATTTCAATACAGCAGAACACCTCATCAGTTTTTTAATAGTCTTATTAACTTTAGTGGGATTACTCATACACCTTCATTTATATGTGCCCTTAAATTATTTTCTGAACTGGGTTGTATGAGGTGTCCTAAACAGAAAAGCTGACTCATGCTTTTCATTTTCCAAAGTACATGTTGCCTTTTCCAAAGTACATGTAGCCTTTCACAACTGTTTCTCAAGTGCTATTTAAAAGGGTAGCATTTGCCAGACTCCACCATGCGTCAGAAGAATCTTTTTCACATGCATGCTACTCATTCCTCCTTCCATAATTTCTGACAGCTCACACAATTTCAGGTCCTTTTGACTTCAGTTGTTGTTACAGTGACCTAATTCCTTTTTTAGCAAAGCCTGCCTTACTAGAACTGTCTGTAAATTCTCTCCTGTTTTTCTGTTAACATTTCTAGTAACAAAATCCATGCTGGACTTCCTGAAGTTTTCACTGCTAGATTTCTATTCAACTTACTACTGGAGAAGAAGACTGGAATAATAATTTCAGCACTGGTTTTGTGTATCTCAAACTGACGTTCAATTTTGAAAAGGTGGAAGAGTCTCTCTGATATTTTGAGTTTGTTTATTTTGTGAAGGAAGCAATGATTGTTTTCCTTTATAAAGATCTAGTTATCTTGTCATGCAGCTTTTGTTCAGAAATTACTTTCTTGCAGAACAAGAGTATGTGTGCATCTTGGGAAACTCTGTATCTCAGGAGTGAGACACAATAGTAGGGACTTTGAGTAAACTACAGGCAAATAGACTGTCACGTTACATAGAATACATAGAATAAACCAGGTTGGAAGAGACCTTCAAGATCATCGCGTCCAACCCATCAACCAATCCAACACCGCCCAAACAACTAACCCACGGCACCAAGCACCCCATCAAGTCTCCTCCTGAAAACCTCCAGTGATGGTGACTCCACCACCTCCCCAGGCAGCCCATTCCAATGGGCAATCACTCTTTCTGTATAGAACTTTTTCCTAACATCTAGCCTGAACCTCCCCTGGTGCAGCCTGAGACTGTGCCCTCTTGTTCTGGTACTGGCCGCCTGGGAGAAGAGACCAACATCCTTCTGTCTACAACCTCCCTTTAGGTAGTTGTAGAGAGCAATAAGGTCACCCCTGAGTCTCCTCTTCTCCAGGCTAAGCACCCCCAGCTCCCTCAGCCTCTCCTCGTAGGGCTTGTGTTCCAAGCCCCTCACCAACTTTGTTGCTCTTCTCTGGACTCGTTCCAGCAAGTCAACCTCCTTCCTAAACTGAGGGGCCCAGAACTGGACACAGGACTCGAGGTGTGGCCTAACCAGTGCAGTGTACAGGGGCAGAATGACCTCCCTGCTCCTGCTGGCCACACTGTTCCTGATGCAGGCCAGGATGCCATTGGCCCTCTTAGCTGCCTGGGCACACTGCAGGCTCATGTTCAGTCTACCGTCGACCAGCACCCCCAGGTCCCTCTCTGCCTGGCTGTTCTCCAGCCACTCTGACCCCAGCCTGTAGCTCTGTGACTGTTGTTTACTGTGTTAGCTAATGAAAGCTGCTTCAGGCATGGTTGTACATGGGAGAATCACTCCTTTATTTGATTGCACAGACATCAGCTGTATAGTGTAGAGTATCTGGCATGGTAGCATCTCACTAGTAAAGACACATAACCTAGGTACTGTTGCTTTAAACAGTAACCTGCAGTAGTAATGACAGTATACTACTGCCTTGCCAGATCAGCTGCATGTCACTGCAAGCCAAGGGCATTGAGATAATCCTTGTTCCTCCACAGCTCCCTTCTTGGGATGGGGAAATTTTTCTGGAAGACTCCAGAAGAATAATTTTCACCATGAGAACAGCTGGACATTGAAATCATCTCCCAAGGGGAACATTGGATTCTCTTACACTGGACAGTTTTAAAACTCAGCTTGACAGGGTGCTGGGTCAGCTCATTTCAACTACACTATCACCTAGAAAGGTTGGACCAGATGATCCTTGGGGTCCCTTCCAACCTGGCATTCTCTAACTCTGTAACTCTGTACATGTACTTTCAATAGAAATGTTGGATGGTAGCCTGAAGAATTCTTTTCATCTCTTCTATCTTCCTACATTCCATGGCTCCTCCTTATACAATATACTTAATATTTGGCTTAGACACCAGTTAAAAAGCTTCAAACCATGAAAACTGCTAACAGCTTTTTAGGAGATTGAGGGCTATTGAGATGGAAAATTAACTAGAGAGCTTTCTTATTTGAAGGACGAGTCTACTCTTAAGAGCACTGCCAGGATGGACACAAGAGCTAATTGTGTATGTGACTGTATAGGGTCCTCACTGCTATGCTAGCAGGATAGCAAGGCCAAAAAACTACTTACCAGCATTTATGCTGCATTCAGCTCAAGCTTACTGTGAGTATTCTGTATGTTTTCCTACAGTGTTAGGTCCTATATGGCCCTACAATCCTGACATATGATGTCAGGAAAAACTCAAACTACATCTTCCTCATTTTGTTTTTTAATTGTATTTTTAATTAACATAGGTCCTAGAGAAAGCTTCTGTCATATCTATGAACACAGTTACGCTTTGTTTCTGTGGCACACTGATTACTAAAGTCACTTTAAAGCTCCTTTGTTCTCTTTAGAGTCATGCAAAAGGGTTTTATGATCCCTTTCTTATTAACAGAGTTGAGCAGCATATACAGCAGCTTGCAGCAATTTTAAGTTATACATTATGACTGCAAAGGCCTTTATGCTGCTTGAGAACCAGCATGCACACATAATGATTTCTGCCTGAACCTCTGTCTGTTCCATATGGCAATATTCAAAAGCTGCACTTACTTTTTTCCTTCCCCCCCTTTTTTTTAACATGAGAAAGTGCTCAGCCAGTGTGACTTTGGCTGGCTCACATTTTACTGAGTCTGTACTGCTTTTGGCTTCGGCCATTCCCATACAACACAAGTTGTATTTTATTTACAGATATTTCCACAGTGCTTCTCTCTACTTCACAGGACTCCCATAAAAGTAAAATGAATAGCTGGCTCCCATTCTACATAGGACAGTGGGCTGACACTTCCTTTGGAATGTGGGATTGGAGCTTTCACTATAGCATGTATAATGACATTTATATAATGAATTGTGTAAGCACTCTTAGCTATCACAAGAACAGGATATGATTTTTTGTAAGATACACACAAAAATACTTAACTTATCACCTTCTCTTTTTGACCCTTTTTGGTTTTGGATGGTAGTCTGAAGAATTCTTTTCTATCTTCCTACATTCCATGTTTCCTCCTTATACAATATACTTAAAATTTACTTTAGACACCAGTTAAAATAGGCACACATATGAAAAGCCCTCACAATTATTTGTGGAACGTGACCAAAATGCTAAGTCTTTATTTGCTTGCATTTATCCACACATGAATGTATTTTTAGGCTGGCCTGTTGGGGTTTTTTTTGGTTCAGCACATCCCCAGTTCCATTGGAAATGCATGGAAGGTTAATGTTCAGTGTCTTATTTTACAAGATCATTTGTACATTTCGGCAAGTAAGACATGTTTGCCTCAGGACCCCTGCACTCCAGACAATTTCAGTGAAAGATTGAACAGATACTCATAGTCTAAAAAGTCATGAAGAAAACCAGAAGTTGTATCATAATCCAAAAAGCAAAGTATAAGTGTATATATATATATATATATAATGTGTTGATTCTCAACTGTCTAATGGCTCCACTCATTTCAACAAAATTGTGTCAAGTTACAGAAGAGGATTTCCAATGCTTAGTGTTAAAAAAAAAAAGGAGGTGTAGAATCCTACATATTTATGTATTTATATATGTAGGGTAGGAAGCAAAGACCTCGACCAACTGGACAGATGGACAGAGTCCAATGGGATGGCATTTAACAAGTCCAAGTGCCGGGTGCTGCACTTTGGCCACGGCAACCCCATGCAGAGCTACAGGCTGGGGTCAGAGTGGCTGAGAGCTGCCAAACAGAGAGGGACCTGGGGGTGCTGATTGACACCCGCCTAAACACGAGCCAGCAGTGTGCCCAGGTGGCCAAGAGGGCCAATGGCATCCTGGCCTGCATTAGGAATAGTGTGGCCAGCAGGAGCAGGGAGGTCATTGTGCCCCTGGACTCCGCATTGGTTAGGCCACACCTTGAGTCCTGTGTCTAGTTCTGGGCCCCTCAGTTTCAGAAGGACATTGAGACACTTGAACGTGTCCAGAGAAGGGCAACAAGGCTGGGGAGAGGCCTTGAGCACAGCCCTGTGAGGAGAGGCTGAGGGAGGTGGGGTTGTTTAGCCTGGAGAAGAGAAGGATCAGGGGTGACCTCATAGCCCTCTACAACTACCTGAAAAGTGATTGTAGACAGGAGGGGGTTGATCTCAGGTCTCAGGCAACCAGCACCAGAACAAGAGGACACAGTCTCAAGCTGCGCCAGGGGAGGTTTAGACTCGAGGTGAGGAGAAAGTTCTTCACTGAGTGAGTCGTTCGTCATTGGAATGTGCTGCCCAGGGAGGTGGTGGAGTCACCGTCCCTGGAGGTGTTCAAGGGGAGATTGGACGTGGCACTTGGTGCCATGGTCTAGTCGTGAGGTCTGTCGAGACAGGTTGGACTTGATGATCCTTGGGGTCTCTTCCAACCTTAGTTATACTGTGATACTGTGTGATACTGTGATACTCTAGCTAAGAATATTCTAGTTTTAAGACATCCCAGCCGAAGTTTTGAAACTCGGACTTGGAAAAATACTCTTCGCTGTACAATCAGACCTTTAATGCATTGTGCTATAAAGCACTCTGATTAGCTGTAATGCTTTAAAATATTCTGACACTGCCTGCAAAATCATACATAGGACCCAGATTTAAAGTTCTTTCTGTTATTACATTTCCCATCTCCTTTTTTTTTAAATGTATTTTTCTTTTCCTGTTTTTGGTTGGGTTTATTTTTTATTTTTCCCTTCTAGTCAAAACTTCTTAAAGCTTCTGCTTCAAATGAAAGAAAAATCTGGTCCCAGATGTCACTAATTGGGAACAGGTTAGCAGAGACATTTTAACAGAGAAGCCTGAAGTTACAATTCACGTGGGATCCCACAACAGTCTATTTTACGCAGCTCTTTCATTTAGTTTGTATGATAATAAACCTTAACTAATGCTGCACAAAACCTAGAGGATACATTTAAGCAGAAAAACTGCATTAATACAGGTGCTACTACATGCTGTTATTGTTTGCAATATGTGGAATACCATGTAGACATCTCCTTTCTATCCGTAGGTTTGGCATAAGCACAGATCAAAAAGGAAATCCATTAAGCACAGTATTTTGTTTCTCTCCTCAAGAAAACTGTTTCATAACTTGGCATTTAAAAGGTTTAAATTGAAAGACCTCAATGTCTTTCAGCATGAATTCTACACAGAGAGAGTGATTGCCCATTGGAATGGGCTGCCCGGGGAGGTGGTGGAGTCGCCATCACTGGAGGTGTTCAGGAGGAGACTTGATGGGGTGCTTGGTTGCCATGGTTTAGTTGATTAGGTGGCACTGGATGATAGGTTGGACACGATGATCTTGAGGGTCTCTTCCAACCCTCTTTATTCTATTCTATTCTAATACTTACAAGGTTTTTACTCCTACAAGGTAATAATGTAGTTGAATGCATGGCATGCTCCAAATGACAGTATTTTGTGAACATTCTTATCCATTGTCCTGTGTCTCATTAACACTGTCATTGGTAGTCCATTAACATTGGTGCTAATTGTCAGCAACATATAGAATAGAATGGAATAGAATAGAATAGAATAGAATAGAATAGAATAGAACAGAATAGACCAGATACTGATAGGCAATACAGTAGCACAGTATCACAGTATAACTAAGGTTGGAAGAGACCCCAAGGATCATCAAGTCCAACCTGTCCCAACAGACCTCACAACTAAACCATGGCACCAAGTGCCACGTCCAATCTCCCCTTGAACACCTCCAGGGATGGCGACTCCACCACCTCCCTGGGCAGCCCATTCCAATGACGAATGACTCGCTCAGTGAGTCCAACTCTCTTTCCTGTAGTCTTTGCTTGTACTGACACACTGTGGTGTATTGTGGGACCCAGACAACCAGGGGCCATTGAGGGAGGTGTATCCCCTTTGTAGGCTTCAGCTCAGGAAGAAGGAGAAATTAAACTCAAACTTGAATTTCAACAAAAATGGAGATTTTCCCTTAAATAAAAAGGGATAGAAATTTTTCATTCAGTGCAACTTGCAGCTGTAGCTGGATTTGAACTTGGAGTCATGCTCCTGCTGGGTTAAAAAGATTTTGTAGTTTTTCTGTAGTTCCTTCTATGGGTTTATGTAAAAACTCTGACTAGAGGAGCTTGGAAGACTTAACCATGTAGGTGAAACGGAAAAAAGCAGACTGACATCTTCTAATAATAATTTCGTGAATCGGCCAAGTAAGGCCATAAGTAAGTTTTCACCATTTTGTCTTATAGGATGTTTCAAGATCTCAAAGAAAGCGTCCAAAATATCATTTAATGCTCAGAAAATCTCACCTTCAACATTTAGTGAGGAAACAAAATAATATCCACTCAGAACAATGGCAGAAGTGGCAGCTTCGGCTCGTGGTGGGAAGAAAAGGAAGATCGAGCACAAGCCCTGTGAGGAGAGGCTGAGCGAGCTGGGATTGTTTAGCCTGGAGAAGAGAGACCTTATTGCTGTCTACAACTACCTGAAAGATGGTTGTAGCCTGGAGGGGGTAGGTCTCTTCTCCCAGGCAATCAGCACCAGAACAAGGGGACACAGTCTCAAGCTGCCCCAGGGGAAGTTTAGGCTTGAGGTGAGGAGGAAGTTCTTCACAGAAAGAGTTGTTAGCTATTAGAATGTGCTGCCCAGGGGGGTGGTGGAGTCACCATCCCTGGAGGTGTTCAGGGGGGGACTGGATGTGGCACTTGGTGCCATGGTTTAGTAATCATGAGGTGTTGGTTGACAGGTTGGACTTGATGATCTTTGAGGTCTCTTCCAACCTTACTGATTCTATGATTCTATGACAGGAACTGCCATATCTGCCTTGTATGTCGATATGTAGCCGTTCACCTCCACACCAGACTGGGACAGCAGTAGGTAAAACCACAGGAATTTTCAATGCATGCAGCAATCTTGCATGAAGACTTAAATCAGATCCTCATCACACAAACCACTGAGGTAGCAATATCATACAGAGTGCAGAAACATTTTCTTGCCCCATTACCCAGAGAAGGCAAACACTGACATCTGGTACTCATGTCCCATCAAATTATAAATATGTAGGTGCAGTGTGACCAAACAGTAGACAGACATGAAGCACAGCAGTCCAAAGGGCTAGCCAGACACAGCATAACTAGAGGCTGATATCTTACATCTAGTAATGTGGATATACAGAGGGCGAGAAGCAAAGCGTTGAAGTACTCACTCAGCTGTACTGAATTTAGGCTCTTCTCTTCCAGTTTTGTGGCTCTTTGTATGAAGTCCAGAAAGCCAATCATATCCTGGGCTTCATCAAGAGAAGTGTGGCAAGCAGGTCAAGGGAGGTGATTCTCCCCTTCGATTCCACTCTGGTGAGACCCCACCTGTAGTACTGTGTCCAGAACATGCTGGAAGGTGTCCAGAGAAGGGCCACAAGGATGATCAGAGGGCTGGAGCACCTCTCCTATGAGGACAGACTGAGAAAATTGGGGCTGTTCAGTCTGGAGAAGAGAAGGCTCTGGGGAGACCTCATTGTGGCCTTCCAGTATCTGAAGAGGGCTACAAGAAAGCTGGTGAGGGACTTTTTAGGGTGTCAGATAGTGATAAGACTAGGGGGAATGGAGCAAGACTAGAAATGGGTAGATTCAGATTGGATGTTAGGAAGAAATTCTTCATGGTGAGGGTGGTGAGACACTGGAAGAGGTTGCCCAGGGAGGTGATAGAAGCCCCATCCCTGGAGGTTTTTAAGGCCAGGCTGGATGTGACTGTGAGCAACCTGATGTAGTGTGAGGTGTCCCTGCTCATGGCAAGGGGTTTGGAACTAGATGATCCTTGAGGTCCCTTCCAATCCTAACAGGTCCCCATCTGAGGGACTAGAAGTGGAACATTATTCTATCGTGGACTTTGGATAAGTCAGAATGAAAAGTGTTAGTTGGAGGGAAAAGGTACAAATGCTTTTCTGGTTTTATGACATCCATGGTGTGCTCAAAGCATTACCAGCAGTTATGAGTTGTACATTAAGTTAATTATGGAAATTAAATACAAACACTGAGATTACTATGAGTGTGAAAATGAGCATTATAGCATTTTTACAATCCTATCAGTCACCTAGAAGTACTAAGAGAAGAAGAAAGAGACATCCTGAAGTAATTTAAAAGCAATTCCTTTTGTTTCTACCTGCTGTGTCTGCTTTCAAACAGCCAGTTTGGCTTAGCAGTAAGGAACAGGAAAAATAAACCTACAGTGCTGATCAGAAGTATAATGTTCAAATCACATTCACTTCATATTAAAAGATAACCACATGGATATCACAGGTCTCAAATCTGTCCCACGGAGCTAAAGAAAACCAAGGCAATGCAACTTCTGCTGTAGACTTAAAATTGTTGTTACTCCTAATCTAGCTATTTGCAATGGCTTTAGAATCTGGAATTCAAAAAGATTTGCCTGTACCAGGCCTTCAGATGTTTTTAACAGTATGAGAGACAGGATAGTGTAGTATTTTGGGCAATTTGCCTGAATCTAAACACATATCAACTGCTGGCAAAAAAAAATAATAGTTTGGTTATGTCAGAAGTGGCAAACATTAAGGAACAAATCCCCTGTGCAGCATGGAATTTAAACACAAATGTAAATGTAAATTTGTCCAACAGGATGGCATTCAACAAGTCCAAGTGCCGGGTGCTGCACGTTGGCCACAACAAACCCATGCAGAGCTACAGGCTGGGGTCAGAGTGGCTGGAGAGCTGCCAAACAGAGAGGGACCTGGGGGTGTTGATTGACAGCTGCCTAAACATGAGCCAGCAGTGTGCCCAGGTGGCCAAGAAGGCCAATGGCATCCTGACCTGCATTAGGAATAGTGTGGCCAGCAGGAGCAGGGAGGTCATTGTGTCCCTGTACTCTGCATTGGTTAGGCCACACCTTGAGTCCTGTGTCCAGTTCTGGGCCTCTCAATTTAAGAAGGCCATCGAGACACTTGAACGTGTCCAGAGAAGGGCAACAAGGCTGGGGAGAGGCCTTGAGCACAGCCCTGTGAGGAGAGGCTGAGGGAGCTGGGGTTGTTCAGCCTGGAGAAGAGAAGGCTCAGGGGAGACCTTATTGTTGTCTATAACTATCTGAAGGGTGATTGTAGCCAGGACGGGGTTGGTCTCTTCTCCCAGGCAACCAGCACCAGAACAAGAGGACACAGTCTCAAGCTGTGCCAGGGGAACTTTAGGCTGGAGGTGAGGAGAAAGTTCTTCACAGAGAGAGTTGTTAGCCATTGGAATGGACTGCCCAGGGAGGTGGTGGAGTCACCATCCCTGGAGGTGTTCAAGAGGGGATTGGATGTGGCACTTGGTGCCATGGTTTAGTTAGTCACGAGGTGTTGGGTGACAGGTTGGACTTGATGATCTTTGAGGTCTCTTCCAACCTTATTGATTCTATGATTCTGTAATTCTGTTCTTACACTTTGAGTCCTGGATGGACTGATATTGTTAGCAGAATTCTTAAAGAGTTTTCCCTCCTTCACTGAAAACTTCAGAAATACTCTTATTCCAACACAAACAACTTTATTTTTTTACTAGATGCACAGACCAACAGGTTGTTGTCTACTACCTGATACTGTTTCATCACACATTAATCTGACATTAAGAACCAAGTTGATGTGCAACACTTACAGAAGACTATGATTATTGAGGGTAATATACACTGTGACCAACAAATAGAATAAGCAAAAGCCTTAATCTAGTAAAATGATTGCAAATTTTATCATAAATCTTGTACTGGATGGCTAGATATACATACAGATATATAAACATTTAATATTCTAATCATTCAGCAGCAGTCTTCTGAAGTGACAATGTGAGCCTAGGTGAACCTCATGAAGTTCTACAAGAGTGAATACAGGGTCCTGCACCTGGGCCAGAACAATCCTCACTATCAATACAGACTGGGAGATGAGGTGATAAGAAAGCAGCTATGCAGAAAAGGACTTGGGGTTGCTGATGGATGAGAAGCTGGCTGTGAGGAGACTGTGTATGCTTGCAGCCCAGAAGGCCAGTGGCAGCCTGAGCTGCATCAAAAGACTCGTAGCCAACAGATGAAGAAAGGTGATTCTGCCACTTTGGTCTGGTGAGATCTCACCTGGAGTACTGTGTGCAGGTTGGAGCCCTCAATACAGGAAGGACTCTGATGGAGAGGGTCCAGAGGAGGCCCACAAAAATAATCAGGGGCTTGGAGCACCTCTGCTACAAAGACAAGCTGAGGGAGCTGGAGTTGTTGAGCCTGGAGAAGAGGAGGTTCTGTGGAGACCTAATAATGATCTTCCAGTACCTGAAGGAGGCTACAAGAAGGATGGAGAGAGACCGTTTAGAAGGCCTGCAGCGAAAGGACAAGGGGCAGTGGCTTCAAACTAGACAAGAGTAGATTTAGATTGGATGTTAGGAACAAGTTCTTTCCATGAAGGTAGTAGAACGCTGAAACAGGTTGCCCAGGGAGGTGTTTGGGGTCCCCTCCCTGGAGATATTCAAGGTGAGGCTCGACAGGGCTCTGGGCAGCCTGATCTAGTTGAGGATGCCTCTGCTGACTGCAGAGGGGGTTGGATCAGATGACCTTTGGAGGTTCCTTACAACTCAAGCTATTCTATGATTCTATAATCCTTGTGCACTAACTTAAAAGACTTAACTGTGAACTAGGTAGGCTTCTTAATGATGGTGAGTGTGGTGGCATATGGATAGACTGAATTTTGACTGGATAGGTAGTGAATAAATAGCAATTCAGCTAGTTATCCCTTCATTAGTAGTTTTGTGCTGATATAATGTTATATTCAAATCCCAACCTTGCATAAACTGAATGAAGTTGAACAAAAAAAAGAAGATTAATTGGTGTAATGGCATTAAGCTGAAGTTGATAATATAAAATACACTGTTTTGAAATCCCTGGAATTTATGAAAGAAAATGTTATGCATTGTAGCTGTGGTGGACTGGAAGTTAATCTAATGCATATGCTTTGGGAATGTCCATTCATACATAAATTTTCAGATGAAATATTTGAAAGCATTAATATAATCTTGGACAGCAATATTCTTCTAGGTCTTCAAATGTTTAGTTTGAGGTTTTAAGAAATACATGCATTAAGGAAGCACATAAATTTGTGTTGAGTCTTAGCTGAACAAAAAAGTCACAGTTGCCTCTTCAGAAAAAGACATTATAAAGGGCTACAGCTTCCAGAGTGTTACAGCAGCCTCAATGAATCAGCAAATGCAGTGAGAACTACTCTGCTTGAAGGAACCCCAGAATACTTTATGAAACAGCCATGGAAAATCATGATTAACATCAGCTTGGGTTTGAACTTTGGTTGTTTGGGTTTTTTGATCATAGTAGGCTTTGAAATTTTAAAACTCACTCTGTATTGAAAGGTGTATGGCAGCTTAATAGCCATAAACACTAAGAGAAGAGCTGAATCCCTAATTAAAGTGCAGAAGTCAATACAATTTTAGCTGGAATCATATTTCTCTAATATTGCCTGCATGTTATTTTATGCCCCAGTTTCCAAGGAGAACAAATACAATGAAATATCAAAGCCTGACTGCAATTCAGCCGGATTTGGAATCAGGCTCCCTTAATGTCAGCTCTCTTAATGTCGGTGCCAAGTTCTTAATTAGATATCCCCATAGCCTCAGAACACAGAACACCACATGCTCAGCAATCTCTAGCTTGGTGACTTTGGTCTTTACTGGTTTTAAAAAACCCAGCATGTTATTTCTACTCCCTCTATTCCCATCAAGAGTGCTCAGCAGCTGGGCTGGAGCAGAAGAAATAAGGCTCATATGAGACCAGAAATGCATCTATGGATTCAAACCAGGGGTCCACTTAGCCTAGTATCTTATTTTTTCTAATATTAGCCAGAAGTGGATGCTCAGCAAAGAGCAGAAGGAAAATCAGACTTGACTATCCCTGCAACAGTCCCTCAGTCTGCAAGCATATTCACATCACACAATTTCCTTAGCTTAATGGCATTTTTCTATTTGGTAATCTTCTGTGGATTTCTCTTCTAAATGTTTGTTCACTCTCCCTAAAATACACAGAAATTTGAGCATCTACAATGCCTTTTGGTAAGCAAATCCATGGCTCAACTACCCTTTGCATAAAGGGCTACCATATTACATTTGTTTTGAAGTTGGCTTAGCCAGCTTTATTTGATGGTCCTTAGTTTTTGTATGAGATGAGACAGTGAACAGCTGATGTGCATCAACTGTCCCCATGAAAGCAAGGACTCACACAGAATCACCAAGGTTGGAAGAGACCTCAAAGATCATCGAGTCCAACCTGTCACCACAGACCCCATGAGTAAACCATGGCACCAAGTGCCACGTCCAGTCCCCTCTTTGTGCGTTTGTTATCAGCTCTCCAAATTACCCCTTTACAAGTTAAAAAATACCCAGCCTGCTAATCCAGCCTTTCTCTGGGAACTCCATACCTTCAGCACCTTTTTTTTCACCTTCTCTGAACATTTTCCAGTTTCAGTATACTCTTTTCTGAGATCCAGGGATCAGAAGTGGCACATTATCCAAACCATGGCTGAATTATAAATGTACATGCTGGAATAATGGTGCAGCATAATGGTGTTCTCTGTTTTAAATCCGGAAAATGCCTGAGAGTTTATTTGTTCTTTTGACTGTCATTGAGCAATGAATCAATGTTTTATGAAACTGAAGATCATAACCTCAGCATCTTGCTCTTGAGTGGTAACAGCTGGTTCATTTTACATGTAACTCCAGAGTTATTTTCACCATGTGTATCGCTTCGCATTTAGCTAGACTAGATTTCAGCTTGGTTTTGTAAGTTCTTCACAGTCTTCTCTTCTCCTTTCTATCTGGGATAACCTAATACCTTCCACAAAATTTTCACCTCACTAGTCACCTCTGCTTCCAGGATATTTATGAGCATGTTGAACAGAGTAGATCACAGCACACACTGCTGCTGTACGTTTGCAAATGAACATCCAAGTACCAGGTTGTACACATTGGCCACAACAACCCCATGCAGTGCTACAGGCTGGGGTCAGAGTGGCTGGAGAGCAGCCAGGCAGAAAGGGACCTCAGGTTACTGGTTGATAGTAGGTTGAACACAAGCCAGGAGTGTGCCCAGGTGGCCAAGATGGCCAATGGCATCCTGGCCTGTATCAGGAACAGTGTGGCCAGCAGGAGCAGGGAGGTCATTCTGCCCCTGTACTCAGCACTGGTTAGGCCACACTTTGAGGACTGTGTCCAGTTCTGGGCCCCTCAGTTTAGGAAAGATGTTGAGTTGCTGGAGCGTGTTCAGAGAAAGGCAACAAAGCTGGGGAGGGGTTTGGAACACAAGCCCTATGAGAAGAGGCTGAGGGAGCTGGGGTCGCTTAGCCTGGAGAAGAGGAGGCTGAGAGGAGACATTATTGCAGTCTACAAGTACTTGAAGGGAGGTTGTAGCCAGGTGGGGGTTGGTCTCTTCTCCCAGGCGACCAGGACAGTCTCAAGCTGTGCCAGGGGAGTCTTAGGCTGGATGTTAGGAAGAAGTTCTTCATAGAAAGAGAGATTGGCCATTGGAATGTGCTGCCCAGGGAGGTGGTGGAGTCACCATCACTGGAGGTGTTTAGGATTAGTGGATGGGGTGCTTGGTGCCATGGTTTAGTTTATAGGTAGTGTTGGATGATAGGTTGGACTTGATGATCTCAAAGGTCTTTTCCAATCTGGTTTATTGTATTCTATTCTATTCTATGAAAACTATTTGTTGTAAAACTGACTTTTTAAACTTATCCTCCTTAGTCAATACTTCAGTCAACTATTTAGCTATGCAAAGACCTTCCTTTTTGTTCTATGGCTGATTAATTTTCTCAAAAGCTTTCAGTGAGGGACTTCATTAAATTCTCTAACTACACAGACTACATTTCCAGCAACAATGTTGTGTTGGTCCTCTGGAAGATCACCCAGGGAGAACTTTCCTTTATAAAAGCCATACTGAGTCTCATATGCGGAACATATTTAGAATAGAATAGAATAGAATAGAATAGAATAGAATAGAATAGAATAGAATAGAATAGAATAGAATAGAATAGAATAGAATAGAATAGACCAGGCTGGAAGAGACCTTCAAGAGCATCACGTCCAACCCACCATCCAACACCACCTAATCAACTAAACCATGCAACCAAGCATCCTGTCAAGCCTCGCCCTGAACACCCCCAGCGACGGCGACCTCACCACCTCCCCAGGCAGCCCATTCCAGTGGGCAATCACTCTCTCTGTGTAAAACTTCCTCCTAACCTCCAGCCTAAACCTCCCCTGGCACAGCCTGAGACTGTGTCCTCTTGTTCTGGTACTGGCTGCCTGGGAGAAGAGACCAACCTCTGCCTGACTCCAGCCTCCCTTCAGGTAGTTGTAGAGAGCAATAAGGTCACCCCTGAGTCTCCTCCACTCCAGGCTAAGCAACCCCAGCTCCCTCAGTCTCTCCTCGTAGGGCTTGTGTTCCAAACCCCTCACCAACTTTGTTGCCCTTCTCTGGACACGTTCCAGCAGGTCAACCTCCTTCCTAAACTGAGGGGCCCAGAACTGGACACAGGACTCGAGGTGCGGCCTAACCAGTGCAGTGTACAGGGGCAGAATGACCTCCCTGCTCCTGCTGGCCACACTGTTCCTGATGCAGGCCAGGATGCCATTGGCCATCCTGGCTGCCTGGGCACACTGCAAGCTCATGTTCAGTCTACTGTTGACCAGCACCCCCAGGTCCCTCTCTGCCTGGCTGCTCTCAGCCACTCTGACCCCAGCCTGTAGCTCTGCATGGGGTTGTTGTGGCCAATGTGCAGAACCTGGCACTTGGATGTGTTCAATCTCATGCCCTTGGACTCTGCCCATCTGTCCAGCCTGTCCAGGTCCCTCTGCAGAGCCTCTCTACCCTCCAGCAGATCAACTCCTGCCCCCAGCTTGGTGTCATCAGCAAATTTACTGATGATGGACTCGATGCCCTCATCCAGATCATCAATAAAGATGTTAAAGAGCATGGGGCCCAGCACTGATCCCTGGGGCACACCACTAGTGCCTGGCCGCCAGCTGGATGTGGCACCATTCACCACCACTCTCTGGGCTCGGCCCTCCAGCCAGTTCCTAACCCATCGCAGTGTGCTCCCATCCAAGCCATGGGCTGACAGCTTGGCCAGGAGTTTGCTGTGGGGGACGGTGTCAAAGGCCTTGCTGAAGTCCAGGTAGACTACATCCACAGCCTGCCCCACATCCACCAGGCAGTCACCTGATCATAGAAGGAGATCAGGTTGGTCAGACAGGACCTGCCCTTCCTAAACCCATGCTGGCTGGGCCTGATCCCTTGGCCATTCTGTAAGTGCTGTGTGACTGCACTCAAGATGACCTGTTCCATAATCTTGCCTGGCACTCAGGTCAGGCTGACAGGCCTATAATTCCCTGGCTCATCCAACCGGCCCTTCTTGTGGATGGGCACCACGTTGGCCAGCTTCCAGTCCTCTGGGATGTCTCCAGTGAGCCAGGACTGCTGAAAAATGATGGAGAGCAGCTTGGCCAGCTCATCTGCCAGCTCTCTCAGCACCCTAGGATGGATCCCATCTGGTCCCATGGACTTGTGGGGATCCAAGAGGCTAAGCAGATCACCAACTACCCCATTCTGGAACAGAGGAAAACCATGCTGCTCCCTGACTCCTTCTGCCAGCTCTGCAGGCCAGCTGTCTGGAAGACATTCTGTCCTGCTAGTCAAAATTGAGGCAAATAAGGTGTTAAGTACCTCTGCCTTTTCCTCATCCTTTGTTGCAACATTCCCCTCCGTGTCCACCAAGGAGTGGAGGTTGTCCCTGCCCTTCCTCTTGCTATTAATATATTTATAGAAGGACTTTTTGTTGTCCTTCACAGCAGAGGCCAGGCTAAGCTCCAAAGGTGCTTTTGCCTCCCTAATTTTCTTCCTACAAGACCTAGCAACATCCTTAAACACTCCATGGGTTGCCTCACCTTTCTTCCAAAGATGGTACACCCTCTTTTTTTCCCTTAGTTCTTTTAGAAGCTCATCACCCATCCAGGCTGTCTGCCCCAGCGGCTCATCTTCCGGCACACTGGCACAGCCTGATCCTGCACCTTCAAGAGTTCTTCCCTGAAGTAGTCCCAGCTCTCCTGGACCCCTTTGTTTTTAAGGGCTGTTTCCCAAGGAACCTTCTGAGTTAGTTCCTTGAGTAACCTGAAGTCCTTCCCTCTGGCAGTCCAGAGTGGAGGTCTTCTTGCTGCCCCTCTTAGCTTGACTGAGTACTGAAAATTCAATCATCTCGTGGTCGCTGGCCCCTGAACAGCCTCCGACCACCACATCACCCACCAGCCCTTCCCTCTTGGTGAAGAGGAGGTCAAGCAGAGCCTTGCCCCTGGTAGGCTCACGCAGCACCTGGGATAAGAAGCTGTCCTCCATGCAGTCTAAGAACCTCCTAGACTGTCTCCTCTCTGCTGTGTTGAGTTCCCAGCAGATGTCAGGCAGGTTGAAGTCGCCCATGAGAACAAGGTCAGGCGATCTTGAGATAGCCTTAAGCTGCCTGTAGAATGCTTCATCAACATCTTCCTCCTGGTTGGGTGGTCTATAACAGACTCCAACCAGGATGTCAACCCTGTTGGCCTTCACTCTAATTCTCACCCACAGGCACTCAACCTGATGGTCCCTGATCTCCAGCTCAATGGCATCTAGTGCCTCCCTGATGTACAGGGCCACCCCTCCACCCTTTCTTCCTTGCCTGTCTCTCCTGAAGAGCCTGTAGCCATCAATTGCAGCGCTCCAGTCATGTGAGTCATCCCACCACGTCTCTGTGATGGCAACTACATCATAACTTTCCTGCTGCAGCAAGGCTTCCAGCTCCTCTTGTTTGTTGCCCATGCTTCGTGCATTAGTGTACATGCACTTCAGCCGGGCTGCTGGTTTCACCCCTGGCTCAAGCTTATCACCCCAGACTCCTGCCTGGGGGGACTGGTTTCAGCCCCTTCCCCCTTCGAATCTAGTTTAAAGCCCTATCTATGAGACCTGCCAATTCCCTTCCTAGACACTTTTTCCCTCTGAGGGATAGGCCATTCTCATACACTCTGATCTTTCCCCTCCTCTGGGACAGATGTGCTCCATCTGTTGCCAGCTGACCTGGTGCAGTAGAAAGTTTTTCAAGATCAAAAAACCCAAAATTCTTTTGACTGCACCAGCCTCTAAGCCACTTGTTGACTATGGCTGCTGTCCTGTTCCTTATGGTATTCCCTCCCACAACTGAGGGTATAGATGAGAAAATTATTTGTGCACCTGACCCCTCAACGAGATCCCCCAGGGTCTTAGTCATTCTTGATAGCCCTGGGAGTTCTGGTTGCAGCATCATCATTCCCTAACTGCGTAACTATTAAGGGGTAGTAGTCAGAGGGCTGCATCAGACTAGGCAGCCTTTGGGTAACATCTCTAACTTGAGCTCCTGGGAGGCAACAAACTTCCCTGTGAGTAGGGCCTGGCCGACATATGGGGCCCTCTGTTCCCCTCAGGAGGGAATCACCAATGACAATTACCCTGCTCTTTTTTTTAAGGGAGCAGGTCCTGATGCCAGGGGAAGGCTGTTCAACCTTAGGCTGCTTTGCCTTAGGCTGTTTAACCTTAGGCTGTTGCCTTAGGCTGTTTTGCCTCAGGGAAAACCCCAGATGGTGTGTCCTCCAGCATCAGAATCACCTCACCCTTGACCTCCAATGCCCTGTACTTGTTTTCCAAGGGCAGTGGGGAAGGTGATGGGAGGCAAGGAGGTTTAACCTTGCATCTTTTGAGAGGAACCTGTGTCCATTCCCCTCTGCTTTTTGGATAACCAGCCTCTGCCTGGGGGGCCTGCAGAGCCTGGTTACTCAGGTTCATCTCCCTTCTACAATCTCTTACATCTCCAAGTCTAGCAACCTCGTCCTTCAGTCTGGCCACCAGGTTAAGCAGATAGTCGATCTGCTCACATCTTATGGAAGAGTTGTCCCCACTACCCTGCATCTCAAGCGCCAGGCTCCAGCACTCTCTGCAGCCAGATGCCTGGACACCTACCACTTGCTTATGACACCTACCTACCTGCTTATATTCCCCCTCAGTCTGAGTCGAGACTGATTTTTTAAAGGAGTTATTGCGGCGAGTTCCCACCATGGCCAGCCCTGCCCGCGGCACCTGCTGGACAAAGGTTTAGAAGTGCAGTGGCGCGCGTCTGAGCGAGAGGACGGGCTGACCGCTGGAACGGACCCGCCCGGGAGGCACCGCCAGCTTTTAAAGCCCCGCGGCAAACGCAGGGAGCCCAAGCGATCCCGAGCACGTGGAGGATCGTTAGGTTTCCACTCATTATAATCTTTTATTAAAGGTATAAGAGAATTCTGCATGGAACAGATGACTGCACATTTCAAGCTCTAACAAATTAGTATTTCTAAACCCAAACAGGTAATTCTTTTTAAATGTATGAGGCCAATAAGGCAATCATTGACTTAAAGAGACTCAGATGATACATCCTTTCCATGGTTCCGATGGGCCACGGTATAAAGGATGACTGAGGGAGCTGGGGTTGTTCAGCCCAGAGAAGAGGAGGCTCAGAGGAGACCTTATTGCTCTCTACAACTACCTGAAGGGAGGTTGTAGCCGGGTGGGGGCAGGTCTCTTCTCCCAGGCAACCAGCACCAGAACAAGAGGACACAGTTGCAAGCTGTGCCAGGGGAAGTTTAGGCTTGAGGTGAGGAGAAAGTTCTTCACAGAGAGAGTTGTTAGCCATTGGAATGTGCTGCCCAGTGAGGTGGAGGAGTCACCATCCCTAGGGGTGTTCAAAAGGGGACTGGGCGTGGCACTTGGTGCCATGGTTTAGTAGTCATGAGGTGTTGGGTGACAGGTTGGACTTGATGGTCCTTGAGGTATTTTCCAACTTCATTGATTCTATGATAATAATTCATTGTCCTGCAAGATTGCTGAGGAAGAAATTATGGTTCAGAAAATAAGACACTTATTCTTGCTGTTTTGGCATTTCAGAGGAATTCAAACTGGCTCATGGGCTACACTAGCTGTAAATTTGCACTGTAAATTTGCTAAGGGTAGCCAAGTTCAGCATGTAGCTCACCAAAGCTACATTTAATTCTTGTCTCTGTTCCTCTGGATGGCATGTCATCCCCCAGGTATGCCAGCTGCACCACCCCTAGAAGCATCCTGTCTATACATTCAAGAAAACAGAGCTAAAACTTAGAAACACAACTATACTTCCCCTGAGAAGTATGAATTAAAAAAGGACTTCTGAGGCATCTGATTTGTGCACAACTTACTCAGAGCCTGAGGCTTCAACCTTTGAATCTCTCTTGCACACAGTTCTAATTGGGATCCTAGTATGACACTGCTGTTTAGTCAGATGATCATAATTGGATTATTCTGCGCATCTAAGACCTCATGTTTCAGCATTTTAAAACTGTTAACATGGCTCCACGCTAAAGATAAACAACAGTCCCTAGACACAACAGCAGCTTTGGTCTGCATAAATGCTTTTTACTAGATCTTAGCAGCATTTGAAAACCGTGCATTCTTTATTTAATGTTACTTGCCAAGAATGAGAAGACCATTTGGGCTGCAATCTTAGAGACATCACTGTTAAAGAACCAACTGATTTTCTCATCTACTTAAACAAACCCTGGATGCTAGATAATGTTTAAAAAAGGTGATCTCCCTTGTCTGTTCCTAGTATTCACATTTCCAGTAATTTACATTTCCTAATGGATACACCTATTTTTAGAGAGGTCAAACGGATCATGCAGAAGGTAAGGTTCCTATTTGCTTCTTCCTCTATGCACTGGAGTCAAAGGAAAAACAAAACTAGCATTGAAAAATTGCCAGTTGGAAGGAAATACAAGAACATGAACTACCTTTGACAGTAATCCACACTATTTGTTTTAGAAAAAAGTAAAAGACACACACAAGAGACTTTCTAAAGAACCTGCCCATAATTGTGTTACTGTCTAACACTCAACTATTAGGTCCTGAGCCAGTAAGACACGTAAGTGCATACCATCTTTAAGCACAAATAGGTCCATTGCCTTCAGTGAAATCATGCATGTTCTTAGCATGCTTTTGTGATTTATCAGATAGTGCTGATAATTATATATTATATAAATATATTAGTATATTATAGTGCTGATAATTTATCAGATAACTGGCTTCAGTCCTGAAATGTGGCTGTTTACATAATAATTTTCACACCATGCCTGAAGTAGTCCAATAGATTCTCATTAACTGTACAAAGTTCTTTTAGATTTTATTAAATCATCTCAAAGATTGCATTTCCTTACATTGTGTGTTGCTTTCAAACATTTCCTTCTACATTTTTAAGCATATGGCCTTCTTATTCATTCTTTTCTGTCTTATGTTATCAGAGAACAAGTAAGATGGTCCATTCACTTTGTCTGTGTTCTCAGCAATCCTGTTTATAAAAAGCTTGAGTGACTGGAGACACCTAAGCTAGCTCTAACCAAGCCTGATTCAGATTGCAACTCTGTATGAATGCAACTGCTCTACTTTTGAAGTTTAGCTGCATTTCAGAAGCAGTTGGTGGTATCACATGAAATAAATCCCTACAAACCTGAGAGGATGCCCACAAGAGCCACAGAAATACTAAGTGCAAATAATGTAAGACTTGTAATAGCTCAGTGTTTGTAAGCTGAGATATTTGGGCCTTCCACCTTGAAGTGTATTGAACCTATCAATTTATCTTAGGATTTTTGTATATTTATCTTGTTCTAGTCAGTTCTGCTTTAGCAGTGCTTATAATTGATGCCATTATTTAATCTTAAGATTTGACAGCAGTGCTGTGAGATAGTCTCTTCAAATTTCAGGTGAGCATAGTAAGTAGGAGCAGATATAAGGATTTGCTTATATTATTTCCCACAGAATTAGTCTGATTTTGCAGACTGGAAATTGAAGTGGAGAAAGCTTAAAGAATGCTCTTGTGGTCAGACATGAAATGCGTGGCACACCAAGGCTATGCAATCCTGCTACTTCAAATTTTTTGACAGAGGACAGTCAGAACTGAGCATAAGGTATTGGATCATCCATTACTGAGTCACTTCATTCTTAGTCTGTCTGGGGTCTGGGGTAGTGACAAGCTGCCTCTAAGACTTCCAGCATCTGTCTGTATGGTATTTATGTTGTGTCCATGGATCACTGTGGCTAGCTTGTTTCCTATGGAACTAAGGCATGCACAATCACAGTGCCCATATTGCCTGTCTTGCACTCCTGCTTTCTCTTCACAGTGATAAACTGAATCTCTTTGCCAGTTTCAACCAAAATAAAAGAAAGTTTTCCATTTCCTTTGGATTTTGCAAATTGAGCTTGAAGAAGCTAGAACAAAACTCATTGTACTTACTGTTCAGGGAAAGGATGTTGCAGGAGCTCAACACATCTGATCAGCGTGAATTTGTAGCAACTAAGTCAGCATACTTGTAACTGAACAAACCCCAGAGCTCGCGGTTAGGTGGCAGAGGTGGGTGTCATGGGGTTAGCCAACTGAACCTGCTGATGCAGTATTCAATACCATGCTGACATCATGCTCACTGCAAAGAGTAAGGGCTGGCTGGGGGTGAAAGGGGTTTATGGTGTTTGGAATCTGTCCTATGCCTTGTGAAGCTTCCAGTCCCAGGTTCTTCTTGCTTTTCCCCCACTTGCAGGCAGGTGTGCCTCCCTTTTGGCTTGGGTTCACTGGTGCGGGCACTTTGCATTTTGTCTGTGCCCCTGCTGCTACATACACCAGTCTTTTTCTTCGTATTTTCTGGTACCACTAAATCTCCCTTATCTCAGCTCTGCCTCCTGTGGCCTTTTTCCTTCTTGCCCACCCAGGGGGAAGTGGTGATGTGGAGGGGAAGAGGAGCATTACATTGCTGGTGCAGTAGCAGAAGCCTTGCCTGCCACGGGGGTTCAGTTCCCAATCTGGGAATGTATGTGAGCAGACTGTTAGAGCACAGCTGCCAGCTCAGTTAAAACCAGGACAGTGGGAGACTGGGAATTTTATTGCAAAATTGCATCATTGCAGGGTAAGTTTAAATACTGTTCTTTTATGTACCAGTGAAGTCTTTTCTATAACTGTAACATAATATTGGAGTACAGCAAGTGTCATATGCTAGAGACCTATTCTACAACTGACTTTCAAGTGGAGATGCTAACATTACTCAAATACTTGATATTTACTTCATTAGAACATCAATAATCCACAATATTTCATCCTAAAGTAGCTAATTATAGGCTATAGAATTTTCCAGCACACTGAAACATGTGAATTAACACAGACAATGAAACTGAAGTAACACTTAAATTTATGGTAAGGCAGCTGAATAAACTCTGGCACAGCAACTGGTATACAGGCATCTTTAACAATCCATTTTGCCAAGAAATAGTAGAATAGCTAGGGAGAAGTTATTTGCTGTGCTGGCCAAGCTTGGAACACTTCTATTGTTCATTAGCTCTTTTTAAGTGGGATGTCTTCCCTGAAAAGGTTGTCAAGCCCTCAACAGGCTGCCCAGGACAGTGGTGGAGTCACCACCTCTGGAGGTGTTTAAAAGCCATGGAGAGATGATGCTGAACAACATAATTTAGTGGTAACCTGGCAGTGCTAGGTTAATGGTTGGACTTGATAAATGTCTCTTCCAATCAAAACAATTCTATGGTTCTAATATTAATTTCCCTGAACCTTTGCTAAGTTGAGCTAAAGAAACGAGGCTGGTGAGAGGCTTCAAGCACAAGCCCTATGAGGGAGAGCTGAGGCTGAGATGAGCTGGGATTGTTTGGCCTGGAGAAGAGGAGGCTCAAGGGAGACCTTACTGCTGTGTCTACAACTACCTGAAAGATGGTTGTAGCCAGGAGGGGTTTGGTCTCTTCTCCCAGGCAACCAGCAGCAGAACAAGAGGACACAGTCTCAAGCTGTGCCAGGGGAAGTTCAGGCTTGAGGTGAGGAGAAAGTTCTTCACAGAGAGAGTTGTTAGCCATTGGAATGGGCTACCCAGGGAGGTGGTGGAGTCACCATTCCTGGAAGTGTTCAAGAGGGGATTGGATGAGGCACTTGCTGCCATGGTTTAGTTAGTCATGAGGTGTTGGGTGACAGGTTGGACTTGATGATCTTTGAGGTCTCTTCCAACCTTGTTGATTCTATGATTCTACCGACTGCTAACTTCGGAGCATATGGGTTTTAGCTGACAGAAATGTAAAATTTATTTTCTTTAGCACAAATATTTCCAGAAGAACATGTACTATGTCTTTACAATCTTTTTAGCCTCACTAATGTCTAGCAAAGGCTTTTTTCTGTTCCGTTCTGATGCATCTCCTCAAACCGAATTACTCCACACTTCTGTGGCTTATTTATAGACAGGCTAGATTTGAAACTGATGCTGTAGTGCAGACTTAATATGACAAGAGCTTTTGTCTTCAGTAAGGATGTAGTATCCTTTGCTTTCTCAAAGCATGAAATTCAAAACCTAAGATTTACCAGGAAGAGAGGAAAGACAAAAAATTGCAAATCTGGGGAACACTGCAGCAAGATCATCTTTTTCTATCCTATTCACTTCTTGTGCTTCACTTATTCCAACATGAAATGTAACTTGAAATACAAGCCCATTTGGCAGCCTGTGATTCCTTCACTTCTACACAACCTGGGTCTTGAATATAATCATGCAGGAAGAAACCTGAAGATTTGTGTTCAATGTCTCAAAAAAGTATCCAGATTGTAAGAGGAGTAAGTCTCGCCAGTGCAGGATATGTAATTACATTTCAAGCCAGCAGGTATAAAGGAATGAGCAAGGCAAAGATTACACAGGTCTGGCAAACCCTGACAACTTTGTGAAATACCAGTGAAGCTGGAAAACAACAGAATAACAGGGACAAACTTAGAGAGAGAGAGAAGATACTGAAACTGTTGCCTTCCATTTTCTTGAGCTTTGTACATGCTGCATTGCATTTTTTGGGAGAGTGGTCACATAGCTATAGCCAAGAGTGTCCAGATCCAAAACCTCAGTGATCTCTGCTCTATTTTTTCTCTGTGGGCTTTCTGCACCACCCCCTCCCCCCCCATTTCTTGGTTAGAGATCTCAAAACATAGACAATGTAGTTAACTAGCATGAAATCTGTTTTCTCTTGTCTAAACCAAGCCTTGCCACTAATGTCTATATCAGTGAAATCCTATCACATAATTTTACACAAAATTAGTTATATTCTATACAAGATGCTAACCACTGGCTTGTCATTCTAGTACCAGGTGGCAATTAGGAATGGAAAAAACCTGCTGGTTTGTCAGCTCCACGTTGTGTGTTAATATTTTTCATGAAATACAAGTCCTGTATTTGTCAGGAAATACCAATCCTGTGTTTTTCATTAATACACAACTTGAATTAAAATTGTGCAGTAAGCAACCGCTTTAAATGAGAACAAAGTGTTCTTCAGCTTTAAAATTAAAGGTATACATTAGGTGACAAACTTTTACCCACTAACAGTATTAGCAGCTTATTCATTTGGTGGCTTTTTGAAAGCTTCAGAGATTTCCTATTTCCTTTTGGTTTCAAGTATCTTAAATAAACATTCTTGCATTTTTACCCTACTGCCATTTGTTGATTGTTTAGATCTGTTCCCTCTTCTTTCCGTGTAATGTAGGTCTGGAAAGAAAGAAGAGTTCATAACCTCTTCCCTCTGTGTGTTTAACTCTTCATGCTTCCTTCTGTTGTTTGATATGGACAGTCTAACAAATGAGGCTCTAGTAAGGTCATCTGCTTTTGATTTATATAAAATCTACCTATGGAAGACCTTATGTAGAGCTTATTAGGGAGAAAAGGGAAACAAAACCAAAAGAGATAAGTACTAGACAAAATGTTGGTTCTCCTCAGGCATTAGGCTTTCACATATCTGTGTTTAAAAGGTCAAGCATACATCGTCAGGGCTCGTTTTGAGACATACATGATTGGTAAGAACTGTTACCTACTGAGGTCTGAAAAATAGTCGTTAGACACTGCCCTAATACAGTTCATTAAAGAAAGAATCTGTTTCCCAGCTCTGGACCAGCTGTATAACACTTGGCTAGCCTTGGCAGAATCTCTCATTCTTCAGTCAGTTAAGCTTTCAATGAATAACATTTTCTTTGTCCAAAAAGCTTATAGTCTCTGTCAAAATGAAATCTGATGCTGGCCAGCTTTCTGGAAGCTCAGTATTACTTCTTCTTCTTCTTTTAATTTAAAGTCATCAAGAGCTAAACAAATAGCTTTGAAAATGGCATTTTGATTTACCTGTATCACAGAATCATAGAATGGCCTAGGTTGGAAGGGAACTCCAAAGGTCATCTAGAACAACTCCCTCTGCAGTCAGCAGGGGCATCCTCAACTAGATTAAGTTGCCTAGAGCCCTGTCTCTCCAGGGATGGGGCCCCAACAACCTCCCAGGTAACCTGTTCCAGTGTTCCACTACCCTCATGGTAAAGAACCTGTTCCTAACATCCAGTCTAAATTTGCTCCTCTCTAGAACCTCCACTCCTTACTGGACCTGGAGGGGAACATGGTGACCAAAGACGAGGAAAAGGCTGAGGTCCTGAACGCCTTCTTTGCCTCAATGTTTAACAGCAAGGTAGGAGTCCAGGATGAGTGGCCTCCTGAGCTGGGTAATAGGGTCGGGGAGCAGTGTAATGCCCCAGAAATCCATGAGGAATTAGTCCGGGACCTGCTGAGCCACTTGGACACCCATAAGTCCATGGGACCGGATGGGATCCATCCTAGGGTGCTGAGAGAGCTGGCAGATGAGCTGGCCAAGCCGCTCTCCATCATTTTCCTCCAGTCCTGGCTCACTGGAGAGGTCCCAGGTGACTGGAAACTGGCCAATGTGGTCCCCATCCACAAGAAGGGACGGATGGAGGAACCTGGAAACTACAGACCAGTCAGCCTGACCTCAGTGCCAGGGAAAGTGATGGAGCAGATTATCCTGGCGGCAATAACTGCGCACCTGAAGGATGGCCAAGGGCTCAGGTCCAGCCAACATGGATTTAGGAAGGGCAGGTCCTGCCTCTCCAACCTGATCTCCTTCTATGATCAGGTGACCCGTCTGGTGGATGTGGGGAGGCCTGTGGATGTAGTCTATCTGGACTTCAGCAAGGCCTTTGACACCGTCCCCCACAGTAAACTGCTGGCTAAGCTGTCAGCTCGTGGTTTGGACCACAACACTCTGTGCTGGGTTAGGAACTGGCTGGAGGGCCGAGCCCAGAGAGTGGTGGTGAATGGTGCCACATCCGGCTGGCGGCCAGTCACCAGTGGCGTCCCCCAGGGATCAGTGCTGGGCCCCATCCTCTTTAACATCTTCATTGATGATCTGGATGAGGGGGTTGAGTCAGTCATCAGCAAGTTTGCAGATGACACCAAGTTGGGAACAGATGTTAGTCAGTTAGAGGGTAGAAAGGCTCTGCAGAGGGACCTTGACCGACTGGACAGATGGGCAGAGTCCAATGGGATGGCATTTAATAAGTCTAAGTGCCGGGTGCTGCACTTTGGCCACGGCAACCCCATGCAGAGCTACAGGCTGGGGTCAGAGTGGCTGGAGAGCTGCCAAACGGAGAGGGACCTGGGGGTGCTGATTGACACCCGCCTAAACATGAGCCAGCAGTGTGCCCAGGTGGCCAAGAAGGCCAATGGCATCCTGGCCTGTATTAGGAATAGTGTGGCCAGCAGGAGCAGGGAGGTCATTGTGCCCCTGTACTCTGCATTGGTTAGGCCACACCTTGAGTACTGTGTCCAGTTCTGGGCCCCTCAGTTTAGGAAGGACATCGAGACACTTGAACGTGTCCAGAGAAGGGCAACAAGGCTGGTGAGAGGCCTTGAGCACAAGCCCTATGAGGAGAGGCTGAGGGAGCTGGGATTGTTTAGCCTGGAGAAGAGAAGGATCAGAGGCGACCTCATTGCCCTCTACAACTACCTGAAGGGTGGTTGTAGCCAGGTGGGGGTTGGTCTCTTCTCCCAGGCAACCAGCACCAGAACAAGGGGACACAGTCTCAAGTTGTGTCAGGGGAGGTTTAGACTCGAGGTGAGGAGAAAGTTCTTCACTGAGCGAGTCATTCGTCATTGGAATGGGCTGCCCAGGGAGGTGGTGGAGTCGCCGTCCCTGGAGGTGTTCAAGGGGAGATTGGACGTGGCGCTTGGTGCTATGATCTAGTTGTGAGGTCTGTTGGAACAGGTTGGACTTGATGATCCTTGGGGTCTCTTCCAACCTTAGTTACTGTGATACTGTGATACTGTGTGATAGTTTGAAGTCATTGCCCCTCATCCTGTCACTGCAGGCCTTTGTAAACAGTCTCTCTCCATCCTTGTAGGCCACCCTTCAGGTACTGGAAGGCTGCTATTAGGTCTCCTCGGAGCTTCCTCTTCTCCAGGCTGAACAACCCCAGCTCCCTCAGCCTGTCCTTGTAGCAGAAGTGCTCCAACCCCATGATCATTTTTGTGGGTCTCCTCTGGACCCACTCCATGTCCTACCTATATTGAGGGCTCCAGAGCTGGACCCAGTACTCCAGGTGAGGTCTCACCAGAGTCAAGTGTCAGTAAATATGAGCAGCTACACTGAAACATCACATGATCATATATAAATAGTAGCCAAAAAGCCTGATGTACTGCAAAATTTCAGTTATCCAGAATCACAGCTTACTCAGATAAACACAGATACAGGGAGACCTGACTCTCCCAAGAATTCACAACTCAAAATTTTCATTGCTTCAGAGGGACTGTTATCCCAGCAGGAGTATGAACCTGGGAAATGACAGTGAATCCTCCTGCATGTGAAAAGACTGACAGCATTTTGTGTCTTCCTGGAGACTGTTGAATAGCAAATGGGTAGATCAATCAAATTGCATGTCTGCGCAGTTTCTTTTAACTGAGATTTCTCAAACAGTATTAAACTGTTGACCAGTTTTACTGTTTTCTCATCTATCTTTTCACTGCTTTCCTCACTCATCAGAACTGCAGAACTGTGTCATTGGTTGCAAGCATTATAGATGTCATGAAAACTGCTTATGTTTTAATATCTCATCACTTGATTACCAGTGACAGCATGAAAACAACAATTAATATTTCAACACTGCCAATGAAATCTTTTACCATATTTTTATGCAGCTGGCTGCTTCTTTTTGTCACATTTTCCTGCATATGCAGTATTTTTTTTCCAATCCTCTCTTCCTTCCTAGCTTCAATTAAGGGAGTGGTATGAATTAAATCTTAAATTGCATTGATGGCAAAGGGTCACAGAAAATGTAATAAAGCTCAAAACTAAATTTTCATTTTTATGTGGTGTCATGAATAGCTAGCTAGGACTTAACACTACCCTTCCTTTTCTAACATACTTCAAATACCACCCCTGTAACAGCAAACACGCTGTTAAGAGAGCCATGACGCATATTGGAGTGCTGTTTTGTTTCAACTTGGTGCAGTAATGATGTAGGATCTGGATCCTCAATATTGCAATAATACAAGAGAGTGGAAAAATGGCAATTAGATTAGATTATGTATTATTACAAAATAACTACTTACCCTTGTCCATCTTTCTGAGGGAGATAAAGTAGGCAGCTATTAGGTTTTAGATCTTAGCATGAGTTTCTGCTGGCTGGACGGCAATTGTGCAATTCCTACTGTGACGTTCAGTGGCTGCTATTTATTTTCTGTGGTTTCTTCTACAGACAAGACTTTTTGTGGTTTCTTCTGTGAAGAACTAGGATTGTTAATAAGATGCCAAAGGAATTAGATTTCTCAGGATCAGAGTTCACTATCATTTTGCTAAGCAGCACTAGATTTCTGAGTTACGACATCAACAAATCAACAACAAACTTTCTAACAGTAATGTCCTCCTCTCCTGACAAGCAAACACTCCTGCAAATACTCTCCATACATCAGTGAAATAACCAGTGCACATTTCTCTAGATCTGGGACAACTACATATTCATATAGCATTCACTGTTCATGACTAGGCTTCTGTACACATTTGATCAATTCTCCTGGATGGTAGTTAGTCAAGAGCTATGGCTTTTAAACTGCAGTAAGGAGTATCTTTCTGAAGCTGACTGCATCAAAATGCAGGTAGTGCATACAATCAGTAAGGTCCTGTTTAATAACTCTTATAATAGATCTAGAAAAGGACAGTATATTTGAAAAAGTATTTAAACCAACAAAAAGTATGCTAAAGACCTAAAAAAGCATTCAGAAATTCATGCAAAAATAGGCTCAGATACCTATCTGTAGCAACAGAAACTTCCAGAACAGTAGTGATGATGTATTTAATAGTCATTTAATAGCCAACAGATTATTAACAGGTCGCCAAGAATGATTAAGACAGCAGTCTGTGGCTCAGTTGGTAGCACATAAGACCTTTAATGGGGAAGGTCGTGAGTTCAAGCCTGCAGTGGGCACTAGTGTCCTCCCTACTCTAGTCATGAGGTCTGTGGTGACAGGTTGGACTCGATGATCTTTGAGGTCTCTTCTAACCTTAGTGATACTGAATATACTGAATACTGAATCTGCTTTGAAAAGGACTCAGGAAGTCCCACAAGCCCTTGTCCTTGGTAAAATGCTATTCAACATACTGATAAAGGAGGCAGATATTTTGATTATATACTTTACTGAACATAACAACCTGCCTGTGTAATAAAAAGATGCTGAAAAGAGCTGCACAAGAACTTAGTGACACTGAGTGATGGGGAGAGAAAATGGTAGGTGAAGCTTGACACAAAAACCATCCAAAGTGACATATATGAAAAAACAAACAAAAACTCTACTCAACTCTCGTTTTAGATACATTTTTGGGTGCCCTGAAATAGCTGATACCACTGAGAAAAAAGATCTCCAAGTCACAAGATGGGAGGTCTATGAAAATTCATCTTTGTCCTCAACAAAAGCCAAGAAGACAAAACTAGATGCTGGGAAATATATGCAAATACGTGTATTATGCACGTACGATGGAAAACATGGAGTAGCCCCAAGAATGCCATTATGGCTGTCTTCTAACCCTTTCATCTCAGAAAATATATATTAGACTGTAGAATATTTTTTTTAAGTACAGAAACAGGTAACAAGGACTGAGAAACCAATGTGACAGCTATTTAAGGAGAAACAACTGCACCAACCACGGAGTCTTCAGACCAGAAAAATGTAAGATTTAAATGGCGATGTGACAGAGGTCTGAAAACCAGTCAAGAATACAAAGAACATCTGTTCAGGTTTTAAAAATATTTTCATAAAAAGGATAACAAGAACCAAAAAAAGAAGCTTGAGGATGTCAGGTTCAAAAAGAAGCAAAAGGTATGGAGTCAAAAAGCATATGACTTTTTTTGTCTTGATTGCTGATTGCAGTAACAAATGCTTGTAGCTGTGGAAGTCCCCAAGAGAGTTTGCTGGAAGAGATACTTAATTCTGTCAATTTCCTTAGTCCCTCTTTCAGGAAAGGAATGCAATAAGGGTAACCATACACAGAACTTTGAAACGCATTTGCTCACACCAATTATCACTTCAAAGACTTAACTGTGCACTTTGATCTGTCATAAATAGTGAGATACACTGCAAAATACATCTCATTTACATATATAATTAGCTATTTCATGTTCCAACTAAATACAAAACTATTTACACCAATCCAGTGTAAACACTAAAGAACAAGAAAACACTGAATGCCATAAAAATCTTTTGCACTAACCAAGAATTTCTAAACAAGGGTTAGACCTTTGCTCCATGTTTCAGATGGAGAAAATCCTCACAGCAGAGAGCAAGGTCATTTAACATACTCTCATGCCTTCTACAACAGCCAGAGTAATTTTGGGGGGGTTTTGTTTTGGTTTGGTTTTTTCCCCTGAAAGCAATCACCATTATCCAGCTCAACAGCATCATCATGGACTTGCACTTCTCTAGAGTGCACGTAAATTCTATTAATACCAACTTTCACTCTTCACCTTTTCTACCTGCCTGCATATGTTCAGCTGTTGTTGTGACTCAGGAAGTATACAGCAACCTTAAAGCAGATGAGAGAATGAACAGACCAGGCAGGAAACAATCATTATCCTTGTGAGCCAGGCAAGTTTTACTGTCATTAACACCCATGAATTTAATAGTATGAATAGAATAGAATAGACCAGGTTGGAAGAGACCTTCGAGATCATCGTGTCCAACCTATCATCCAACACTACCCAATCAACTAAACCATGCAACCAAGCATCCTGTCAAGCCTCGCCCTGAACACCCCCAGCGACGGCGACCCCACCACCTCCTCAGGCAGCCCATTCCAGGGGGCAATCACTCTCTCTGTGTAAAACTTCCTCCTAACCTCCAGCCTAAACCTCCCCTGACACAGCCTGAGACTGTGTCCTCTTGTTCTGGTACTGGTTGCCTGGGAGAAGAGACCAACCTCCGCCTCACTACAACCTCCCTTCAGGTAGTTGTAGAGAGCAGTAAGGTCACCCCTGAGTCTCCTCCTCTCCAGGCTAAGCAACCCCAGCTCCCTCAATCTCTCCTCATAGGGCTTGTGCTCCAAGCCCCTCACCAACTTTGTTGCCCTTTTCTGGACACGCTCCACCAAGTCAACCTCCTTCCTAAACTGAGGGGCCCAGAACTGGACACAGGACTCAAGGTGCGGCCTAACCAGTGCAGTGTGCAGGGGCAGAATGACCTCCCTGCTCCTGCTGGCCACACTGTTCCTGATGCAGGCCAGGATGCCATTGGCCCTCCTGGCTGCTGGGGCACACTGCAGGCTCATGTTCAGCCTACCATCAACCAGCACCCCCAGGTCCCTTTCCACCTGACTGCTCTCCAGCCACTCTGACCCCAGCCTGTAGTTCTGCATGGGGTTGTTGTGGCCAATGTGAGAAAACGTTGTTTGCTTATGTCTCTATAAAAAGAATCAATCTCCTGCGAGCCTTTCTTCAGGGAAGGCAATGAAAGTTCAACATAATATAATATTCAGAGAAATATAGCTTAATATGAAAATGCCTCTAATATGAAATGAATTACTTTTCAGTTGTGCTTCTAGGCATCAGCCAAAAGGTTTTGTGACAACACTTTATGAAAGTATTGAAAATATTCATGTAAAATATCACAAGAAAAAGTAGAATACTAGACTCAGTTCTACCACTGCAGCTTCTTTCTTAATATACCTTTTCCCAGGTTATTATCCAAAGTAAGCATCAGGAGTCTGGTAAACTGATACAACCAACATTGAAAACAAAAAAAATTAAAACAAACGTTAACATGATCAGTACTGACCATCATTTTCTTCCCTGAAATCAGATTATAGCACATTACATCCTGCCCAAATTACTTAAATGGTCTCCGTGGAGCAACACTCAACATGTGGCAAACCACATTGTATTTATATCTAATTAGGCTACTTGTAAAGATAGCAATAGGAATTGATCAGTGTTAGGAATTTCTTCTGCAGTCCTCGTATTTGTTTAAAAAAAGGTGCAAAATAGAATTTTATTTTATTTTTTCTATGATGAGAGAGTTGGTAGCCCTCAGCTTCTGGGCCCCTCGATTTAAGAAGGGCACTGAGACTCTTGAACGTGTCCAGAGAAGGGCAACGAGGCTGGGGAGAGGCCTCGAGCACAAACCCTATGAGGAGAGGCTGAGGGAGCTGGGGTTGTTCAGCCTGGAGAAGAGGAGGCTCAGGGGAGACCTTATTGCTGTCTACAACTACCTGAAGGGAGGTTGTAGCCAGGAGGCGGAAGCTGTGCCAGGGGAGGTTTCGGCTTGAGGTGAGGAGAAAGTTCTTCACAGAAAGAATTGCTAGCTGTTGGAACATGCTGCCCAGGGAGGTGGTGGAGTCACCATCCCTGGAGGTGTTCAAGGGGGGGATTGGATGTGGCACTTGGTGCCATGGTCTAGTAGTCATGAGGTGTTGGGTGACAGGTTGGACTTGATGATCTTTCAGGTCTTTTCCAACCTTATTGATTCTATGATTCTAACAGCTGTGATTTATGTTTATTCCAATTAGCTGTCCATATCCTCATATGGAAGACACTATCTTTTTTGCTGCTCTAATTACTAGTAATAGCTACAAATATCACAGAGACTACCTCAGTAATGGAAAACAGCAACCATTTTCAAACAACACCTACAATCAGTCAATCCTCTTTTAATGCATCTTGTCTACTTCATTCAATATTCAGCAGTAAAAGTTAACACAGTGACATTTCAAAACAAAGATATCAGACCATATCTTGCTTTGTATAGAGCCATACAGCTTTGAGAAGTTCCTGCAAGCACCTAATCAGTTAAGAGAACTCTCCTTTTTGTAACTTCCTATAAAAGGTTTTCAAGCAAGTGAGTAGGTAAATAAATGCTTTAATCAGAGTCCTTCCTTAAGGAAGCTCAAATGTCATAGAATCAATAGGGTTGGAAAGGACCTCAAAGACCATCAAGTCCAACCTGTCGCCACAGACCTCATGACTCCTAAACCATGGCTTCAAGTGCCATGTCCAGTCCCCTCTTGAACACCTCCAGGGATGGTGACTCCACCACCTCTCCGGGCAGCACATTCCAATGGCTAACAACTCTCTCTGTGAAGAACTTTCTCCTCACCTCAAGCCTAAACTTCCCCTGGCACAGTTTGAGACTGTGTCCTCTTGTTCTGGTGCTGGTTACCTAGGAGAAGAGACCAACCCCCACCTATCTACAACCTCCTTTCAGTCATCTAATTCCAACCTGTTTTACTTAAATTGTACAGCTGTCAAAGTCTGTAAACACCTACTCAAACACGTTGGACAAATGAAGACAACTTCATGACCTTTTCAACATTTTATTCATTCTTCTGTTAGGTAACTAAAACTTTAGTTGAAAAAAACAAGTCAGAACCTGAAATAGTCAACACAGATCCAAATCAGCTTTAGTTAAGAGAAAACTACTATAGCTAGCTGACTATTTTACCCTCCCACCTCGTTTTATGGCCTTTCTATTCCAAGTGCCTCCAAGTGTAATTTAATGTAGTATTTGGTAATAGTACAAAGACATTCAACTGTGTGTGAATCCTAGTTTGACAAATAAATAGATCTCCAAATACTATCACATTGGAATCTCATGAATATCATCCTGTCTTACTTTGTAGTCCAGCTCATTATTAATGGTGCAAATGTAATCCCCTCTCAGTTTCATCTTCCAGCTTTTCTGACTAGCCCATTCTGCAGTTCCTGCATTGCAGCCACACTGCTTTTCTGCCCCGTTGTATTAACATACTAAAACTGGGACATTTATTTTGCTATGAGTTATCCTGTTCCAAGACACAACTTGAACCATTTTTATATTCTCCTTATTTGATTTTCTTCTTCCTCTCCATCTAAAGGGATTAACATGATGGTCTTTTCCAAACTCCTGTTATTATTACCTGGTTCAAAATGGTAATTAGTCATATCAGCCTGATCCCAAAGGGCCACTATATTCAGCTGAGCAAACAGACTTGTTTGAAAAGAGTCCCCTTGGAAGGAATGTGAATAGAACTGCTTGAACAGGTCTTTGTTTGATTTAAAAACAAACAAACACACAAACCACAACCAACCAACCCCAAAACTTCCTGTCTAGGTCATCTTTCTTCCTTCCCAAGGGACCTACCAAATGTGCACCACTTGTGATCTATGTCAGGCAGCATTCCCCTCTGGCCAAGATGCACAAAGTAGCATTATATTTTAAGTTGTGATTCCCTTCCAGAAAGTCCTTTCTAAAGGCACAGATAATGTAAATATTAGTTAAGCCTGAGACACAACACCCAAACAGCCTACTACTGAATCTCCCTAGTTCTTTTTGGGAAAAAAAACCAACATTACAATGCTTTCCTCTTCTTCGAGCAGATGTGGCCTAGCAGACTGCCCTTTAGTTTGAGTGCACTGTTAAAAACAGACAAGGAAGAGATTAAAAAACAAAAACAATCTGAAATAAAAACAATGAAGCATGGGATTTCTCAATTGAAAAAAATAATTTAATAGTCTACATACTTCCATATATTTCAGGTTGTTTTAGGCAGAATGTCATCGGCTGGTTGTATTAAACTGTGCAAAATATTGATCTGTGGGTACATTTGCATACTCCTCTTCTTTAAGATATATGTTCCTAGAAATAAATAAATAAATAAAAGCATGCAGTTAGTAAATGCTTCCCCATTGAAGCTGAGAAACCTAAATAGGATACATAGAATACATAGAATACACCAGGTTGGAAGAGACCTTCGAGATCATCACGTCCAACCCATCAACCAATCCAACACCACCCAAACAACTAACCCATGGCACCAAGCACCCCATCAAGTCTTCTCCTGAACACCTCCAGTGATGGCGACTCCACCACCTCCCCAGGCAGCCCATTCCAATGGGCAATCACTCTCTCTGTATAGAACTTTTTCCTAACATCCAGCCTGAACCTCCCCTGGCGCAGCCTGAGACTGTGTCCTCTTGTTCTGGTACTGGCTGCCTGGGAGAAGAGACCAACATCCATCTGTCTACAACCTCCCTTCAGGTAGTTGTAGAGAGTAATAAGGTCACCCCTGAGTCTCCTCTTCTCCAGGCTAAGCAACCCCAGCTCCCTCAGCCTCTCCTCGTAGGGCTTATGTTCCAAACCGCTCACCAACTTTGTTGCCCTTCTCTGGACTCGTTCCAGCAAGTCAACCTCCTTCCTAAACTGAGAGGCCCAGAACTGGACACAGGACTTGAGGTACGGCCTAACCAGTGCAGTGTACAGGGGCAGAATGACCTCCCTGCTCCTGCTGGCCACACTGTTCCTGATGCAGGCCAGGATGCCATTGGCCCTCCTGGCTGCCTGGGCACACTGAAGGCTCATGTTCAGTCTACCATCAACCAGCACACCCAGGTCCCTTTCCACCTGACTGCTCTCCAGCCACTCTGACCCCAGCCTGTAGCACTGCATGGGGTTGTTGTGGCCAGTGTGCAGAATCTGGCACATGGATGTGTTCAATCTCATGCCCTTGGACTCTGCCCATCTGTCCAGCCTGTCCAGGTCCCTCTGCAGAGCCTCTCTACCCTGCAGCAGATCAACTCCTGCCCCCAGCTTGGTGTCATCAGCAAATTTGCTGATCATGGACTCAATGCCCTCATCCAGATCATCAATAAAGCTGTTAAAGAGCATGGGGCCCAGCACTGATCCCTGGGGCACACCACTAGTGCCTGGCTGCCAGCTGGCTGTGGCACCATTCACTACCACTCTCTGGGCTCGGCCCTCCAGCCAGTTCCTAACCCATCGCAGTGTGCTCCCATCCAAGCCATGGGCTGACAGCTTGGCCAGGAGTTTGCTGTGGGGAAATAGGATGTAATGCATAAAACCCTCAGACATACTCGTAATGCTCAGAATTCTTAGCTATTAAATTGCATTTCTAGGTAATTTATTGTCAAAGTGCATGCCATGTCTCAATAAACCACATTTTTTTTGGACCTAAAATAACCTTCAAAAAATAATCTCATAGTGAAAAACTAAATTAACATAATTTTGAAATTTTTAAATTGAAATGGGTTAGGAACTGGCTGGAGGGCCAAGCCCAGAGAGTGGTGGTGAATGGTGCCACATCAGGCTGGCAGCCAGTCACCAGTGGTGTCCCCCAAGGATCAGTGCTGGGCCCCATGCTCTTCAACATCTTCATTGATGATACGGATGAGGGGATTGAGTCAGTCATCAGCAAGTTTGCAGATGACACCAAGTTAGGAGCAGATGTTGGTCAGTTAGAGGGTAGAAAGGCTCTGCAGAGGGACCTCGACAGGCTGGACAGATGGGCAGAGTCCAATGGGATGGCATTTAACAAGACCAAGTGCCAGGTGCTGCACTTTGGCCACGGCAACCCCATGCAGTGCTGCAGGCTGGGGTCAGAGTGGCTGAGAGCTGCCAAACAGAGAGGGACCTGGGGGTGCTGATTGACACCCACCTAAACATGAGCCAGCAGTGTGCCCAGGTGGCCAAGAGGGCCAATGGCATCCTGGCCTGTATTAGGAATAGTGTGGCCAGCAGGAGCAGGGAGGTCATTGTGGCCCTGTACTCTGCATTGGTTAGGCCACACCTTGAGTACTGTGTCCAGTTCTGGGCCCCTCAGTTTAAGAAGGACATCGAGACACTTGAAGGTGTCCAGAGAAGGGCAACAAGGCTGGGGAGAGGCCTTGAGCACAGCCCTATGAGGAGAGGCTGAGGGAGCTGGGGTTGTTTAGCCTGGAGAAGAGAAGGATCAGGGGTGACCTCATTGCCCTCTACAACTACCTGAAAGGTAATTGTAGCCAGGAGGGGGTTGGTCTCTTCTCCCAGGCAACCAGCACCAGAACAAGGGGACACAGTCTCAAGCTGTGCCAGGGGAGGCTTAGGCTGGAGGTGAGGAGAAAGTTCTTCACTGAGTGAGTCGTTCATCATTGGAATGTGCTGCCCAGGGAGGTGGTGGAGTCACCGTCCCTGGAGGTGTTCAAGAGAGGACTGGATGTGGCACTTGGTGCCATGGTCTAGTCATGAGGTCTGTTGAGACAGGTTGGACTCGATGATCCTTGGGGTCTCTTCCAACCTTAGTTACACTGTGATACTTCTGAATTTTCTGCTGTCATAATAGGAAAGCATTAGATAGTAGAAACTCTTTTGGAATACTGAAGTATGCATGCATGATGTGAAAAAAAAACAAAAAGAAGTGGAAGAACAGAAGGCCAAGTCACTTGGTTTCATTGTTTTCCTTCACATATTATCTTCTTCCCTTCCCATTACAGTAGACACAAGACCTCTCCACCAACATATGTGCAGTGGTTAGCTGAAGAATCATCCATTTTTGTCAGACAGTGGGAAAAGCTCTGTTTGTGCCATTAGCTTAACCCTGAGCTATCAGAAACTGGTAATCCCACCGATACTCATCTTTTTCATTTCAGAAAACTATAGTAAATTAAGGAAACATACAGCTGGTAACATAATTTTCTGCAGAGTTAGTGTATTTATTCTCCACTTTTGAGACAGTTTTAGGCCATGCCTTTAAGGAAGGGACAGTTACTGGAACACTCTGGCTGAATGTTTTGGTGCGAAAAGGAAAACAAAGATAATTCTAAACGAATTTCATTGGTAGAATGCAACTTTAAATTTTAGGTTCAGTTCAGTTTGAGTCTCAGTCAGTTCTCTCTGTTTCAGTCTGCCTGAGCAGCTGCTGTCTTTCCTCTGTGCTGGCTGGAGATGACCTTGAGTTAACGAGATAAGAAACGAATTCTTTTCTTCCCTTAACATATGCTTTGAGCTAACAGAATTTCCTCCTTAGTAATTGCTTCTCTCTCTCTCTAACCCTTTTCAGGGAAAAAAGGGAGGAAGGGAGAGAAGGGGGTTTTGGGGGGACCCTCCATGCTGGAGTAGGGCAGGTTTCCTGTGTTACATTCTTTGCTATATATTTCTGTATATACTGTAAATATTGTATATTGTGTATATATTCATTGCACTTCATCCTGCTTGTAAAATATAGCTCTTTCCCATTTTTGCTTCTCCGACTGAGTTAGCCGTGGTTTGGGGCAGGGGCAGGGGGAAGAACTGAACTCTCTCTCACCACCACAACTTTGCTATCATAGACTCATAGAATCAGTAAGGTTGGAAAAGACCTCAAAGATCATCAAGTCCAACCTGTCACCCAACACCTCATGACTACTAAACCATGGCACCAAGTGCCATATCTAATCCCCTCTTGAACACCTCCAGGAATGGTGACTCCACCACCTCCCTGGGCAGCACATTCCCATGGCTAACAACTCTCTCTGTGAAGAACTTCCTCCTCACCTCCAGCCTAAATTTCCCCTGGCACAGCTTGAGACTGTGTCCTCTTGTTCTGGTGCTGATTGCCTGGGAGAAGAGACCAAGTCTCACCTGGCTACAACCTCCCTTCAGGTAGTTGTAGACAGCAATAAGGTCTCCTCTGAGCTTCCTCTTCTCCAGGCTAAACAATCCCAGCTCCCTCAGCCTCTTCTCATAGGGCTTGTGCTCCAGACCCCTCACCAGCGTTGCTGCCCTTCTCTGGATACGTTGAAGAGTCTCAATGTCCTTCTTAAAATGAGGGGCCCAGAACTGGACACAGGACTCAAGGTGTGGCCTAACCAGTGCTGAGTATAGGGGCACAATGACCTCCCTGCTCCTGATGGCCACGCTTTCCTTGATGCAGGCCAGGATGCCATCGGCCCGTTTGGCCACCTGGGTACACTGGTGGCTCATGTTCAGCCAGCTGTCAATCAGTACCCCCAGGTCCCTTTCTGCCTGTCTGCTCTCCAGCCACTCCGACTCCAGCCTGTGGCACTGCATGGGGTTGTTGTGGCCAAACCACAGCACTCAGCACTTGGACTTGTTGAATGCCATCATGTTGGACTCTGCCCATCTGTCCAGCCTGTCAAGGTCCCTCTGCAGAGCCCTTCTACCCTCTAACCAATCAACACCTGCTCCCAACTTGGTGGCACCTGCAAATTTATGGATGACTGACTCTATCCCCTCATCCAGATCATCAATAAAGATATTGAACAAGATGGGGCCCAGAACCGATCCCTGGGGGTCACCACTAGTGACTGGCCTCCAGCTGGATGCAGCACCATTCACCACCACTCTCTGGGCACGGCCTTGCTATCTATACAAACCATCTGTTGTCAGTGTAATGCTTTTAAGAATTACAGCTACTACATGCAAGTCAGTAAAAATACATAAAATATGTAAAATACATGTAAGTCAGTCAAAATCATAACCTGCTCTTTGAAAAATCATTTAAATAGTACTGAAAAACACACTTGAGCTGAATTAACTTTTTGAAATGTGTAAGCTTGTCACATGCTGTGGTGGTTCAGGCTGGGTGCCCCCCCTGGTGCCACCACACAAGCTACAGCTGTGGTGTCCCAAAGGGTCCAGCCCAATGGGTGGGCACGGGAAGTTATGTATTTCATCCCATAATGCCCTGATCCCTTATAAGACATCAGCGAGGGTCCTGCACTTTCTCTTTCTTCCCTCACCGCTACCTGGTAATGGGGTGAGCCATGCTGCAGCCTCTTGGGCCTGGCCTGGCTGCTGTTCCTGCTGGCTAGGCCCAAGGCCTGGGGAGGGGGAAGAAAGAGCCCTGGGGGTTTTGGGTATACCCTCAGGTGGGGATGGCATACTTTTGGGTATGCTTTGGGATCTCTTTTGTCACTGTGCTTGTGGTTCTCTGTAAAGTTTTCACGTCATAGAATACATAGAATAAACCAGGTTGGAAGACACCTTCGAGATCATCGCGTCCAACCCATCAACCAATCCAACACCACCCAAACAACTAACCCATGGCACCAAGCACCCCATCAAGTCTTCTCCTGAAAACCTCCAATGATGGTGACTCCACCACCTCCCCAGGCAGCCCATTCCAATGGGCAATCACTCTCTCTGTATAGAACTTTTTCCTAACATCTAGCCTGAACCTCCCCTGGCACAGCTTGAGACTGTGTCCTCTTGTTCTGGTACTGGCTGCCTGGGAGAAGAGACCAACATCCGTCTGTCTACAACCTCCCTTCAGGTAGTTGTAGAGAGTAATAAGGTCACCCCTGAGTCTCCTCCTCTCCAGGCTAAGCAACCCCAGCTCCCTCAGCCTCTCCTCACAGGGCTGTGTTCCAAACCCCTCACCAACTTTGTTGCTCTTCTCTGGACACATGCCAGCAGGTCAACCTCCTTCCTACACTGAGGGGCCCAGAACTGGACACAGTACTCGAGGTGCAGCCTAACCATTTAAGCTTTCCACCACTTTTGCAATCCGTTTGTCTGAGTCTTTTCCTTTTGCCCATGGTGGGAGGATTGACCTTGTCAACCTACCACACAAGCGTATCAAAAAAATGAAACAAGCAAGTTAAAAAGCTCTTTGAAAGCCAAGCGGTTGTGTTAGTGGTTAAGCATTTCACAGGGGAAGAAGAAAACTCTCCTGTTACTTACTTTGATTTCTGCTCCTGAGATAGCTCTGCATTGATGCAATCTAAAGCTCGGCGGCATTCCCGACTCTGCTGTTCCTGCTGGCGCTCTAAAAGCAGCTGTGCTCTTGCAGCCTGTATGCGCTGCCTGTCCCATTCAGCATCTCGTCGGCGTTCTTCCTCGGTTAGTCTCTACACAAGTGAAAAAGCGTGCTTAATTTTCTCTTTGTTCAAAGATAGAAGACTTGCCCCTGTACTTAGCACTTGGCATTTGAGGCTGCACCTCAAATACTGTGCTCAGTTTTGGGCCCCTCATTACAAGAAAGACATTTAGTTGCCAAAGTGTGTCCAGAGAAGGGCAAGGAAGCTGGTGAAGTGTCTAGAGTGGAAATCTTCTGAGGAGTGGGATTATTTATTCTGCAGAAGAGGAGGGTGAGGGGAGACCTCATTGCTCCCTGCACCTACCTGAAAGGAGGTGACGGTCAGTATCAAGACACAGAAAGAGAGGAAATGGCCTGAAACTGACCACTGGAACAGGTTACCCAGGGAGGTGTTGGAGTCACTGTCCCTGGAGATGTTCAAAAAACCTATAGGTGTGGCACTACAGGACATGGTTTAACAGCCATGGTAGTGTTAGGTCGATGGTTGGACTTGATCTGAGGGGTCTTTTCCAACCAGAACAATTTTATGATTCTGTGAAAAGGCTGTATAACAAAGTCTAGTTGATAAATTCATCCAGACAAACTTGCTTACCTTTACTCAACACTAGAAGTAGCATTTTAAATAAGGAGAAAAGTAAGCATGTTCAAACTAGGCAGGAGGCCAAGCATTAGGCAGAAGTAAGATACTGCAGATGAAAAAGCTATTGTTCTCCAGGGACCAAGAGAGTCTCCTACCTCTGTACGTGTTAGGAAAACTAGGATCTGCTACCTGGCAGAAGTAAGCTCATCAGTAAATAACTACCTCTACCTGACATCTTAGCTCCCTCTAAAATCTAGAGTAGCAAGATAGATTTATTTACTTTTAAGTTCTTGTTAGCAAGAGCTGTAACTTCTGAAGGTCAGTAGTTAGTAGACATCCGTACTGCTTATGACATAGCTAATTCTGTGTAATAAATAAGCCACCAACACCAAACAAGTAGGCACAATCTTTTTTAAACTCTACTCTTGTTCTATCATCACTTCCTCACTTCTTGTCTGACATCACATTGAACTGATTCAAGAAACCAGGCCTCCAAAAAAATCTCACTCTTCCTGGTGGGTTTTATTTTCTGCCAACTGCTTGAATGAGTTCACTTCAAGGTTTTAAGAGAGCTAGGAAAATGCCCATCCTACCTTCAACAGCAGTAGACAGGGCATACTGTAACATACTGCATTGCAGAGATTAAGAACCAGAACTGAACAGCTCTTCATCAGCTGATATGAATCTAGCCTCTGCACTGAGTGAGGGAAGTATCTTCCTACTTACAGTATCTAGGCCTTTACAGTCATGACTGCATAGGAAGGGTAGATTTCTGTACTCTGAGTGCCTGTTTCTATGTATCTTTAAAGCAGTGGGTATAAGCAATATTGAGGTTTTTTTCTGTATTTCAATCCCAGAGCATGACTGAGAGCTGTGTGAGATGGTGGAAATTCCATTGCATTCATGAACTTTTAAGACTCTCTGATTCTGTGACATATGCACAAGCAAGATCACCGGACCTGCTCTATTTCTATTGCTTGAGTACTCCTGAGCAGGAAAACATTGCCCTGGCCTGCCCTGCTCTCAGTCTCAGCTCCTAGCCCATTCCCTATGGAGCAACCTGCTCCTGCCCATCACTTGCAGGAAGCTCATGCAGCCTCAAGTCCTGAACTGCACTGTGGCACCTGGGTCTAGGGCTGTGCAGGACGTTGCTACTCAGCTGAGCCACCACAGACCTATGATCCTCCAGGCTCGTTGGCCCTGGACTCCATAGCTATCTTCCACCCACGTCTCTAGCCCACTCCTGCTGTTCCTTGTCATTTCCCAGGTGTTTAATAGACACTGTGTTCACCTTGACTGATGCTCAGTGCCAGGCAAGATTATGGAACAAGTCATCTTGAGTGCAATCACACAGCACTTACAGGATGGCCAAGGGATCAGGCCCAGCCAGCATGGATTTAGGAAGGGCAGATCCTGCCTGACCAACCTGATCTCCTTCTGTGATCAGGTGACTGCCTGGTGGATGTGGGGCAGGCTGTGGATGTAGTCTACCTGGCCCTCAGCAAGGCCTTTGACACTGTCCCCCACAGCAAACTCCTGGCCAAGCTGTCAGCCCTTGGCTTGGATGGGAGCACACTGCGATGGGTTAGGAACTGGCTGGAGGCTGAGCCCAGAGAGTGGTAGTGAATGGTGCCACAGCCAGCTGGCAGCCAGTCACTAGTGGTGTGCCCCAAGGATCAGTGCTGGGCCCCATGCTCTTTAACATCTTTATTGATGATCTGGCTGAGGGAAGTGAGTCCATCATCAGTAAATTTGCTGATGACACCAAGCTGGGGGCAGGAGTTGATCTGCTGGAGGGCAGAGAGGCTCTACAGAGGGACCTGGACAGGCTGGACAGATGGGCAGAGTCCAAGGGCATGAGATTGAACACATCCAAATGCTGGGTTCTGCACATTGGCCACAACAACCCCATGCAGAGCTACAGGCTGGGGTCAGAGTGGCTGGAGAGCAGCCAGGCAGAGAGGGACCTGGGGGTGCTGGTTGATGGTAGGCTGAACATGAGCCTGCAGTGTGCCCAGGCAGCCAGAAGGGCCAATGGCATCCTGGCCTGCATCAGGAACAGTGTGGCCAGCAGGAGCAGGGAGGTCATTCTGCCCCTGTACACTGAACTGATTAGGCCACACCTTGAGTCCTGTGTCCAGTTCTGGGCCTCTCAGTTTAGGAAGGAGGTTGACTCGCTGGAGCGTGTCCAGAGAAGGGCAACAAAGTTGGTGAGCGGTTTGGAGCACAAGCCCTACAAGGAGAGACTGAGGGAGCTGGGGTTGCTTAGCCTGGAGATGAGGAGGCTCAGGGGAGACCTTATTGCTCTCTACAACTACCTAAAGGGAGGTTGTAGACAGGTGGGGGCTGGTCTCTTCTCCCAGGCAGCCAGCACCAGAATAAGAGGACACAGTCTCAAGCTGTGCCAGGGGAGGTTTAGGCTGGAGGTTAGGAAGAAATTCTACATAAAGAATGGGCTGCCTGGGGAGGTGGTGGAGTCACCATCATTGGAGGTGTTTAGGAAGAGACTTGATAGTGTGCTTGGTTGCATGGTTTAGTTAATTAGGTGGTGTTGGATGATAGGTTGGACGTGATGATTTTGAAGGTCTCTTCCAACCTGGTCTATTCTATTCTACTCTATTCCAGCTTGGACAAAATTCAGATCAATGGAAAACATGGTCTTCTAATTGGATGTGCAAGGCAAAGAGCAGTATTTTCTTGTAAAGCCACTTTCTGTAATATTATTAGAAACAGGAACACAGAATATGCATGTAAGCTTAAGTACCTGTTTCTCCAGAACTTGTTGCTGCTGGGAGTAACGGATTGCCATCAGCTGATCTGGACTCATTCCCTTCCACCTATCTGGGATCACACGGTGTCTACCAAAGGAACTCACTGCTTGCTCAGGGTTTTCAGACAGTAAGTCTCCTTGAAGGAGGTTTGAAATTTCATCCATGTCTTCTTTATTTTTTTGACGCTTTTCCAATTTCTTTCTCTCAGCCATTTCAGAAGCCTAAATTCAGCGAAAACAGAGAACAGAGTTTTTCCACAGTAAGTTGAGGGATGCAAAGTTAGCACATCATAACAGATTTCTTTCCCATTTGCATATGTTGTCAACAGCATCACACATGATTACTAGGGCCGTGGTCCCATTGGCTAAGATCATTATTTTGGTCATTTTATTCAATGTCATTCCACTGTGATCTAGCAACAGGTGAAAAAAGGCACTTAGGCCTTGCAACCTTACCTTTGTCAGCCAGAGGGAGAGCCTACAATTTCTGAGTTGCCTTGGAATATTACAGAAGGAAACTCTCACCTCTGTGCACAGTGATGCATGTAGCAGCACTATGCAATGGTTAATCACACTGCAAAATAAGTATTTTAAACAAACAAAAAAAGAAACCACCACATTTAATCAAGTCACATCCCCAAGAAAACATAATTCATTGCTGCTGCACTAAAAAACCCAAAACAGACACACAAATACATGCTTTTTATTTTGATTTGTGCTCCAACATTACATATCTCCCTTGCTACCAAATACTTCTTTTGATATTGATTCAAGTCATAAAGCAGAAGAGGAAATGCACATAGAAACATTATGAGGCCAGGATTTCACATGCTTGAAGTAACACCAAGTTTGAGTGTGTGAGGAACTAATTGCTGCTGTGCTAAAGGAAGGCACAACTCCTGAAGTCCTTATTTTTAAATCACAGAGCTCACAGATGACCAGAGTCATCCATCCAGGGCACTTGTGAAAGAAGTAGTATTACTTTGTATACTGAATGTAATCCCTTTGTCTATATTATGCAGATAACGAATGTAGACAATTGTACATCGTAGAATCATAAAATGGTTTGGGTTGGAAGGGACTTCTAAAGATCATGTAGTCCAACTCCCCTGCAGTCATCAGAGACACCCTCCACTAGATCAGGTTGCTCAGAGCCCTGTCAAGCCTGACCTTGAACATCTCTGGGGATGGAGTGTTAACCATGTCCCCAGGAGCCTTTTCCAGTGTTTCACCACTCTCATGGTAAAGAGCTTGTTCCCAACAGCCAATCTAAATCTGCTCTTCTCTAACTTGAAACCATTGCCTCTTGTCCTATCACTACATCCAGCCAGTTCAAGCTAGGAACTTCTGCTAAAAACCAGAATGTGCACTATGCTTCCTCTTGCATGAAAGCATGGTTAAAATGTTGAAATATTTAATATTAAAATGTTGAAATATTGATGACTCCTAAATACTGAATCCTCTTGAACACTGTATATTAAAAATAGGATGCAAGTGATGAAAGATTTGCACAGCACACTTCAAAGAATGATAAAAAGCTACTCTTCTATGTTTAAAGCAGTGATGTATTTCATTTCAGATGGAAAAAAAAAGGCTCCACAGTTAAAGCACATACATAATTTATTAAAAGCCTGGAAAAAAAAAATACTTCTCTGAAGTAGCTGCAGGTTCTGAATGTGTTACTAGCAGTGTAATGTTGAGTGTATAAAGAATCAGAATAATGCCACTGAACATCCATGATTACATTATCAGGGAAACTATCAAGCTGTTTTGGTGTGCCTAGGAATAAATTCTACTGACATAAGGCCTACGAGATAGTTAAACAGTCTACAATATGAGGACATTAAGTTGCAGATCCTCTGTAATCACATCCATTCCTTTTCTTAGCATTACCTATAAAGTGCCTTGGAAAATATTTTCTTTCCAATTATATCATCCTTAGTGCAGAACATCCTTCTGCAACAGTAAGATTCTGCTATGGAATCATAATCACATCAAAAGAAAAATAACCATTCCAGTCAGAATCCTGGGTAGCCTTAATTTTTTTACCCAGCTTGCCAAATTAAAATGATTACTACTGCTGTATAAATAATTTCAGCAGGAATCACTGACAGTTTAAGCTTGTAGAAGCCTTCTGCTATACCCAGGACAAAAGCAACATTGGTGTTCCCAGTTAATACATACGTAGGTAAGAGAAAATCTGAGAGGAATGATATTAGTAATTTTCTGCACATGAAAGATTTATCACATCAATTACAGAAAACATTTGGTTGGAAGGAAGAGACCTCAAAGATCATCCAGTCCAACCCTCAACCCAGCACTGAAGGGTCAACATTAAACCATGCCCCTAAGCACCATGTCCACACACTGCTTAAACGCCTCTAGGGATGGTGACTCCTTCACTGCCCTGGGCAGACCGTTCCAATGTTTGAGAACCCTTTCTGTGAAGAAATGTTTCCTACCATCCAGGCTGAACCTCCCCAGCACAGCTTGAAACCATTCTCTCTAGTCCTAGTTTATAGTACAGGATCCTTCAGCATTGGAGAACCAAAGAGATCATCAATTCATTGTCCTGATAATTAATCCCTGAAGAACAAAAGAGCCATTAGAGGTAACCTTCTCAGCAGTGAAGTCATTGGCAATGGTACTGTGGTTAAGTGGAGCAAGGTGAACCACTGTCACAGGGACAGCAACACCAGACCTTGTAACAAAGCAGGCTGTAAAGAACTGAGATAACCTACCCTGAGTATTGTATCTGCTAGGATTCTTTACTAATTAACTATCAAACTGACCAAACCATGTTTTCTCCTGAAGTACATGATGTGCTGGGGAGATGGAGCATTTTGTTTTAAAGAAAAATTATTTCATTCTTTACATCCCCTAAAGATACTGACAACCATAAGGACTACAGGACTAGGTTCACAGAGTATCTGACTGGAAGGAACCTCAAGGATCATCTAGTCCAACCTTTCAGACTATAGTTTAAATTAGTTGGCCCAGCATCCTGTCAAGTTGGGCCTTCAAAATGTCTAAAGTAGGGGAATCCACCATCTCCCTTGGGAGTTTATTCCAATGTCTACTAGTTCAAATGGTGAAAAAAAAATTCTCTGGCATCCAGTCCAAATCTCCCCAGTAGCAACTTGTACCCACTGATGATGGCCATTGAGACTGAGATAGATCCAAAGCCAAATTGTAGGAAATTTCTTCTCGATTTCCCCTATTCTTTATCTAAGTTACAATAACTGAGGGTTGCCTTAGGAAGGGTGGGTTTGTGCTTTCCTTTCCTCTACTGCCATCTCAGACTTTGCATTCACTCTTCCCAATGAGATCTACCAATCACTCATTCTAGAACAGAGTTCATTTTCTTTTCATTTGATAAGTGATCTAACAAATGCTGAAGTTTCATGATCATTAGACTGACAACATCAGTGAAAGGTGTAGCAACCTGAAACCTCTGGCTTGCATGCTTAACAAAAAAATCCCAACAACATAATTTTGGGGAAATAGAAGGGCTTCTCAAACACTCAAGAGCTAAACCAGAGGACACCTGAAAAAAGTATCACGGTCTTAAAAAAGAAAAAGAGCTGCAGGCTGTAACTTAATCTATACAGCAGAGCAAGAGACAATAAGAACTAAATGAAAACTGTTGCCCCAGCCTCCATTATCATGCCCTTGTGTCATTAAAAAAAAGAGGAAAAAATCCCAAAGAGGATGACTTTTAAACATACTTAACAAGTACACCCTTCAAGCAGAATCTGTGTATCTAAAGATTAAAACCCACACCACACATGAACTTCTTATGTCATCCCCAAACCCTGTCACAAATTCAGGAATTTTTACATGGAAACAATTGGTATAACAAAAACTACTTGGGATACTACAGCTACCCCTAAGTGCCCCAGCCACTTGCAGTACCTTTATGGTTATTCATACAAAATAGTTCAGTAGCCGTGACTTGAAGCAACAAAAGCCTTTGCAATTACCTTTAGCTATCTATAAACAAAATTACAGGCCAAGCATGCACTTAAAGGCCCAAACACCACTTACACAGGCTTGCATGCTTATATATTTGAACTAAAAGATACCATATTTGAGGAAGGTAATTTTAACATGGCTTATTTTGAAGTGAATACATAAAATTTAAAGCCAAGTCACACCAAATAGTTTAACCAAACCAACAGCATCCATGTAACCCTTTGAGCTTTATGTACAAGATGAATGGGGGAGGGGGGAACCAAACAAC